>NC_139244.1:54322628-54922628 GCF_977018435.1 Lepisma saccharinum
AACACTATTTATACTATTAAGGAAAGATTTTTAGTTATATTTTCGACACACAAAGTGTGTGTTCTCAACTTTTATCTGTTTATTTCACAAGTTTAGGCTTATTTTTACCAAAATAACACAATTCAATCTGTTCAGGAAAGACTTTTAGTTACATTTTCGACACACTAAGTGTGTGTTTTCAACTTCTATCTGTTTATTAGGCTTATTATTACTCAAATAACACAATTTCATCTGTTCAGGAAATACTTTTTATTACATTTTGGACATACACACACACATACACACACACACACACACACACACTCACACACACACACACGCATACACACACAGATATATTTTCCAAGTTTACAGGATTATTCTCCACGTTTACTCAAATAACACAATTTAAATGTGTTTTGAATTAAATTTTGTACACACGAAGTGTGTTTCGTCAAGTTTTACCCTTTTATTTTACAAGTTTAGGCTTAATATTACTCAAATAACACAATTTAATCCAGTCAGGAAGGATTTGTTATTATATTTTGGATGCAAAAGTATGTTTTGGCAAGTTCTACCCTTTTATTTTTCAAGTTTAGGCTTATTATTACTCAAATAACAAGGAAAGTTTGTTTATTTTAGAGTTTGCTGAGTATTTTGTTACTGTTGTACTAGGTAAACGTTTTCTAAATATATCAGATAGGGCTCTGTATATTTTTGTTTTTGCTATTTTGGAGATGATGCGATCAGCACCACTCTCCATCTGCTTTTTTATCTTATGTACCCTAATATTATTATTTTGAGGCTTAGTGAATTTTAGAGCGTATTTATGCAGGAGAGAGGGCTTGAAAATTTTGATCTCAGACAACCCACAACTATTTGTCAGAGTATTTTAAAGGATATTTTATACTTATTATGTGCCACTAGAATATCAAAGCTTGCTTAATTTTTATGTCTGTAACGCTGTTATTGTATTTCTAGCTAAGGCTTCACGAAATGTTTAACATTTCGACTATTTGCTTTTATACGAGGCCAAATTTTTAGTGTAACGAAAATTATTGTGTGTCTATAAAGACTGAAATCCCTTTACCGATGGGTCCATAACTGGACGCTTACCAACATTGTTCCTTTTTTAAAAAATATAACCATTTATCAATATATTGACAATTCACAGGACAAGACGAAGTTCACAGACGACTGACTACATATATGAACCATAGGTCCATTTGCTAAACTTTTTTCTATGCTAGAAGAATAATTTAGCCTTATAGCCTTTTTCAAAGTATTTTTGAAGTATTACTGGTTTTTTGGGTGCATCAACACTTGGGTTATTTCCATTTGGTTTATTATACGAGGCTACAATCACTATTTGAACACTGAAATCCTCTGATTGAAACTAAAAGCTTAGGCTGTAACTAGGGATTTAGTATGTATATCGACAATTTATAGGACAACACGAACTTTACAAAGGATTGTAGGTGATGTAGGCCCACACGCCAGAGCTTTGTTAACCTGCAAGAAGCATTTACAGCTAATGCTACGAGGAAATGAGGTTGATTTTTACTGTTTCACAAGAATGCTATTTTTTATACACCCAATATTTGCTTTTTCAAGTGACTACATGTACCAGAAGCACTTACAGGCCAACTCTAACTAGACTTCGACTTATTCTATATCAGGTGCTAAATTTATAAAGAACTATGATTGTGTATATTTCTGAGGAAGTACGCAAAAGCAGATTACCCGATTAAAGTATCTGAAAAACAGATTTTTCTATGCAAGTATATTTTTATTGACTGGATTATTTAACAGATCAAACAGGAAGACTGCAAAATTCATTAAATGTAGTTCTATAGTATAGGTGGTTTCAGAGATATAAAAAGAACAAATATAAGATTTAGCTTTTTTTGCTTATGAGGCTAATCGCGACGCTAAGGGTAAATGGCGAGGAAATGTAACGGAGGAGAAACAGTCCCAAAAGTTATGGGCTGCATGTAAGTTAATACCACAGAGATATTACAGTAGGTGTAGGTTCTACCACCAGAACATTTCTATTATAATAATACTGGTTATGCTGTACTGTTAGCTAAAGATGCTGATAATTGAGAAACTTAAAAGCTTATTTGCAAAATTTTAAGATAAATAATAATCTGTTAGACTGTAAACATATTTTATATCTATTCTATACAAGATCCGATGACAAAATTTAATAATTGTAATCGCCCAGACAGGGACTCGAACCCTGGACAGATAGGTTAAAAGCCTAACGCTATACCAACTAAGCTATCTGGGCACAAGGTATTCTTTTTTGAAAAGTTTGTTATGTTAAGAAATATATTGAAACACTTGAGAACACTTTTGGTCTGGTTCGACAGAGAAGGAGACAACATTTCCAAATTTTTACAGACTGGGTGTATTTTTCCACTATAGAGGCCTTCACTATATGCAATTCGAAACGCTAAAGTTCAGCTAGCTTCCAAAATTGAGGTAAAGATTGTGTTTGGCGAGATTAACAAGTTACAATTATATCCAGTTACGGACAAATAAAGCTAAAACTCTCAGATTTACTGTACGAGCCAAGCTTTAGTAACATTTTCTTCACTTTAGTACAAATACCAAAGAAATAGGTATATTTTATTTATAATTTGACAAAATGTACTAGTATTTAATTCACAAAGTTAGATAAAAAACAGTATTTTTTAAAAATATTGTTACTGCCTTCAAATTTTATGTTATTTACCCACTAACAACTGGTTTACACTGTTTGGCATCCTTTAAATAGGAAAAGAAGGAATTATTTGTTTAGTATTTTTACTACTTTATATTTATTTAAGAAAACAATTCTACAGTTTAACTTAATTTTTAACAAATTGTTACTAATTTATATATCAAAGTTATGTTATTTAGAGTGTATGAAGGCGTATAAAGTTAATATTTGTACTTATCAATGCAACTAACAATTATATTCTACACACAAAGATGATGTTTACAGTTAAATTACTTGAATCAGAGAATAATATTTTACAGTAATTGATTCATTCAGCACTAGTCAGTACTTTTATGCATCAGAAAGTTTTCTTAATTTTCTATTACGCATGCTATTTTGGGTTATTCTTAAAATGTATTTCTAAGGCAAACTGGTTTAATTTTCTGCTTATAAAGAAAGTTGACATAGTTTTCGCACAATGCATTGTACATTTGTTATATTCACTATTTACAAACCAAAAATTTACGCTTATTTAATGTATAACTAACTAACTCTCTAGCCTTTTTAAACCCGAAGGTTCATGGCTGCAGCAACACATGCCTTTCATCTGTCCCTGTCCTGAGCAAGATCTATATACTCCTTTCCTTCCCTACCAATTTCCTTTAGGTCCATCTCTACATTAGCCCTCCATCTTTGTTTTGGTCTTCCTATTGGTCTTTTACCATCAGGTTTCCCAACAAGAATCCTGTATACTCTTCTTTCCTCTCCCATTTGTACCACATGATCTACACACCTAAGTCTTCTTGATTTAATCATTCTAATAATATCTGAACATGAATACAAATTATGTACTTCTAAATTATGTAACCTTCTCCACTTATCTGTCTCCTCATCTGTTTTAGGCCCAAATATTTTCCTAAGGATTTTATTTTCAAATACTCTCAATTTATGTTCCTCTTTCAATGTAAGTGAGCAAGTTTATTTACTGTATTTAACCTCTATTTCTTGTAATTAACAAACGAATCTAATTACTATGACATGTTAAATAGCTTATACTGTAGTTACTATATCTTTTTCTATCAGCTTATTTTCAAATTAATATTATTAGGTATAGTCTTTGATTTATAACTATATTGCTTTTTTATCAATTTATCTAAGAGTACACGCAGACAAACATATGTGTACACATTTTTATGTATATAGATATGCCTTTTTTCAATATTTTAGCATGAAGATTGCACTTTAGCTATTCAAGCAAGGGTAGGAAAGGTAGGATTTCTGAGAATTTGTTGCAGGATTATGTTGTCCAAGTACAGATGAGAACTGAGCTGGGAGACTGTTTTGAGCCTTTTTCTGAGAGTTGCATGTGAACTGCATGTAAATTGCGCACTATTGACTGTGCATGCTTCTAAGTTTTGCTGTTATTTTCCTTCAATTCTGTGAGACTGTAGAGAGTTTTCTCTTTTCAAGTAGTGTTCTTATTGATTGTATTTGTATATGTTTTGGGGACTTAGCAGTTTTATGTTATGGGGCAGTTTGTTGTAGAATATATTTACCTGATTGTTTTGAGATATTGAGTGCTTGCTGTTCTAGTTGTAATTATCTTTTCTTCTTGTGTTGTGTATTTGACTATATTTTGACCAAGTTCGTAGTATTTACAATAATTGTTATTGACTTGTAGTTGTATGGAGTTCTCCTTGAAAAATCCTTTGCAAGATGACAAATACTTTAGTCTGAACATTATTCTTAGTGTTCACTTTTGAAGCCTTAGTATTCTGGTAGTATTATGAATGTAGAGGTAAATTAGGCTGAAATGTAGGCATTTTTCTGATAAATTATACTCACTTAGTTGTTTCAGCAGGTAGAAGTTGCATGAAGGTTTACTGCTGATGATGTTAATTTGATCTTCTTATGTACTACGTATGATGTAGCTTACTTGAGTAATTGGAATTTTCTACTGAAAAAAGGATTGCTTGTCTATTTTATTCCTATGTTGTTGAGTTTGTCCATAAGCAAGCCATGTTTTTTACTCTATCCTATGCCTTGGAAGAATCTAGATATATATATATATTGTGTTTGCAGTTTTATGTTTCTCTAAGGTTTCAGCTATGTAGTTTTTAAATTGTGCTGTGGGTGTGACTATTGATTTCTTTTTCTGGATGCCATGTTGGTTTCTGTGTATTCCTCTTGCTGCTTGAATTTGACTTAGGTTGTTTGCTTTTTTTTCTTAGATCTTTATTTGTTTATTTGTTCAGTATTTTTTATTTTTTAATATTTTTTATATAAAAAATTCAAGATACATTGTTAAAATCAAAGTGTGTTAAAATTCACTTTTTCAAAGTTAAAGTTTTAAAAGTACAATTTTATAAAATTAAAAGTTATAATAGTACATTTTTGTTAGTAGAAGTTTTTATACTAGGGTAAATTATTTTGTTGTTAAAGTAAAATATGTTAGTTAATGTAAAATTAGAGTAATTAAAATTCAATTTTTCAAAGTTAAAGTTTTAAAAATACAATTTTCTAAAATTAAAAGTTATAATAGTACATTTTTGTTAGTAGAAGTTTTTATACTAGGGTAATTTTTTTGTTGTTAAAGTAAAATATGTTAGTTAATATAAAATTAAAGTAATTATAATTCAAAAAATAAAAATACTGAACAAATAAACAAATAAAGATCTAAGAAAAAAAAAGCAAACAACCTAAGTCAAATTCAAGCAGCAAGAGGAATACACAGAAACCAACATGGCATCCAGAAAAAGAAATCAATAGTCACACCCACAGCACAATTTAAAAACTACATAGCTGAAACCTTAGAGAAACATAAAACTGCAAACACAATATATATATATATATCTAGATTCTTCCAAGGCATAGGATAGAGTAAAAAACATGGCTTGCTTATGGACAAACTCAACAACATAGGAATAAAATAGACAAGCAATCCTTTTTTCAGTAGAAAATTCCAATTACTCAAGTAAGCTACATCATACGTAGTACATAAGAAGATCAAATTAACATCATCAGCAGTAAACCTTCAAGCAACTTCTACCTGCTGAAACAACTAAGTGAGTATAATTTATCAGAAAAATGCCTACATTTCAGCCTAATTTACCTCTACATTCATAATACTACCAGAATACTAAGGCTTCAAAAGTGAACACTAAGAATAATGTTCAGACTAAAGTATTTGTCATCTTGCAAAGGATTTTTCAAGGAGAACTCCATACAACTACAAGTCAATAACAATTATTGTAAATACTACGAACTTGGTCAAAATATAGTCAAATACACAACACAAGAAGAAAAGATAATTACAACTAGAACAGCAAGCACTCAATATCTCAAAACAATCAGGTAAATATATTCTACAACAAACTGCCCCATAACATAAAACTGCTAAGTCCCCAAAACATATACAAATACAATCAATAAGAACACTACTTGAAAAGAGAAAACTCTCTACAGTCTCACAGAATTGAAGGAAAATAACAGCAAAACTTAGAAGCATGCACAGTCAATAGTGCGCAATTTACATGCAGTTCACATGCAACTCTCAGAAAAAGGCTCAAAACAGTCTCCCAGCTCAGTTCTCATCTGTACTTGGACAACATAATCCTGCAACAAATTCTCAGAAATCCTACCTTTCCTACCCTTGCTTGAATAGCTAAAGTGCAATCTTCATGCTAAAATATTGAAAAAAGGCATATCTATATACATAAAAATGTGTACACATATGTTTGTCTGCGTGTACTCTTAGATAAATTGATAAAAAAGCAATATAGTTATAAATCAAAGACTATACCTAATAATATTAATTTGAAAATAAGCTGATAGAAAAAGATATAGTAACTACAGTATAAGCTATTTAACATGTCATAGTAATTAGATTCGTTTGTTAATTACAAGAAATAGAGGTTAAATACAGTAAATAAACTTGCTCACTTACATTGAAAGAGGAACATAAATTGAGAGTATTTGAAAATAAAATCCTTAGGAAAATATTTGGGCCTAAAACAGATGAGGAGACAGATAAGTGGAGAAGGTTACATAATTTAGAAGTACATAATTTGTATTCATGTTCAGATATTATTAGAATGATTAAATCAAGAAGACTTAGGTGTGTAGATCATGTGGTACAAATGGGAGAGGAAAGAAGAGTATACAGGATTCTTGTTGGGAAACCTGATGGTAAAAGACCAATAGGAAGACCAAAACAAAGATGGAGGGCTAATGTAGAGATGGACCTAAAGGAAATTGGTAGGGAAGGAAAGGAGTATATAGATCTTGCTCAGGACAGGGACAGATGAAAGGCATGTGTTGCTGCAGCCATGAACCTTCGGGTTTAAAAAGGCTAGAGAGTTAGTTAGTTATACATTAAATAAGCGTAAATTTTTGGTTTGTAAATAGTGAATATAACAAATGTACAATGCATTGTGCGAAAACTATGTCAACTTTCTTTATAAGCAGAAAATTAAACCAGTTTGCCTTAGAAATACATTTTAAGAATAACCCAAAATAGCATGCGTAATAGAAAATTAAGAAAACTTTCTGATGCATAAAAGTACTGACTAGTGCTGAATGAATCAATTACTGTAAAATATTATTCTCTGATTCAAGTAATTTAACTGTAATCATCATCTTTGTGTGTAGAATATAATTGTTAGTTGCATTGATAAGTACAAATATTAACTTTATACGCCTTCATACACTCTAAATAACATAACTTTGATATATAAATTAGTAACAATTTGTTAAAAATTAAGTTAAACTGTAGAATTGTTTTCTTAAATAAATATAAAGTAGTAAAAATACTAAACAAATAATTCCTTCTTTTCCTATTTAAAGGATGCCAAACAGTGTAAACCAGTTGTTAGTGGGTAAATAACATAAAATTTGAAGGCAGTAACAATATTTTTAAAAAATACTGTTTTTTACCTAACTTTGTGAATTAAATACTAGTACATTTTGTCAAATTATAAATAAAATATACCTATTTCTTTGGTATTTGTACTAAAGTGAAGAAAATGTTACTAAAGCTTGGCTCGTACAGTAAATCTGAGAGTTTTAGCTTTATTTGTCCGTAACTGGATATAATTGTAACTTGTTAATCTCGCCAAACACAATCTTTACCTCAATTTTGGAAGCTAGCTGAACTTTAGCGTTTCGAATTGCATATAGTGAAGGCCTCTATAGTGGAAAAATACACCCAGTCTGTAAAAATTTGGAAATGTTGTCTCCTTCTCTGTCGAACCAGACCAAAAGTGTTCTCAAGTGTTTCAATATATTTCTTAACATAACAAACTTTTCAAAAAAGAATACCTTGTGCCCAGATAGCTTAGTTGGTATAGCGTTAGGCTTTTAACCTATCTGTCCAGGGTTCGAGTCCCTGTCTGGGCGATTACAATTATTAAATTTTGTCATCGGATCTTGTATAGAATAGATATAAAATATGTTTACAGTCTAACAGATTATTATTTATCTTAAAATTTTGCAAATAAGCTTTTAAGTTTCTCAATTATCAGCATCTTTAGCTAACAGTACAGCATAACCAGTATTATTATAATAGAAATGTTCTGGTGGTAGAACCTACACCTACTGTAATATCTCTGTGGTATTAACTTACATGCAGCCCATAACTTTTGGGACTGTTTCTCCTCCGTTACATTTCCTCGCCATTTACCCTTAGCGTCGCGATTAGCCTCATAAGCAAAAAAAGCTAAATCTTATATTTGTTCTTTTTATATCTCTGAAACCACCTATACTATAGAACTACATTTAATGAATTTTGCAGTCTTCCTGTTTGATCTGTTAAATAATCCAGTCAATAAAAATATACTTGCATAGAAAAATCTGTTTTTCAGATACTTTAATCGGGTAATCTGCTTTTGCGTACTTCCTCAGAAATATACACAATCATAGTTCTTTATAAATTTAGCACCTGATATAGAATAAGTCGAAGTCTAGTTAGAGTTGGCCTGTAAGTGCTTCTGGTACATGTAGTCACTTGAAAAAGCAAATATTGGGTGTATAAAAAATAGCATTCTTGTGAAACAGTAAAAATCAACCTCATTTCCTCGTAGCATTAGCTGTAAATGCTTCTTGCAGGTTAACAAAGCTCTGGCGTGTGGGCCTACATCACCTACAATCCTTTGTAAAGTTCGTGTTGTCCTATAAATTGTCGATATACATACTAAATCCCTAGTTACAGCCTAAGCTTTTAGTTTCAATCAGAGGATTTCAGTGTTCAAATAGTGATTGTAGCCTCGTATAATAAACCAAATGGAAATAACCCAAGTGTTGATGCACCCAAAAAACCAGTAATACTTCAAAAATACTTTGAAAAAGGCTATAAGGCTAAATTATTCTTCTAGCATAGAAAAAAGTTTAGCAAATGGACCTATGGTTCATATATGTAGTCAGTCGTCTGTGAACTTCGTCTTGTCCTGTGAATTGTCAATATATTGATAAATGGTTATATTTTTTTAAAAAAGGAACAATGTTGGTAAGCGTCCAGTTATGGACCCATCGGTAAAGGGATTTCAGTCTTTATAGACACACAATAATTTTCGTTACACTAAAAATTTGGCCTCGTATAAAAGCAAATAGTCGAAATGTTAAACATTTCGTGTACTTTATCCAGTAAGCCTTAGCTAGAAATACAATAACAGCGTTACAGGCATTAAAATTAAGCAAACTTAGATATTCTAGTGGCACATAATAAATATAAAATATCCTTTAAAATACTCTGACAAATAGTTGTGGGTTATCTGAGATCAAAATTTTCAAGCCCTCTCTCCTGCATAAATAGGCTCTAGAATTTACTAAGCCTCAAAATAATATTGGGTACATAAAATAAAAAGCAGATAGAGAGTGATGCTGATCGCATCATCTCCAAACAGCAAAAACAAAAGTATATGGATGGAGCTCTACCTGATATATTTAGAAAACTTAGTATAAGAGTAACAAAATACTCAGCAAACTCTAAAATAAACAAACTTTCCTACGTAGCAGGCGTAACCTGACCTAAATAAATACATATAGAAATACAGAACCAAAAATAGCATAGTAAAAATCAGTAAACCCTAATAATAATAATAATAATAATAATAATAATAATATATTCTGTGGCTTACATTTTAGCTAAAAGTACTTTTTCTTTAGTGTTTTCGAAAAAATTTAAATAAATACTAAACTCTAAGTTAAAAATTTGTAAATGTATATATAATACAAAACAAAATAAATAAAAATTAATACATACCCTGCAAAAAATCAGTAAAAAAGTTGAAAACATCTCTTTGTGCATCCAAAATATAATAACAAATGCTTCCTGACTGGATTAAATTGTGTTATTTGAGTAATATTAGGCTAAACTTGTGAAATAAACAAATAGAAGTTGAGAACACACACTTAGTGTGTCGAAAATGTAACTACAAGTCTTTCCTGAACAGATTGAATTGTGTTATTTTGGTAATAATAAGCCTAGACTTGTGAAATAAACAGATAGCAGTTGAGAACTAAAAGTCTTTCCTGAACAGATTGAATTGTATTATTTTGGTAATAATAAGCCTAAACTTGTGAAATAAACAGATAGAAGTTGAAAAAACACACTTTTGCATCCAAAATATAACTAAAAGTCTTTCCTGAATAGTATAAATAGTGTTATTTTGGTAAAAAATAAGCCTAAACTTGTGAAATAAACAGATAGAAGTTGAAAAAACACACTTTGTGTGTCGAAAATATAACTAAAAGTATTTCCTGAATAGTATAAATAGTGTTATTTTGGTAAAAATAGGTATAAAATTGTAAAATAATAAGTTAAAAGTTGAAAAAAAGTCTTTGTGAATCCAAAATTTAATAAAAAAATGTTGCCTGAATAGTATAAATAGTGTTATTTTGGTAAAAATTAACATAAAGTTGTAAAATAATAAGTTAAAAGTTGAAAAAAAATGTCTGTGAATCCAAAATTAATGAAAAAATGTTGCCTGAATAGTATAAATAGTGTTATTTTGGTAAAAATTAACATAAAATTGTAAAATAATAAGTTAAAAGTTGAAAAAATGTCTTTGTGAGTGCAAAATTAAATAAAAAATGTTGCCTGAATAGTATAAATAGTGTTATTTTGGTAAAAATAGGTATAAAATTGTAAAATAATAAGTTAAAAGTTGAAAAAATGTCTTTGCGAGTCCAAGAGTTAATAAAAAATGTTGCCTGAATAGTATAAATAGTGATATTTTGGTAAAAAATTAATATAAAATTGTAAAATAATAAGTTAAAAAGTTGTAAAAATGTCTTTGCGAGTCCAAAATTTAATAAAAAATGTTGCCTGAATAGTATAAATAGTGTTATTTTTGTAAAAATAAGGATAAGCTGTGAAAATGTTTGACATAAAGTCAAAGTTTGTTAAAAAATTAAACTCAAAATTAAGTTTAATAGCACACAGTAACATAAATTTACTACCTAAATCAATAATCAAAGGGTCCTAGGTTCGTTACCCCGTGATAAAAACAAATAGTGAAAACTGTAGGCCCCGTCCCTGATAGCTCTCCCTTCTTCATAGTACAGATTAAAAAAACCCTGCGCTAAAGCGTCCTGTGCCTTGGGGCAACCCTGAGCGGAATATTAATTGGCGGCGGAAACCGGTTCTACAAGCGACGCATAGCTTCAGAGATTTGACCATTGCTGCGTATTTCCAGACATCCTTTGTTGTCTGGTTGAATCCCTCCCCTGCCCTACGGCATTGCATACCTTTCTCCTGTTCTTGCGTACTGGTTAACCTTGGAAAAACCGGTTCTGAAAATCTACCGACGCGTTCTCTGATTGGTCAATAGGGTTCCTTCTTTGTTCTGACGTTGTGACGTCATTTGACCTTGAACGCACACTCCCCAAATTCCTTTCTCGTCTACCTTCACCGCCGAGTCGAGATTCTGAGACAGTATTCTGTCTAGCGTGTGAAACCAACGTGTTTCATAACATGATGAAATTACTGCATAGTACTAATTAATAATATTACATATCGCGGGTTCAAATACCGGGACCGTCCCCAATCGTAATTGGACCTGTACCTACACCCATTACCACCTTTCATAGCGGTTCATAAACCATAAACTCTTATTTTCAATATTATAAACATTAATATTATCGTTTGATACATTACATACTTTGCAGTAATGAATATAAAAACATATGCATAGCGTTTAGTACCTCTAATTACCTTCTATATACATATTTTTCATAAAATAAATAAATATATATTCATAAAAAGTTATAAACATGCAAATACATAAATGTAAAGTACTCTAAGTACATGCAAATGAATTCTAAGTACATGCGAATTAATTAAAACCCGTGCAAATTAGTTATAAGTACATACAAATGAATTGCGAATATTAAATAGCAACAGTCCTTGGCGGGGATCAATACTACTAATGTGTAGTGGCAACGCAGCGTGCCTTCCATCGGCACTTTAACATTCACCGTAAGGTGTACATTCCCAGTCAGAATACCATTTTACTCTGGCTAAGGAACTTCAAGGAGACGGCATCAGCAATGAAAGAAACACCTGCTGGACATGGTAGGGATCGCACTTCCGAAAATATCGAACAAGTTGAAGTCCTCGTCGATCAGCGCGGAGACAAGCCATTAGTCTGGAGTTGTCAGACCGCAGTGTTCGTCGAATATTGCACAAGGATTTAAATTTTCACCTAGTTATGCAAAGCTTCAGAGAACGTCCACACGAATGTGTTCGCAATAACGGCGACCACCTCACACGTGTGCTACTCAAAAAATGAAATGTCCTTATTAAGAAACTGCATGAAACTTCTACTCATGCTATTTCCATAAAATGCTTTGACATGTAGTACAGTGGGATCCATGAGTATTACCGTGCAAATTGTCCATGACTATTTTCATCAATTTTTATCTTACATCCTATCTGTTTTTAAGCGATGGATATTTATGTATGCTGGTGCAGAAGTTGTCAACAGCTTATTTTGAGTTTTCTTCTAATTCTTGAAGCTTTTATTGGATCAAATAGAGTGCACGATAATACTCATGGATCCCACTGTTCAACATGTATTGTCTTTATTTGTAAATAAAGACCATCAGGTTCAGTTGCCGGACCCTGGAAATTGCTAACAATGTACCTGTTCACAAGGTTAGCAATAAGAACCTTGTCTCTTATTAAAATACAGATTGCAAAATGTCTTTGATTGTGTCTGAACTCTTGATCAGAATGTGATAATTGGATCCAAAGGGTCCTAACACAGTCGGAAGACACAGAAATTTGATATTCATTGCTTGGCATGCATATGAGATAATATATAGGAGCGAAAGATAATTCGGATTTCCCTATTGCCGATCTCATTCGGACCAGACACCGTGTTGGAACAACCTCTTCTCAAAACCGTAAAACCTGTTGCTGTGAATTACGACAAAGTTCGAAGATTCCAAGTTAAGCTTAACGCCCACTGAGACGCCGGAAACTCACCATCCCGAACCTCCGAGTGGAAAATTCCATGTGCCCTTCCGAGGGTAGTCCGCCCATGTACAGCGCCACCACGCGCCGAACCACGCCGCCGCGCGGAACATTTTCAATGCTCGGCTACAGCAGGGTAGAGCATGACGCTTGTCGGAGCTAAACGAAGAGGCACGGAATTGCACGAGAGGGCATCTGGAGATGTGACCATAAGAATATGTCCACCTTAGAAACCTGCAGACATCTGACACGGAAATTCCGCGCGTTTCGCCATTTGATTCCAATACAAGCAGGCAACAGCAGTTCTGTTGCCGCGTTTATACGCTTTTCCTCGCGTATCAGTGGGCGATATCCTTTAGTCAAATCTCTTCTTTTCCGCATCTTGTAATTTATCGATACATAGGTAGGTAGGTGTTAGTAAGTTAATCTTTTTGTACGTTGAGTTCCAACTCTTTTCTTTCATCTGACACTGGTTGAATAACATAACCAGATGTCGGACACACCTGGTACTGGCCTCTCACACGACGAATGTTGCCAGCAAACCTCGCAACTTCTAAAAAACTTACGTCTTTATGAATATGTCACAATAAACCTCATAATTAATATGTACTGCATAAAAATCTATCGTTCTTTTATCAGTACGATAAATATCCACAAAGACCATCGATAGACATCGAAAATTATTACAAACGACTCCATATCTGTCCACCTCGGTAACTGAACGTTCATGAAGAGAATCATACTCTTCTTTAATGTTTAATAATTATCCACATCGACAAAGTTAATATCCACTGCAAGGCTCATGTCTCTATTATGTTTTGTACAATAGTTACGTACGTTCAGTCTCTTTTGTGTAACTTCTTGGACGCCCTGTATATCACCTATTTGGTATAATCGCCACAGTGTTACTTACCTAACGAGTATCGTTAATTAACAAGAAAATGTACATTCAATAAGTAAAAAAATATATAAAAATAAATTCATTTTACCTTTCCATTCTGGTATTGCCCTTCTTGCAAACCTCTCGAAGACCGTGTATTGAAGTGGATTCACAGTATGTGAAGATAAAGCGCTTCATCATTAAGAAGTATATGAATGACCTCCTGTATATTTACTCTGTAATGCGTAATTAAACAGACTGAAAAAGACGAAGCAGTGCATGGAATGAAAAGAAATTACTACACCAGGACACTGTTTTCAGCTTGGAGAGGTTGCACTAAACGCATGGCCATGAAAATAGGCGGCTGGGCAGAATGCGCTGGTGCCACATATGAGTAAAGCAAAGCGAGAAGGGAACAATAGTCGCTGGTTCCCGCGCACTGTGTGGCAACGTCAACCGGGCTGCGTTGCCTAGTTGGAGCATCCGACCGACCTCTCTCCGGCGCACACTAGTGTCATCCCTGACGTTTCGAGCAAATACTGTCAGTTATTACTTACATGAATTACAAAGACCAACTCTACAACGAGATCTTTCATTCTCTTAAACCTCCGAACAAACGGGGTTGTGCTCTGACTTGGCAACAGCGCGAACTTCTGCCACCCGCCTAATCTCATGGCCATGCGTTTAATGTCCCCCCGGAAGAAAGTTGCTGGATTCAATACTGTGTGTTGGGGTGTATAAATGAAGTAGGTATATAGCCCTTTTTGCAATATCTGTTGCATTCCCTTGAGAATGGCTATTTTGGAAAATTTTTAGGAAAATTATCATCGAAGTAGATAACGTACCCTTTAGTTGACTATTTGTTCAAATACTTAGTGAACTTATGCATAAATCAAATTTGATTACTTCTCCGACCACAGAAATAAATCATAAATAAATAATATAATAAATCGCTTGTATAATGGTCAAATTTCTTCATCATAGATCAAACAATAATTAATCACATTAGTCATCATTGATCAGTATAGTTTAATGTAGCCTACCTATGAAACGATTCAATAATTCGAAGTATTCTGCTTCTTCCACTAGTTAGTACGATCTCACAAAATATAGAATGCTATTTCGTTATCTGTCAGTCTTTTCGTGTAGATTCAAACTAGGCCTCACACTAGTCTAATTCGACGCAGAAGCAACTCAAGCTCTACAATTTAGCTATTTCCAAGCGATTCAACATGACACATAAGATATGCGTATCAACACTAACTGATGGCAAAATTGTTTATTTCCTCCATTTTCTTGATTGAATTGGGTAATACGTAATGCTTCATTTCAACAAGATTAACGAGCTTGTTAGATTGCGAAACAAGCACATTAAGCCAAATTTAAAAAAAAAAAATAGATGAAATTGGTCTCTAATCGAAACGTGTCTAATAAAATATTTATGCCTAAACCAATCATCTTAATCACTTTAGGTTTCGTAACATCACATTTTATATTGGAAGTTTATGAAAAATAAGCTAGACATAACATTACGACACAAAGTGAAGAAATATTATATTGTCTCTTGTTAGTAATCAATAATCTATGAACCTTTTGCGATTATCAGGCAATAGTAAGATCAGTATGTAATATGAATTGGATGTTAATAGTCTTATATTACGCGTATTATTATTCCCCTTATTGTAACACTGTGTATCAAAGAACCGATCTCGCAATCATGATAATATGACTAATCTCTGATCGATTCCACACGTTGAACTCGACAAGAATATTTTCCAAAGTTTAGTTACGAAAATCTTAAAGACCACCATACCGAAAAGCGTCGAATAATTTTGCTCAAATATTACAAGGTATCTCAGAATTTGATAATTCGGAGCGTGTGCAACATACGTACCTGTCTGTCTCTGTCTCACTCACCCTCTCTCTCTCTCTCTCTCTCTCTCTATATATATATATATATATATATATATATATATATATATATATATATATATATATATGGATAGATAGATAGATAGATAGATAGATAGATAGATAGATAGATAGATAGATAGATAGATAGATAGATAGATATATAGATATAGATATAGATATAGATATACAGGGTGATGCAAAATTCCGTTTACAACGCGGAGGAGGTGAATCGCCAAGTGAAATGAAGACGAAAATGTAAATGGACTTCTGTCGAATGACGCACCTTGTCAGAGCTAGAGGATGCCGAAATAGTGTGAAAATGGACTTCACACCTCCATATGCTGACAAATAGTACTCATAGTAAAGAAGATGCGGCACGATATCCCCAAAGAAAACACACCTGGGCTAGCGAATGATGCACAAATCGGGTGCATGTTGTCTGTGTCCCCTCTTCTCTGGCGAATCCTCTTCTGCAGCCTGCTTTTCGGACACTTCCTGGCGAAATGTTCTTCATGTTCTGTGACCTCCGTCATTTCACTTTGTTGTACCCCCATTCGATATCTGCGTTCCATGTCGGACATATTCCCGGAAATCCGTCACTTCTTGTGGGGAATCCCTGCCGCATTCATTTTCGACACGCGATTTGTGCATCATTCGCCAGCCCAGGTGTGTTTTCTTTGGGAATATCGTGCCGCATCTTCTTTATGAGTCGGCATATGGAGGTGTGAAGTCCATTTTCACACGATTTCGGCATCCTCTAGCTCTGACACGGTGCGTCATTCGACAGAAGTCCATTTACATTTTCGTCTTCATTTCACTTGACGATTCACCTCCTCCGCGTTGTAAACGGAATTTTGCACCACCCTGTATATAGATATACAGGGTGTATCATAAGTGATGGTCATAAATGAAACCAGAAAAACATCGCGTCAAACCCAGACGAAAGTTCCTCTTCCACTTTTCCGAGGGATGCTCAGTGCAGGAACTAGACACCACCGAAAGTGTGGGAAAGTATAGTTCACACCTCTGTAGGACGAGTACTATGGCTGTTAGAGACGTGGTTCCAAAGAAATCATAAAGGATTCTTATACTTTCTACCAGAAACGCACCATGGGGGATCTGTGGGACCTATGCGGAAGGGACTCCCCATAGGAAATGGGGTTCCCCGTAGAAAGAATACGTGAAAGGGGTATCTGAGGAAGCAGGTGGACATCAATTACATGATATTCAGATACCATTCAGAATAAAGCCTGACGGTATTTAATTACAAATAAAAACAAAACTCTTTCATGCAGCGAAGTCAATTTAATAGCCTAGATGTTGTACTACATCTCAAAGCATTTTAGGAAAATAGCATGAGTGGCGGTTTCGTGCAATTTCTTGACAAGGACATTGCATTTTTTGAATAACACACCTGAATCTGACGGTTTTTAAATCAACACTGAACGGAAGTAACTCGAGGTAACAACATTCACCGTAATCTGCATGTTCTTAGTCGGAATACCATTTTTCTGTGGGTAAGGAACTTCAAAGAACCGGTATCAGCAACGAGAAGAACACCTGGTGGACATCGTATGGTTTGAAATCTCGAGAACATCGAACGAGTTCGGGTCTCTTTTTTGAGGAGCCATTAAAAAATCCATTTCAAGAAGTTGCATGTAACTGCCTCTCATGCTATTTTCCTAAAATGCTTTTTGAGATTTAGTGCAACATGTATTAAACTGACTTCGTTTATTTCTAATTAAAAAACCGTCAAGTTCAGTTGCCGGACCCTTTACAATACCAATAAAATATCACGATCTTTCACACTTATTTGCTACAAGTTGCGTTCAAGTTTGATTCCATGTTGTATTCTAGCTTTCCTGGAGATATTGTTAAAGAACTTCGTGTAGTTGTGAATGTAATGGTTGCGTTTGTACATCCAACGGCAAAATAAATAGTAGGCGAATAGTCTATCACCACTGTTCTTCAATCTTTTCTCCACAATGTAATGCTCATAAACTGAAATAGAAACCAGAGATCAACATCTTCTTCGCATCTACAAATTTACATTCCTTAAAACAACACAGGATGTAGAATGGAAAGGAATGAAAATAATGATAGACAATTTGCCTATTATCATCATTGGCGTTGGTTGTACAGTATAGGTCATTTACATTGAGGACAACAATCTGATGAATGGCTTGTAGAATATCCAGTCAGATGGCAATCTGCACCTCGTATGTTATTCGTGTAGTTGATCACAATGTGCTCAATATGAGGGTTGATGCCCCAAGGCCAAATATCTCCCACCTTACAATTTCAGCTTCAAACAATGAGTAATATCAAGCTCTTCGTATTGATAGAAAATATGAAATACACTTTGATGCCAATTCTCAAAACGTGTCTGCCACCCCCAAAAGGCACAATTCAAAATGACACCCAAGTTTAATTATTAATTAAATAATTATTTCTCCATTTATATCGTAAATTATTTTCTGTATAAGACATGCGACCAACATAATACACTTGCTGCATGAAAACCTATTAATTATCAGTATCACTTACTTCTTACTCTCATTATTAAGAAAACCAAAACCTTTTTTTCTGTTTTATTGAATCTTTTAGCCTATGGATCGACCTATGAATAATATGGTGTAATATTTGTACATTTATTTAACATTACTCCTGAGTTTCCAGACGAACAATTTAGTATTGCACATAAATCTGATCTTCTTGCAGGTTTTAATATTCGATGTATCTGAAAAGTATTCAGAACATTCCTCTATAATTATATTAATTCATAAATGTTAATTCATCCTTAACCACACTAGTTCCGGAAATGCACAACTTACTCGCAGAAATAAGTTCCTATTGCTACTAATGATATACTCTCAGATTTCCACTTTTAGTTTTAATTAAATTGAGTTTATGGATTGTAGATACTTTCGCAGATATAAAATCGATATGCATACACATATTTTCGTTCACATGTTTTCTTCCCAGGGGCAGGTCTTTCCTTGCAACCTCCATGCTGTTCGATATTCAGCTCTTCGCTTTATAGCAGCGTGGAACCCATTTATTTTGACGTGGTCAATCATTTGGAACCGTCTTCTTCCCCAGATGTTCTTCACCTTGACCATCTCCAGCATTTGTCTCTTTTCCAAAACTATTTCTAGCACTGTTTTCTCACTTTCTCTGTCCGTTTCATTCGTCTCCATATCCACATTTCTGGAGCTTCCAGTCGCTTTTCCTCACTTGTTCTCAGTGTCCATGTTTCCGCACCATATAGAGCTACTCTCCATACAAAGCATTTCATTAGTCTTTCCCTCAGTTCTTTGTTCAGAGATCTACAGAAAATATTTTTCTTTCTATTGTTGGCTTCCTTCGCTTTTGCTATTCTCACTTTCATTTCTTTCTTGCATTTCATATCACTGTTTATGATGCATCCAAGATATTTAAAGCTGTCTACTTGTTCGATTCCCTTGCCTCTGATCCTCACTATGGCCTCTCTCGGTTTTCTTCCGATCACCATTGCTTTCGTCTTCTTCACATTTATTCTCATCCCGAACTGTTCACATTTCTGCAAGCATGGCAATTATGGTCCTTTCATTTTCTGCCAACAGGGTCAGGTCATCTGCGAATCGTATACAAAATATTTCCTTCCTCCTATTGATACCCCTCCCTAGCTATGGAAATAGTTTTTAACTATTTCTTCTATACAAATGTTTAAATAGATTCAACATTTATTCAACATATTTTCGTAAACTCAAAATAATACACATAGTCCAGAATTTATACATGTAGAGACTCTGAACTAACATCATGGTAAATGAATGAATAAGTTGTTTTTTTTAGTGCGTGGGATCATATAGTCACGTTACACCCTTCAAAGTATATGAGGAGAACCTCTTATCTATAATTTTTACCTGAAAGTGAAAGTCTTGTGAATAGCCCATTGAGACAAGTTAAAAATGCAAGGTTGTAATGAGACCTATACAGGAAATGCACAACACATTAAAAAGGTAAGCAGACAGAAAAAAACTTTGTGAGAGCCAAAAGAAAAGGCCCGTGCTTCTCAAAAAACTTCATGAAATAACTTCTTTTGTTGGTGACGATGTATCTTATTGACGGCAGTGTTTCAACACTGTCATCATCTCTCAACATTGATAATATTGATTGAGTTGGTGTTTTAAGTCCACTTCATGGACAGAAAGGCTAATTGGGACTACACCTACAGTATAAAGTGGGATCCCAACCGCTATGTGCCTCCACCGGGAATCGAATCCGGGACCCCTTGATTACAAGGCGGCGACGCTACTACTGCGCCATCCAGGAGACCCCAATATTGATAATTAATCGTTGGGAAGTTTAGAAGTGTGTCGGAAAAAATTAAAACCTGCACATTCTAGAAGGATGTCATCGTTACAGAACAGAGGAGGGTCCAACCCTTTCAGACGATGTGTGAGACGACTATGTCCAATAAGAAGCCAACTTAAAATTACCTCTTCTCAGTTTGAGTGACGATAAGATGAACATCATGCACCAATGGCCTTGATAGTGCGAAGTTCGTTCCTCGTTACTTCATCTCACTCTTCCTATCAAATGTCAAGAAGAAAACAACGAGACACATTGTGCAGGTTCCTACCTGACAGAAGATGGACAAGAACATCACTGTATGCATCAGCAGACTTGGCAGCAGCATCGGCTAGTTCGTTTCCCTTGATGCCCACATGGTTTGGGAACCAGCGGAATCGAACTCAGTTATAACTTTTAGGCCAAGTTAAGTCAATTGGTTAACTATATTTATTTTCCTACATTTCAAATATCTATTTTTTTTCACTTCTATAAACATTTTTCAAGCAATCAACAGAAATCATAATTTCCCTTCCCACTTTCCACAGACTTAGGACTGTCAGGTCAAACTGCATAAAATTACTTATTTTTGGTTTGTCTTATTGATTAGGAATATAATTTGAAACCTATTTCGAAAGATTTGGAGGACGATCGTAGGTGTTACAGTGTTGCTTTATAATCTCAAAGGTATCAGTGGTCAACATGTGATAGCAAAATCAGGATAAGATAGCGCGAACATTAGTGTCTTAAAAATTCCAAAGAGGAACGTTTGAATCTATATTATTGCATACTTAAATCTAAACCCCGTGAACCAATATTCATCTCAGAGCCATGAACAGCCTCAGTTGGTGACACATGGTCAACACATCGATTCTCAGCATAATCTCTTTTTTTCGTTACTACAGCACATTCAAGGCCTTCAACCTAATATAACCTAAGTTTTAAGTTTTCAAATTTTACAATTCTTTTCAAGTAGCTTCTGAATTGCTCTCAGAATCTGGGCAATCACCAAAATGTTGTTGTTTCTACTAAAATTCTAGTCCAGTACCGGTAGTAACAAAGGCGGTATCGATTAAGCCTTCTCCTTTCAAAGCATATTTATTGAAATTTGTTAAATAATTAGTACTTCGTTGTACGGAATTATTCCCATCAATAAGACACCTTGATGCAAATGACTTACTGCAGCTTGAATCTGGTGTGGTTAAAAATTATGATTTCGCTGTAAAATAAATATACAGCACAAAAATCAAAGCGAAAATTGATTTTAAAAAGGTGTATATGTATGCATTATGTGTGTGAGAGGGGAAATGCTGTTTGGAGTGTGAGTCAGCATTTATGCCTGTCACATTACAAGATGACGTGTCTTGCCAAACTCGTACCAAATTTGCATCAAAAGCAAATTCCCTGTCATTGTTTATAGGGAGAATAGTTCTGAAATTATTGAACCTGTATCATATTAAGAGCAATGATTAACGAAAACGGAGAAACATCACCGGATATCTAGACAATTGGTAGAGAAAAACACATGAATCATATATGCAATGGACTGTGAGTAAAGCAGGGATTCTTGTAAATTTTAGTCGTCACCTTCAGAGTTATAAATTATCTACTGAACGAATCCCATTTTCAAATTAGTTATAATAAATTAACAAAGGTTATTATCCCATAACAAAAATCGCCGGTTTTTATAGTATCTCATTAGTAAGAAGCACGAAACATAATATTACACTTCTCCGACATTTAAATAACGTTATCATAAACATTTCAAATTCAAGTTAATATGGTTTTAAATTTCTGTTTAAGAAAAACACATTAAAGAAAGGTAAAGTACTCCCCTGTGCTATGCACCATGCCATGAAGGCGTATAGGAGGTATGGGGGTTAGGGCCCTACACTTTCTTGATCACGGCCAAAGGTGGGGTTCATGTAATCAGCACCACGCCCCTGGCCGCCTTTACCCCCAGAGTTTCCTCCAGGTATCCACTTTATACGACGCTGGGTGGGCGCCGGAGCCGCTTGAACAGGTGGAGAAAATTACGGTTCTCCCCCGCCGGGGATCGAACCCGGGTCTCTCGCATGGTATCCAGATTTCTATTTAAGAAATTTATATTTACACATTTAGATTTCTATTTAAGAAAAGCAAATTTAAGCCCAGTGAGTTACAATATACATTTTTATTGACGTAATTTAACAATGGAATTTCCAATATGGTATTATTATAATCCTTAATGCAATATACTTTTTAAATTAAGTGCTATCTCAAGAGAATTGAAAAATAAACTATTGAAAGGAAGTACTTGATCAATTAGCATTCCTCAAAAGGTTTTTCAATTAGTAGGATTAAACATCTTTACTATGTCAATCAAATGGAAACTTTATTTGGACAATGTATATCAGCCATGTTCCAAAATGAAAATGTATAAAATATTAATTTCATTTTCTGAATTAACCAATAAACACGCGCCAATTACGTATCCTGAATATTTCAAATAAACTTTATGCACGCCATATTATTTATAACACGGATAAATAAACAGTAGGTGTCGCATAGCGTAAGCTCCTCTAAACAAAGTCGGTCTGAGTTCTCGCTTTGTGATACGAAAAGTTATTCGGAAATTACGATCGTATTATATATATACTATAACTGGTTGACACTCTGAAAATTAATTCTCCACTAGCTCGTGATAATGTGTCACTTCATAACATTGATATATTCAGGATACTTATCAAGTAAGATTTTCAAACTTCAGAGTGATATATCTGCCAAACATAACTATTTGTCGCCAGTTTAAAGATAAGAATTTCCACCTTGGAACAATACTTGAATACAGTGATGGAATAGAATAGGATCTTTCTTATTGTCTCGAAACTAAGTTAGGCACATCTATATGAATTTTCGAGTATAATATATTATGCACAATTCTATCATTACAAAGTGACAAATAAGTTTGTAATAATGTTTATCTTTTAGATGGTAATTAAACACGTTATTTTTTATATGATAGATGTTATCCAGTATAACAAAAATAATGTAAATTTATGTACATTTATAATACAGTAGTTAGAAGCTATTTTATTGACAAGTTGTTTATGGCTTGCTATAAATAATATAAATAAGTAACAGTTCCTATTGGACGTTTCTTCAAACTGCGTTAGTAATTATTACTAGCTAAGAACAGGAAGAGCGTTTAGATAAGGTGAAATTACCAATGGTAAGTTGTTTGATATTCAATTTGGTTTTAACTTTTTGTAATTGAATTGACGATTACTAAGGTTTCAGTTCGTTTCAAACCAATGATCACAAACAATTACAAAGTAAAGTGTAATAATCAAATGAAAAATATTAGTTATAAAAAATTCAATAATTTCTGAGTTCAGAAATGCAAGAAAACCACATCTTCTTAAGAATGACGAGTGGTAAAAAATATAATCGTCTGGTCCATTTCGTATGAAAACTGTTGTTGTATCCTGTAACATATAAGAGCATTGTTTATAATTACGTTATGGTTGTAGGGAAATATAATTTTAATAAAGTCAAAGCTAAGAGAGATTTTTGGCAGAACAAATTGAATATGGTAGTTCAATGAATCTGTATGTAAATACCAATTTACCTAAGTTTTGTAGATTATATGGGCCTGAATATTGGGGAATCGTGTAATTATTTACGTAAGAGTCCTAATTTTTTCACTACATGTTAGCACATCAAGCAGTTGGTAAATTGACTCTGTATTTAGACAAGTGTTTGTCCAGATTTGAGCAACTTTTAAATCAGCAAACTCTAATCGGGGACAAACTGTCTAAAAAGTAATTTATAAAATATAAAAGATAATCGGAAAATGATTTGCTAAAGATGCCTAAATACTAATTTGGAAGTTTTATTACAAAAACAAACTCAAATTTGAAATATAGGTAGGTTTTCATATTGTGCACAATCTCTCATAGCTACAACTTGCACTAAAATGCATGTAGAATGCGGTGCTTAAATATGTAGCTATCCAAATTGTCCAATACCATGTCCATTCGCATAAGTGTTCAGTGTTTATTAAATTTGAAGTTCAAAAATTGAAACAAATAAAACAAAAATCAATTCTACACCAACAGCAGTACAATTTGATTCCTTAAAATCAAGTAAGTTGCAAGAGATAATTTTAAAAGAATAATAGTAGACAATTCTTCTGCATCCCACTGCTTAATCAGATACGAATATAGCGAATGCTATAGTCTTGAACTGCTATTGAGTTGTCCTTGCATCTATTTTAGAATGAATTAAATCGGAGCATGTTTAAGGAGATTTCTTTTTCTGATGGTAAACTGAATTCTTATTGTACTTAATTAACAACAGTGCAAGCTATCAGTTAATGCATATTATGTATCAATGATTTCTACATCTAAGTTACGAGATGTACAGAATTAGTAGCCCAGAAGCACAACATAGGAAAATAATTTCAAGTTCCTGAAATTCCAACACGTAAATCATTCCGTTGTGCATGAAAAATGGTCCGTGTATTATCTGTGGTAATAAGTATTTTTATTTCGTATTCTCCCTATTATGCGTTACTTTTCTGACATTTTGGGCAAATCGCGATTTTATCTACGGCGATTACTTTGTTCGTAGATCAATGCGTTTTACCCCTCCCTCGTCGTTGTTTATTTAGCGTCGCATGTTTCCAATTTTAGGCTAATCGCGACGATGCTATGAAAAATTTATGACACAAAGAAAGCTCTAACAGGGAATAGAACCCAGGACCCCTGCATTAACTGAACAATGGTATTTATCCTTGTAGAACATTTATATGCACTTAAATAAAATAAATACTACGACCTTACGAGATATGTCCGAATTATCAGCAGAAAATAAAAGCAGAAATGGAAGGGTGGGGTGAGTGCATCATTGCGCTACCAAAAGTGTTCTAAAGGGCGCTCGAGCCATGTTGCAACATTTCCCAAATTGTCTCTTTCTCTTCATAACAATTGCTGCACAGTTTAACGTGGGTGACAATCTGCAGGATACAGCACACTTAATATCAGCAACTGTTTCCGGTGCCTTCACTGTAATTTTCTCTCTTGTGTAGGCCTACCATATTCAATCGCAAGATGTAGACACTTCTGATTTACCAACGTAGAAAATTCCATTCATATGTCTATGGCCTCATAAAACGAAAGACAAATGCATCCACTTTCTCTGCAATTGATATCAGTGGAGTACCCTGAGAGGGGGGAGATTTGATGCTGAAAATGCCAGGGATACAAAAGACAGGATTCGAAGGTTTTGTCGCAGGAAATAAGATTAAATCATAAAACGTATATTAAAAACTACTGATGGAACATTAGCGCTATTCATCTAACGAAACCATTACAAATCGGCTGGCGGCTTGTAGGTATGAAATACTGGAATAAAAGAAAAAATATAAATATGCTGACCAAGGCAGTAATTTATTTTATTAAAAACATAAACTAAACGTAACGTTTCAACCTTCTAGCAAGGTCTTCACCAGACTCTGTATCAAGTACAAAAGTAACAAGATTCACAAAAAGGGCATTATATATACACAGAAAAGAATGGCTATGAGAAGCAGGATAGACTAGACATAAACAGAAGAAGGAAGAAAAGAGGTAGGGGAGAATTGGAAGAGAAAGAAAAAGATGAAGAGAAAGAAAAAGAGAGAAGGTTTGGAATAAGGAGTATGGGGAAGACCACGGAAAAGATATGCAAAGTGCTTAGAAAAGCGGGCATTAAAACTTACAGGAAGGGAGGAAGAAGCATCTTAGGAATAGCGAAGAATGCAAACAAGAAAAAGGAAAACAGAGAAGAGGAAGAGGAAGGGATTATCTACGAAGTAAAATGTAAAGAATGTCAGAGTGTGTACATAGGAGAAACAAAAAAGAGACTAAAAGATAGGTTGAAACAACATAGGGATGATGTACGACTTAAGAGAGAGAGAAATGCGATATTTAAACACACGAGAGAAACAGGACATGACATAGAGTGGGATGAGGCTAAGCAGATAGGAAGAGAGAAGAGAATGCTAGTGAGAAAATGGAAGGAAGCCAAGGAAATAGAGAAGAAAGGTGAAGAAGACACAATGAACTGGAATGGGGGACTGAAGTTAAACAAAGAATGGAAGAAAGTGTTAGAAAGAGTGGAAAGGACAAGAGAGAAAGAGGAGAGGAGAAGGGAGAAAAATGAAGGAAAAAGAGCGTGAGATATTCAATATGAATATCTCTTCACATTCTATATGAAACTAATTATGTTTAGCCTTTTAGGTGAAAGTACAGTTGGAAAGTAAAAGCCACCTGCTAGAAAGTTCCTAACAACTTTCTAATAGTCTGGAGGGAGTAAAGTTTGTGTATATATAATGCCCTTTTTGTGTATTTTGTTACTTTTGTACTTGATACAGAGTCTGATGAAGACCTTGCTAGAAGGTTGAAACGTTACGTTTAGTTTATGTTTTTAATAAAATAAATTACTGCCTTGGTCAGCATATTTATATTTTTTCATAATCATGGAAACAAGGCTTAATGGTGTTATAATTGGAATAAAAGATAAGGTAGGTGTGCGCAATTTCGCCACGTTAAGCTTTGAACGACCGTTACAAATTCCTGATAAGTATGATGATAACGTCTGTACTGGAAATTGATAGTATATATGTTACGGTATGTGTGGAAAAAAAATCGCGTTCATGCGCTATTAATCAGGTACTTCAAAAGACAAAAGAAAAAAACCTTGCAACTGGCGAAATTGCATACACCCTGTACACAATTTTGCCACCCACTGTAAACAGAGGGGACACGACAAACCGCGCTACAAAACAAACATATTTTCACCCCATGAATATAATGAAAAAAGTATAGATAGTAATGACATACATAATATACAGGGTGGGCCAAAAGTCCCTTACCACCCCTTGTAAAAATCGTTTTAGTGGAAATTGATGAATAACAACCATGTGTGACCACATTAGGCCTAGGGGGAAGTCATAAGGGGGGGTGACCTTGACGGCGGCCATCTTGAAAGCCGCCATCTTGGATACAAGTCCAGTTTTGTAAATAGGAAGGTAGGCATGCGATACATGGCGAAATTGCAAGCACTTCCAATGACTACACAAATGGGGTGAAAATATGACTCTCAATGTATACGACACAACACTACACATATCATTGTAGGCAGAAAGCGTTCGTCTTCACAATGCAATACTTGCTACATAGCTTCGAACCCTCCTTCCTGGACAAAAGGACCGCACTTTGTTGCTCTCGATCTTATAACAACGCTACGTCTCGCACACACAATGGCTGCCTGTCTTTTCCGTCTAGCTCCTCCCCATCAAAATGAGACAAAACACGATCAGCGTGCGCTACCTACCTATACACTAGCACCATCTGCCGACTTAGGCCGACGTGTTGGGAAATACAGGTATCTGGCAGAATTGAAAACATGGCGAAATTGCGCACACCCACCTTATATATACATATAGTCAGTACTTGTTTTCCAAACTTAACCACCATCCTAAGAAAATTGTGGACCTACAAGTGAGTAGCGTAACCCAGTCTGGGAAATCTCCTATAACAGCTGAGGGTTCGATGTGCTGACCCCACGTCACCCCATTACTGGTTGAAGATCTCCACACCTCTATGTAGGGTTGTGGGAGGCAGACTGGCAGTCAGTTGATAGGCCAAGGCCCTTCCAGGGCTGTAGAGCAGTGGATCTGAACCTTTTTCAGTCGGGGACCCACCTTGAAGGATATTACACTTCATGGGACTATAAGATGGGAACCAGCGGAATTACTTTGTAGGGGTGTGCACCTAGTCTATAATCATATACAGGGAGGTTATTTCAGTCGTTCACCGCCAGCGTGGCGGCCGTTCAGCGGACTCTTCATGCAACAGGTCCCGGCAAATTGCATTACAGGAAGTCCGTAACAGAAACCGCTTGTTTTCTAATGTTTCCACTTTTCACAATTACAGTTACAATTACAATTGAAATAAGCACGTACCTTGTCGCAAGGATGCTGGAAAAGGTGTCCTCGCAATTACAAATATTTCTGGCACATTATTTCTGACATCTAATCTTAGATTAGTCATCGCTACTTTATCCTCAGTTGTCGCGACAGCGCCGGCAGCTTATCGGAGGTTGGGTGAGTTGTCAGCCGCGAGAGGGCGCTTCATACTGCACGTGTCGGCAGTGATGCCAACCGTAGGGACATGTCCCTACGCATAGGGACTTTTCACTAAATTTCGCCCGCGTAGGAACGTAGGGACAGATTTTGCCAAATGAGGGAAAACGTAGGTACTTTTTTCAATCTTGGTAAATTACATTTTATGAATTTGTTTATCTGGATACTTTAGCGAGGAGGAGAAAAAAGAACTAACTAACAGATCTCCATCAGAATTTTGGAACATGTTATCGGTTACCAAAAACTTTCAAGGCAAGTTCCTTTTTGAAAACATTTCCACTCTCGCGAAAATAGTGCTAACATTGCCGCATTCTAACGCGGAAACGGAAAGAATATTTTCAATGTTAAGTGATACAAAAACAAAAAAGGGAAATAAAATGGGACCAAAATTGTTAAAGAATGCAGGAAATACAGCATCACCAACCAACATCTATCTCTTCACAGCAGCAGCATGTATGACTTCAAATAACATAATCAACAGTAAACGACTCAACATTATTCATTAGGGGTGTGCTGGATTCTTTACTTTAAAAAGTCGTTAATTCTCGACGTTTTCTGCCTTGTAAGTTTCTGGGACTTATCGAAAGTTGTAAGTTTTTATTCTAGAAATGCAAAAACAATCACTTAAAGTGAAAATGACTTGTAAAATTCGAGATTTCCAGTGCTTCGGGAAATTTCGAACATTTCCCGTCCCGAAAATTTTCCGACTTGGTCGGGAAATTGCAAATTTTTCAGTCCCGAATGTCGGGATTTAAAAAAATTACCGTCCCGATCCCGTCCCGACTCAAAAAATTCTGTCCCGCACAACCCTATTATTCATTAAGGCAAGAATTTACAATACCGGACCCTTCTGTAATTTCTATGCTACGTCTTATACTCACGAAATAATTATTCGTGATGATTTATCTCAAATTAACATGTTGGGGTGAGGGGGAAAAATGTTCATTAACGTGTAGAAGTTGTAAAATAAGCTTTTCAATTCTTGCAATGATTCTCCGTATACAAGTATGGTAGCCATATTTGTTGATATGAACAAATTACAATTAGTTACGCTGTCTACAGCGTTGCCACACTGTTGATTTCATACTTGGAGAGCATGGATCGTGTAAGAATGGCGGAAGAGAACAGTAAAAAAGTTGTTAATGTTGTACAGATTGTTAGGTGGAGTGTGCAGGAGGATGGCTGTGGGCTAATTAATAAACTTATGGATTTCAGTATATTGCCCAAAGAACGTGCTTACATGTGACAGCGACAATCACGATGTAGAAGAACTGATTTGATTACAGGTAAATTTGGCAACAGTACATCAATCATAAAATTGCAGGATACGAAAATAGCGTCTTCGATGATGAACGTTTCCCGTTAAAGTGCTACGAAAATAATAATTTTTATCGGTTCGTAATCACAATTACCGCAAAACCATTCAGGAATAGCCCCACTGACCATTCTCGGTAAGTTTAGGTTAAGTTAGGTTAGGCAAACATAGTTAAAATTTGGGCTCGAAAAAAACATGCACGGGTAGCCCAACAAACCATTGACGGATAGCCCCACGAACCATTCAGGTACGGTTAGGTTAGGTTAGGATAGGCAAACATAGTTAAAATTTGGGGTCGTAGTAATATCAGGAATGTATATTTCGTTTTTAAGTATTGGAAACACAAAATCTTCCGGTAAATAATAAGCAATCGTGCCGATCGCGGACCACTCAATGTCACTTATTTTGCAATTTCTACACGTGACCCCCCAAATCTTAACTTGAAATTCGTGATTAGGAGGCCTCAATTAGTGAGTATGCAAAATATTACAAAAATCGGGGAGGGGTCATGTATTGTAAATTCGCTCCTTCATTAATTGTGGAAGCACCGAGCAGAAAGATTTGGTAAGTAAATGTGTATATTTTATCTTCTGTTTTGCATGCTAATGAGGTGTTGTTTTTTTAGTTACTTTACTTGGCGTAGGGACATTTGGTCAGTTGTAGGGACATTTTGACTACGTCTGTAGGGACATTGCTGAAAAATGGTTAGCAACACTGTCGGCTACCAGACGTCAGTGTTCGTTCATGTTCAATTCTGTTTGCGTTCAACAGTACGCGTGTTGCTTATACTGTGTTATTGTAATGTGCTACTCATGGCCAGTGCTTTATTGTGTGTTAATTGTTATTCATTCATTACTTATGTCGTTAAACAAATATAGTCTTGAACAGAGAGTTTTTATGTACGATAATTACGTGAAAACGAATTCTTGCAGAAAAGTGGTCAGGCAATTACGAGACACAGGATCTCTTGAACCTAAGAAACGTGTTGTATTGCTGTTGAAGTAGGTCATTTTCAACATCTCTTATAACACAGGAGGTTAGTGATCATCATTATTATTACTTTTAAATATCATTTTACGCTTTCGGTTTGCTTTATGTGCCGGGATGCTGTCTTCCTTTCTGTCAACTGAGGTTAAGTAGCGATGTCTAATCTAAGATTAGATGTCAGAAATAAGGTGCCAGAAATATTTGTATGTGGGAGGACACCTTTTCCAGCATCCTTGCGACAAGGTACGTGCTTATTTCAATTGTAATTGTAACTGTAATTGTGAAAAGTGGAAACATTACAAAACAAGCGGTTTCTGTTACGGACTTCCTGAACGCAATTTGCCGGGACCTGTTGCATGAAGAGTCCGCCGACCGGCCGCCACGCTGGCGGTGAACGACTGAAATAACCTCCCTGTATTTGCTCTTTTACAACACGGCCTGAATTTAAATTGTTAAAACAATATCTCTAAGTAATTTAAGGTAATAGGTTTTTAAGACCCAGTTAACAAAGTTTCGAGCCCAACTTCCCGACCCACCAAATGTCCCCTCAGGACCCCGGAGTGGGTCGCACCCTATATATTGAGAAACTATTCTGTAGAACCATGGGTTATGTTATGCTCTAGATGAAAGTAAATATTTTACACTACAGTTAATTTCTATCACAACTTACATTCAGTCTTCTGTAGATGAAATAATATTTTGGAAAATACAACATAGAAACTAGTTCAGTGCCATCCATCTACCATGAGAGAATAGAATAAAATAATAGTTATGAGGGACACAGCTCATTGGGGAAGTTACTAAACAGAATAATTTCTGGAATAAAATTGTAATTGTTTTAATTCTATCAGTCTATTTCTCTGTAAAAACTACTATGATGATGATAATGAATAGTTATGGGAAAGTAGTGTAAGAACAGGTCACACCTTACACAAGTTAACCTAGAATGCCTATATAGCAACCACCTCATCTCGAAGATGTACCTATATGGAGACGCATAGTGGTTCGGATCCCACTTTAAACTGTAGGTCCAGTCCCAATTGGCCTTACTGTGAATAAAGTTGACATAAAACACCAAATCAATCAATCAATCGAAGTTGTATGAAATTTCACTTTTCTGGTTTGCATGAGAGTAATATCAACCCATTTCTAAAAACGTGTGGATGTTTATAAGATATATTATTAACTAATCACTGCATGCTTATTCATTTTAGTATTTGTCAAACATCCCTAATTTTTAATCTAGAATGGGAGTAGGAATATGTCATGCAAGCGAGTTTTGTTCGAAGTTATTTATTGGAACCACTCTGCATATTGACTACAATTTCATCATATGGCATTACATATTTCATAGTTACACAAAAAACTGGACTCGAAAAGCACACTCCCAGCCCCCCACTCCTAAACACACACACAATGGAATTATAAATACACCACTGAAAGATCTTATCCTGCACAGATACGTATTTTATATATTCATATACTTAATACAGTACTGAAGATGAAACAATCCATGCATCAGAATAAATATTCCACATGAAATTTAAAGTTAATTAAAAAACAAAGAAATGTGCAAATTTCCAGCTGATGACAAAGAAACTAACAGTATTTTTTGCAATTTAGAGAGATTTCACACCAAAGTGACATTTGACATATGTCACTTGGAAATGAACGAATGAACAGCAACGTTTCACCCATAGTGGATGCCATATTGACAAAATCCCTGCTACTCATTATCAGCTTCTAAATAATGTCACACATGTTTCTAGTCAGTCTAAAAGAAAGTGAACATAAAGAATTAATAAATAATCATTCTTTCAAGCTTCACACTATCAGGTCGATCATTGGTGCATTTCTCATACCATCCCTTCCATCAAGAAGTAAATTTAACTTGGCTTCGTATCGAACATAGGTGTCTCACTCATGATGATTTGCTGCAAGGGCTAGACCATCCAATGTGTCATGTCTAAATGTTAAGTGATTGGCTTATTCCTACCTAATGTGTAGATTATACTTTCCTCAAACTTTTGATTTTACCAATTATTGACCAGGTTGGGAGATAATGACAGCACTTTAATAAATGTCATTACCTTTTTGAGAAGAGCGGGGCTCTTATACTGTCTCTGAGGAAGTTCGTAGTTTTGTGTATATCCTTTGCAAGTCTTTTCACTTTCAACCTTTCTCAAGGGGCTCTTCACACCCATTTTTTAACTCAGGTATGGGTTCGATACCTGGTGGAGACCCATTGTGTTTCGGATCCCACTTTAAACTGTAAGCTCAACCCAATTAGCCGTTCTGTGCATAAAGTAGACCTAAAAGAACAGTTCAAACTCAAGTAAGGATATTAGATAAGAGGATTCTTCCTCACATACATTGAATGGCCCAATATGGTCATTATGCCTACAAGTCCCAAAATCTATTTCAAGCATCTTACTTCCAATTACATATATAAATTATATTGTTAGCATTAAACATATGGAATATAGAGTAAAAGACTATAAGAAATCCTTAAAACCCTACATCAATTAATTTCCACTGTATTGAATATTATCATAATATTGTTAATGAAATTCCATTAGACAAACCATTGATAGTCATACTGATAGGTTTCTTGGTCGGACACTCACTATGGTGACATGTTATACTTCACCAAGAATGAATTTACATGTTGAAATACTCCAGAAGAAGAGAACAGTTTCAGAGTAAGTACATTACTCTTAATGATTTAGTACTCATATTGTGGAAATGTAAAACATTATATTCTATTGCTAATAACAAATGTAAGGGAAAATAAACACATTGTTATTCAGATATATATATTTATTGAATCACTAGTAATTAATATATTTTGCATAAGGTATGATAATCTCTTTGAGGTCCTACAGACTTTCACTGGAATAAAAGTTACTGAAATTATTAAAGCATCATTAACACACTCAACAAACATTTCCATAGTAGGTTCACATATGTACAGTCTCAAACAGAAAAATGTGTGCATTTCATTTCCTTTAATCAAACTGTTCAAATATTTTACAGGACTATTTAGCTGAAAATCATATATTTTTTATCCACCCTGCTTGGAATATTTAGTGAAACATTAAATACATTTGTTTCTAACATCCTCAAGCAATGTATTGTATTGTTAGGTGTTATGTACTTTAAGCAAAATTTTTCTCTAAAGCATATATTTTTTTAATGCAGAAAAGGGAAAATACAATTTCTTATGCATGAGCCACATAACTGATAACAATGTTATTCCATAAGAAATGCAATATAATTACTTGGTTCTACTCTAGGTATGCATCATGCACTAACTTATTTATATTAGAATTCATAAACATTTTCTCTGAAAAATTGTCTCCACAAACTCTGTAACTTTTGTATGTTTTGTGCCTCAAGTCCTTTCGCCATATTTTCTCCAACCATATCTCAGATCTACGAGAAAAATAAAAGATGAAAAATTATTTTAGAAAAATATAACTATGCAAGACAAAGAATTCTGCATTTTATGTCACTCAAAAAAGATAAATTCCATTATGCAAGAGTTGTTTGTGAGCTAAGGTCAAAGCGTGTCAACACAAAGAAAAGTTACTGAAAATGAATATGCATTAGATCACTATCTGTATCTGTTGAATAAAGTAGTGTCAAATGTATAAGGGTCCATTCTATGATAGCTCCTTCAACTAGTGCGGAAAATACTATGAGCTTGTCACCATTCAATTGATTTATTTTTACTCAATTTTCACATTATTTCTCATCGTAACTAATTCTTATGGCACCATACAGTGTGTGGCAATGCAAATAAAAAAATATTATAGATATTGCACTAAACTTCCTAACATATGAAGCAAAGTTTTACCACATTGTTTTTTAGAAAGAGTCACTGAAGCTTACTGCCTAACCTACAACTGGCTAACAATGCAATTTTTGTAATTGAATGGATCATGCAATCTACTCCCGGGAGTGCTTTCAAGATAAATGTTATGACACAACATATTTCTGAAGTAGATACCAGGACAGGAAATATGTCAACAAATCAAAATCACCCATACCATCTAGTAGATCAAAGCCCATGACCAGCAACAAGAGCTATTACAGCAATAATATTAACTACAGGTATAATTAGATGATTCCATCAACATAATATAGTATTATATTATTATTAATAATAGGAGTAACATCCATAATTCTGTAGGGTTGGATTAAAGCACATAGATTAAAATGCGATTTGAAACACAAAATCTTCCTCCCGTGGCACCAGTGAGAAAGGATTGTTTTTACAGTAACACATGTGTAAATGTTTGTAAAATGTTTTGCATATATTGCACATGTAGGTTAGTTACACTCATTTCGTTTCCAAAACTAGTGATTACTTATGATTTGGTTCAATGTATGCTTTCGTAGTTAGGTTAGGCAGGCCAGGTTTGGTTCTCTTAGCATTATAAATAAATTCCCTAAATTCATTTTACTATGGTTCGATTTTACTTCTACATTAATTCCCACTAGTCTACGATACTTACAGTCCCTTGTCAATGGAAAATACATTGTCCTTGGGAAGCGTGCAAGCTTGCGTAAGGTAATTTTTAAGTTGTTTTTTCAACATAAACATGTTTTTTTTAAAAAAAAATCCAAAGAGTGCTAATTACTTTAAGAAAGGTTCAAATTTCGTGTGACAATGATTGCTAAAATTCTACGATAATTAGTCTTCCTGCTAAGAGATTTTTTTAAAAAAATCATAGAACGATAGGAACCTTAGGTTTCATCGCTTTAATATTTACATGCTATTTTTCATCTCCTGTACATGTTGACAAAGTTTTATATGCTAGAAGAAATAAACTTCATGCAGAAGCGAATAGGAGCGCGATAACTTGTAACTTTCTGCATTATAACATGCACAAATTAGCTTTTCTGAACTTCAAACAAACTTCAAGTCATTCCTACTATTCTCGTTGGCTTCCTATCCTCCTGTGTAACTTATAAATAGCATTAAGTTACAAAATCGAACCTTTACCCTTTCAGACATTTTTTTATCACATGGCCTTTTACTTAAATGAAGGAAAATACAGAATACGAAGACATGCTAGGAATTATTCTCCGTGGAAACTAACTTTATAGAAATTATTTTTACATAAATTCATAAATAACTAACCTTTCAGGATATGACGGAACACGAAAAAAAGACAGCTCTGGATTCCTCTTCTGACAGTTTTTACAATAAAAAGCTGCACAATAAGCCATTGTTTTTATTTTTTGTTCTTCTACATCCTTATTAAAATAGTTAGTGTACGTCCATGACAGATCTTATGGAACGATGTTACTAAGGTTATTACATGTTACGTCATGTAGAAGTATTGACTTTAAAAATACGATTTTTCTTATACATGTTTAAGAATGGAAAGGCATTTAATAAAATACAAAATCACGTACAAGTGATCATCATTGATTAATAGATACATAAACTAAATTTTTAATGAGAAAATTAGGATTTAACATCGATGGTGGTGCCGACTGGTAGCTGGTTAATTCACGTACGAACAAATGAATTCCGAAATTAACCTCGTTCGGATTTTTGCACCAGTGCGGGAGGCCTGATACCACTGCGCCATCTGGTAGGCCCCAAGTCATGTTTGCAGATTGTCAAATGTCAAATGGGGAAATAGGATAGTAAAACCGGTTCAAAATAGAGTAAACATTAGGCTTCATAGACAATGTAAAGTGTCACATTATATATCAAGGTTTTTATGACGTTCAAGTTTAAAAGCATAATCCAGATTGATTGTTTTGAAGCATTAGAAGAATATTACAAAAAAAATAGAAGCAGGGCACGTTCTGGACTTCAAGGACCTCTGACGTCAGACAAGTTATAAGTAGGGCAAGACATTTAATGACCTACAAATTGTTAAAAAGAAATCTTAGAAAAATGCATTTCTGATCTAAAAATAGTAAAAATGAGCTAACTATTTAAAAAATTACTCACCAATGAACGCATGGATAGGAAAACGCGGCATCAGGGCGCACTACTTAGCTTTCTCCCCTTCTCTATCGATATGCCGACCTTGATCCACAGACGGACAGAGATCCAGAGACAAAATGTACGTACGTTTCCTTCATTGATTTTGTTACGTGGTAAACAATAGGTAATTTTGTCTCACAATTAAGGTACTCAATTATATATTTATTTATTTAGCCGGCCTCTGTGACGAAGTGGTTAGCTCATCGCGCTACAAAGAGAGGTGTCCTGGATTCGAATCCCGGCCTGGGAATCGGTATTATTAAATTTATTAACAGTATTCAAACTGACAATTCGCAAAGGAAACAACAACAAGAAAGTGGTATACAATAACAAGCTGTACTGCATCCCTTACGTTCAAAAGCAATTTTTGAAATAAGCGTTTCATATTTTAAAAATACCTTCTGTATTGTAATATGCTTCATTTATGCCAATTATGAGTTTATCATCACCAGTATTCTAGTATTATAAATGGATTTTTGGTTTGCATACGTTAAATTATTTAATCCATATACTTAATGGAAACATAACCCAAAGTTAATGGAAAAATGACTTCCCCTTAACGTTTCACGAAACTTAGCGTACCCTCTGAAAATTTTGGGACCTCAACACTGGAGCTAAGGGTCAAATTTCATGCATTTGTTTTCTAGTTATCTTTAGAAAAGATGAACTAAAGGGCGGTTAATGTCCGGCAAAGACCTCCTTGCTTCGCCGATTCAATGTGTACTTGAACTGAAATGTACATCTACTAGTATGGAAAAAGTGGAACTCTAGTGTTGAAGAAAGAGGTAACCTTGGTGGCTGGTGATTAATGGAAGACGGTTGGAAAACCTACAGTGAGTGGTGAGTTGTCTGTGATCTTGAAGAATGGCCGCTGTTTCTGTGGCGCTGAGGTGAAATCTTTCACTTTCCACATCTGTCGGGGAATAACCGTGTAAAATGCGGGATTCTTTGACGGGGCGAAGGGATGCCAAGCAAACAAATTTAAAACCGCGGAGGCACGTGTTGTGAAGGCTTTCTTCTAGACTGAAGGGGTGCATGTCACTGTCGTTTCGATGTAAACGTTCCGATGCATGTCACTTCGGTCTGAATGCTCCTTTAAGTGCACAGTACATTGGTTAAGCAATGGATGGAAGCCAGAAAAAACACAAGGGAGATTCAAAAAAATTACCTAGCTATCGGTAATCAACAAACTGTATTTTATATATCCATCTCCGGTTATCAAAACTATATTTTAAATAAGAAATCTCCTTATGACAAACTAACCTCATTAATTCTCACTAACTGAGCAAAATATTTCAAGGTTTAACCCATTTTATGGAATAACAATTTGTGTTGTCTCACGCTTTTAACTTTTGTTGGCATATCCTGCACTGCATTTACGACACGAAACGAGACATCTCTTCCTGTTCGAGACGGGACAAGTGAATACATTCAAGACGATCATGAGGTAGCATTTTCACGAGATGAACCAAAGTCTCGTCTCATCATGTGAACAACATACGTGAAAATGTAGTAGATGAAACAAGCAATAAAATATATTTATTATACACAAGTGTGTACCAGTTAGTATCAAACATGGGGTGTTATGATCAAGGGTAAAGATTTCATGGTGTATTCTTTATACATACTATACTGAACGCAACTCCATATGGCGGCTACCCTTGACGTCTATATCTAGCGCGTTCTGTCCCCCAATCATTTTCGGGTGTGTGTGGCCCGGTGGGTGTCAACAAACTCAGTTGCGAAGTAAAAGCTGAAGGGATCACATCGCCCTCCCGGAACGACGTTGCCAAGCGTACTTCTGTTTTCGCCAATTGTCTATATTTGTGTGTTTGTGTGGTTTGTGGAGCCTATTGTTTGATTCCAGGAGTGGGTGATCTAAGATCGAAATTTTTCCGACCTTGTCTCCACACAAAGCAGCTCCGGGGCTCACCCAGCCTCAAATCAACTGGCCCCTTGGAGGTAAACGCGGCCGGAGTGTGGTGCTGATCACATCACCTCCAAAATGGCCACGATCGAGAATATATGGGGCCCTACTCCCACGTCGCCTATATGTGCCTTCATGTCATGGTGCTGCATGTAATTAAATTTGCCGGTGCTCATGCACATATGGTATTTTTCAATTTATGTTGCAAATTTAGAGTAAAAATGACATCAATTGGCCCCTTGTAAACATTTTAAGCGGTGTTGAGAAAATTTGAGGCTTGGATAAATATCTGGATATAGTTATGAGACACTGTGTCTCTCCCCAGGAAATTTACCTTTCTGTGACAGTCAATAAATTAATAACGTTTCCCTATTTCCTATAACCCCCTCGGGAACGCCATTGACCGTTGCCTTGCAATCAAGAGGTCCTGGGTACAATAACCGGTGACGGCACAAGTGGTTCGGATTCCACTTTAAACTGTAGATCTAGTCTCGCTTATCCTTTCTGTGCACAAAGTTTACTTAAAACCAAACTCAGGCTCTCTCTCTCTCTCTCTCTCTCTCTCTCGCCTAAGATAGTTGAAATCTACTAATTACCATTCTTGTCGTCAATATTCATGCACGCCACGTCCATTTATCAAAATCCACGACATTGTAGCTTAAATTTCTAAGAAACTTATCCAAAGCTTAATTCGTCTATCTGCAAATTATTTCAAATATTGAGGCAATAAATCCAAATAAACTTCCAAACATCCATATGCAGAAAGCAGCTTGCAAATGAGACGTGCAGTTTTATGATCTTCTCGGATCTACATCCGTTCTTGCATGTTTCCCCCATCTGTGGACAAACCCGGTCTCAATTATTTCTCTCACAATAAAATTGATAAGAGAATGATAAGGCGATCCGTTTGAAACGCCAATTCCTCTTACACGAATGGCTAAATTTTATTTTCCAGTATGATAAGGGAATCCACAAATTGAACAAGCGAACTGTTTCTCTATTAGAACTTGCGCAGAGAGTCGCGGCACAATAAATGCCAATTAGCACTAAAGGTCCGGCAACTAGTTCTAGCCCGTGATCCTCACAATATTGACCAGTTGACAAATTTCTTGGGACAATAAGAGGCGTCTGAACAACTTGGTTGGCGAAACGATTATGGTAGACAAGAAGAGCGACGGCAAAATCAACATAGAATTCGACAAACTGTGCTTACAAAACCAGCCCAAAGCCAAGACAAAAAAGATGGAGACAGAAGTGATTATTCAGTGCGTAATGATGCCTGTACCAACCAGAATAGTAGTAATCAGAATAGTAGTAATAATAGTACTAAAGAAAAGGGTGACTACCAGAACACACGTAAGAATTACAGGAGCAGAAATCGTACCTCTCCGGACCAGACAGATTCGGAAGTTAGCAGGAAGAAGCCTCCGAAGATCGAGTGCGGTATACAAACAGACTCAACTCCCGTTGTTGGTAGTTTAAATGTGGGTGCTTCTTCGTGGAATTTCCCATTAGGCAGTAGCGCTCGATGTAGATGTTCTGTCATCTGCAACGGACAGCTGTGATGTGAGTCACATAGAGCATTGTGAGCCATGATATGTTTTTAAATGAGGATGAATTAGGAATACTGTATTTAGATTTGGAACCATATTCAAATTTGGAAAAGAAAGTTTCGATCTCAGTAACAGAAAATCCCTCTCTATCAGTAAAGAAACCAGAAATAATTGCCGAAGTTCTGGGTGTGAAATTTGTTTGTACATTAGACACCGGGAACGAATGTACGATAATGAAGTACAAAATTTGGATGAAATTAAGGGAGAAACGTCGAGGGTTGAAACTACAAAAATGTCCGGAAATGAAACTAAAAATTTTGCTGGAGACGAGAGGTATAGAATAGTTAGGTGCCAAAGAATTTACTTCGAAATAGCTGCTGTCTACATGTTTGAGGACTTAGTGTATGTCATAAAAACCTTAGAGGCAGAGTTGCTGTTCAGTTACCCTTTCTTCCAAAAGTACAAAGCTGATCTAGAAGTCGGAGCCAATTAATTGTTAATTACATGCACCTGGCATCTATGCGATCAGATTACATTTCCCCCCGCTTGGATAGAAACAGAGGAAAGGCCAGTTGTGTTCGGTCCTGATGCATCGCATGGTTGCCAGGTGGATGTAAGTAACACTATTTTCATGAAAATTTACAAGTTTCTTTTTTATTGTTTTCGATAATTGCATGATGTATAGTACAGTTTCGAAACACACCTTTTGTGGCACTGAAACACCAGCGGTGTTGCCAATGCATAGTCTTAATTTCTAAAAACAACTATTTTCCTAGTTCCCCCTTAAAGATGATTGACTATCGGTAGAAATGAACATTTATTTTTTCACTGCCATAGATCCCGAGCTATCCACCTAACCGAACTGAAAATTACCGACGGTATGTCCGTACATGTGTGATACGTGCCATTTTTCATGATTTGTAAAATTTTCATTTACACTTCCCGTTACATCTGGCAACACTGCGTGGACACTAATGAAATCCAATTATTGTTGCCCGGTTTAAAAATATATGAATGAACAAGGCTTCAATTTGGTATAAGGTTGATTATATGTGTACCACTTCCAGTTCAAAAGTTGTTTTATCCCAACTCCGGGTTGAGTTTTAAATGGAACACCCGGTATTTTGGGATGAAAATTAACAGTTCCTGACAATGCTGGTTCTCGGGTGAAAATCGTAGGTCCAAGGGAGTAATAAGTGAATCAACGTATGGCACAACTATTTGCCGACGAAAGTACTCTTCTACGTTGCCACTGCAAAGCTGAAGCAACTGCAGGCAATCCCAGTGTGACGGCGGCGGTAGAACCTCTTCCTACATTTGTGACTCTGGCAACATTTAAAATTTGACTATCTGCACATTATGTTTGTAATTGTAATCATAATTATTTTAATAGTTTTAATTATACAGTTGATAAGATTCGTTGCACAACATTAGGTGAAACTCTGAAAAAATAGTCTATTTAGCCTAGCAAAGTTTTTAATGGAATTACCGACTTACCCAAAACACAGAAAAAAACGAATATTCAGAAAAAGCCAGGAGAGGCAAATACCCTTCTATGCTAACAAGACCTTCTATGTTCTTCTTTTCCCCCCCCTCATACTGTGTTGTTTCGATTACAGTTAACAAAGCGAACTCCTTGAATCTGAATGGGTTTTATGGTTTTAATTTTGATAAGCTCATAGGTGTCTGAAGAAGCTACTGTCCGGTTCTGGGAATGGCTTAGCCCCCCGTCCCTACCAAACACCGCCCATAGTTAGGAAGCGATTCTCGATTAGGCGAGGTACCTGACTGAAATTCATCTCCCCCAAATCTAACTTCTTGATCCATCAATGGTAGTGTTGTCCACGGGACGAGACGGGACAGGCTTTTAAAAATTTGAGACGAGACGAGATTGATCATGTGTCCCGAGACAAACGAATATTTTCGAGACGAGACAGCATTTCACAGCATTTCCACGAGACGGGAAAGGCCAAAGTCTCGTCTCGTGGGCAACACTAATCAATGGTTTCAGATATGAGTTTTTAAGTTCACGTTATGCACTGATAGGTTAATCAGGCATGGAGCTATAGTTTGAAGTGGGATCCGATACACTACGTACCTCCAACAGGTATCGAACCCAGGACCTCCTTTACATTCAGTATCTTGGGCATAGATGATAAGATTGATATCTTAGATGCATTCTATGAAAAACAAGAGATGACGCACTTACAAACCTGACAACCTGCAACCAAGGCCTTTAAATCAATTTGACGTATACAAACAAGACTAACACTGTGTCACACGTCACACTCACAAGTGATGAAGGATCTTCCACAGTTATCATAACAAACTTCGACTTTCGTAGTCGCCATCGAAGTTCTCGGGTTCGAGCCCCGGCGTGGGCATAGACAGTGGCGTCTCGTCCCTTGGGGCTTCCGGGGCTTAGCCCCTAAAAAAACGGACGTATTCACGTAATTATCAATCACCATAACGCATAACTATCACACAGTCTTTTAAAAGGCAATTTTACCCAAGTAAATTCATCGTCTGTTGCAATGGATACGACAGCGCTCCTAGCGGCATTGATGTCAATTATCGCTTTCTGGGGCACGTCGCAAAGGAAGGCGTGGCCTACACCCACCTACGCTACAGTGAAGGTCACATGCTAGCAGAGAGAGGAGGGGAGAGTGCAATGGATTTGAGTGCTGATTCGGGACTACTTCCGTTGCGTCGCGTTCGATCTCTCGTGTTGTTCTGTAGTGTTTTGGTGGCTTTGATTCGGTATGTTTGTGTGAGTTTTGCAGGGTTGATGTCCGAACACAAATTGATGAAGGACATAGGCTGTCAATTACAAGACACAATGAATTTGTCCGGAAAAATAGGCATATATTAAATAGAATTATCGATTGCTTAAAATTCTGTGGTCGACATGAACTTGCTCTACGAGGACATAATGAAAGAGAACAATCTTTAAACAGAGGCATCTTTCCAGATTTATTATCCCTTCATAGAAGAGGTAACTTCGTTTTCTTTATTGCAGTGAAGAGTTGAAAAACATAAACTCTACCAGTAGATTGCATTCATTTCTTATTTAAAATTATTTAGAGGGTACCTTTTCAAAAACAGTAAAAATGACAAACATAGTTTTAATAACTCCAGTGGCAACAGCTGAATCTGAACGATGTTTCAGCACATTGAAGCGTATTAAAACCTGCTTAAGAAATGCAATGGGACAAGACAGACCAAATGCCTTGGCAGTTGCTTACAATAGAGATAGAATACATTTCAAACATAGAGGGCTTCAACGAAAAAGTAATGACAAAATTTGCTGAGCAGAAGAACAGGAGTCAACGTTCGTAGAAAGGTATGTTTCACAACAATACCTGTTTCTTTTGTAATCATGTGAATTGTCATTATATTTTAAATTCTTTAAACAAATAAGTCTAGTTTTGTATTTACAAGATAAATACCCGTTCTTTTGTAATTCATGTAATTTTTCATTACATTTTAAATTCTTTCAAAAAAGTCAGTCCAGTTTTGTAGTCTAGAAGAAAAAATACCTATTTTTTGTAATTCATGTGAATTGTCATTATATTTTAAATTCTTTAAAAAATAAGCCCCGGCCAAATTTGAGGCCACGAGACGTCACTGGACATAGATGCTATTTGTGAGTGCCCCTTCATCACTTTCACCTCATCATCAGGCATCATCATCGTCATTAGCCAAAAGTGGAAGATAAGCGATGCTAAATAACAGAAGGTCGGTACTGCTGTAACTACCATTTTCGTCGTCGTCTTCTTCTAAGAGAACCAAACCCAACTTGCCTAACCCATATATACATCATTGGCCTAACCTAACAACCACAGTTTATATACTACCCCCAAAAAGGTACCAGCCAATGGGAATGCTTGAAAAGGTTGTAGCAGCAATCAAACAAAAATAGTTCAGACTAACAAAGTTAATATGTGGAATTACTCATTAATGGTGATGAGTTTTTGCAGTTTGGCAGGAAGTTATATAATTCAACTTTCACTATCACTGTTATTTTAATAGAGACTACGGCCGCGTCCGAATCGGCAGCAGATGTCACCTAGAGCACCGTTCCATCCGAGGACTCAGCCAACCTCCGTTGTCCGAATTCGCGGCAGACGTGGAGTCGGAGGGGAGAGCAGAGAGGCGCGACAGATGCACGCTTGAACTCGCTGTGACCCTGCGCTTGGCAGCCATATTCTAACTTTTACTTTGTACAGACAACATTTACAGATTAGACAATGTAAAACTCAGTGATACTTTAACATTTTATCGATAATACTGAATGTAGAAAAAATATAAATGATGAAATAGCATGTTACATTTTTAATATGAGTAGTAAATAGGTGGAAATCATTGTGATGTTTGTTTGGCGCCTGCCTTCTGCTTCCGTGCGGTGCGCCTGCGCCCCAGAGCGCGGTGGGTGAATTTCGGGCTAACACCTGGCGGGAAAAGTGACAACCATACTACAAGGGGACATGCAGATTCGGACGACTTGGACGTGACTTCGACGGCACGCGAGAACAACGGGAGAGAACGGTACGAAGCGCTTGCCAATCCGGACACGGCCTAAGATTTCTAATCTGTGACATGAACTATGCGGGTCTCTCTTATCGCACAACGCTAGAACAATCTTGCGTTCTGACGTCAGATAAAGAAAACATACCTTGTTAGGTTTGGTTCTCATATCATAAATACACTGTAAATGTACTGCAAATACACTCAACCTAACTAGCCTAACCTAATAACTTAGCATTTAGCCTAGCCATAAAATCTTCTCCGGTGATGTCAGAGTGCAATGTTGTCCAATCGTTGTGCGATAAGAGAGACTTTATGCTCGAACCACAGGGGGTGCTATTCCGGCTTCCCGCGCTACGGCGGCACGTGAAGGTCTTCTGCTAGAGTGACGTCAAAAAGGGGATCCCTCAGCTGCGGGCCGCTTAATAACATGTAAAATCATACAAGTTTATCGCCTCATAGAGGCGATTATAACTCTTGGGAAGCAATGTTTATAACATGTAGTTCTTCTTCACTGCTTTCCCGTACCTCCTCAAGTTAACTGAGGATGGCAAACGAACAAATTCATGCTGAATTCAGCAAAAAGGGAATCAATGTCTTTGGTTCTTTAACAGTATTTGTCTACACTTCTACACGCAGCAATAAAGTTGGTTGGTTGGTTGATTGTTTGATTTGGTGTTTTAAGTCCACTTTATGCACAGTAAGGCTAATCGGGACTGGACCTACATGTTAAAGTGGAATCCGAACCACCATGTGCCTTCACCGGGTATCGACCCCGGGACCCTTTGATTACGAGACACACCAATGAAGTTAAATGATTATTAGATGAGAGTCTCATCTTGAGACGAGCACAATAGAGAACACCCGAAAAATCGTAAAGTGAAACAATTTGAAATGCCTGTGTGTGCTGGAGGGGGGGGGAGGCGTGGGAGTAGAGTCTCGTGCGCATATTTTCATACAAATAGTTTACTAACTTCATTAATTATAGCGTGGACATAACTGCAACAGGATCGAGAGAGTAAGATTGGACGGAAAGGATTAAGTAAGTCCCTCTACATGTATATAACGGGTCTCCATGACAGCATAACGCTTTAGGAAGCCAGAGGCCCCAGTTTGAGCCATAGTAAGGCATATAGCAATGTTTGTCTCATTCTCCACTCATTAGTTCATCATTCATCCTCATAGTAGCGATCAACCCATAGAAATTCGTCTTTAAAGAACGACACATACATACATATTGATTTATTATTATTTCGTTTTTCTGCTACTTCTGGCTAATCGCGAAGATGAGGATGAATCGTGATAAGATGAGGCGGATGAAGGGACAATCATAAACATGTAAGGACAACACAATACGAGCCCCACCAAGGATTATAATGGCCACGAGTCCAGACGCCAGAGCCTCGCTAGTCACTAGTATGTAAAATGCAGTGGTATGAGTCCTGTCGAGTTGCATCCACGGGAAGCTCCAAAATTTCGGTGCTGTGTGCGTGTGAATAAAACTATTATTATTATGAAGTTACAGTTACGCAATAATAAACTTCTAAGCCGTATGAATGCAAATATTGCCATCAGTTTCAATAATACGAATGTCTATAACAGTATCCTTCTTATTTAATTTTTATTTAACACGTAGTTTTTTTTTGATACGGAAGAAACATGCATCAAATTATGTCAATATATTATACATATATTCAGGTAGTGTATTTTAAAAATTTCCAGCAGTAGAATTTCAGCAACTTCTTTGCAGGGGAGACTTATTGTTGACAAGAATTAATTGAAGTTACTGCTGCATAACGTAATAAGTACGAGTATATTGCAAAATCATAGGCAAAATGCAGTGGGTGGAGGATGTCTATGCAATTTATCCTAGTGGGGGAATTTTCTTTAAGAGGATTTTCTTAACTAGAGAGATAGCATTCCAAAACCTTTCCCTCTTTGAGCACTGCTGCCTCTCCTGTGAAAAAATCTTGCGGTCGTCCTTGTCAAATTGCGTCATTACGAGGCAAATATTTTTTTCTTATTTTTGGGTTGCTTTCCTGTAACTTTTACCTAATTGAAAGGCGAGGATGAGTAATGAATAGATTAAATAGATGGACACCCGCAAAGGGACACAATGTCCAGGCGGGACTCGAGCCTTAAACCTTCGCTGGGTAGCGAGATCGTTACTGAACCAATTAACGTTCTCATCTATTTCTATTTTGAGGGCCTCCCGGATGGCGTAGTGGTGGCGTCATCGCCTTATAATCGAGGGATCCCGGGTTCGGTACCCGGTGGAGGCACGTAGTGGTTCGGATCCCACTTTAAACTGTAGGTACAATTAGCCTCAATGTACATAAACTGGACTTAAAACGCCAATTCAATCAATCTGTTTTATTATTTCACGTCGCTTTTTGACATATAGAACAAACTAGGGTAATGAAATGAAAATGAAAGATGAAATAGATAAGACACACAATGATACACACCCATGCCTCAACCAAGGCTCGCTTCTGAGTTCATAGAGCGTTACGCTAGCGATTCCTCCAGGTAAGGGATATACGATAGACGATTTGACGTACACCGAGGGGGTTCATACCTGCAGTTGGGAACATTCAAATGGAAAGTAATTACTTCCGGTTTCCGAAAGCGACATGGCTTTCATTGTTCGGTATAAGCCAACTTCGAGGCACAGATTTCTCCCAGATGTCAGAAAAATCTGCAGGTCCAGTAGTAGCGATCAGGTATTCGTTTACAGAAGTGCTTGTGCTGTTTGTCTTGAATATTAAAGCGAGTAATTTTAGGTCGTATTACGTTTATTCGGTGTCTGTACCATGAATAAGCGTGCCAAAGGTAAGCATTCTTGTGCTGTTGCAGAGTGTACCAATTGGGGCTTTAAGGAATCTGGCACCACATCTATTTCTATTTTGAGGACCTCCCCGATGGCGTAGTGGTGGCGTCATCGCCTTATAATCGAGGGATTCCGGTTCGGTACCCGGTGGAGGCACGTAGTGGTTCGGATATGGAAAAAGTTATTCAATTTGAGATTGTGTTTGCATCCTTCCATGGGTCAACTGTTTCCAAGTAACATAAAGTTATGGACACTCTAAAGACAGTACTTCAGTCAAAATTTCCTGAAGGTAACGAAAAGATTATTTCCCTGTATGTCAGAACAAGAACTTTTATTAGAATTCGACATTTGAATAAACTAATGAAACTCAAGTCCATGGAAGCAAGTGCAGCGAGAAAAAGACGACAGTGGGTAGCATCGTCTTCAAAATCATAAGTCTCCGGGAAGGGTAAGTTGTAATGAATTTTTATTCTTACTGATATTTATTTCCGCCTCGGCCTCCACCGTATAGTGATTAACAAATCACATTGCTAAACCAAGACAGAGGCCAGGCCTATTGTTCATGTATTTGTTATTTGACGTCGCTTTTTTACCACTTTTGGTTAATCGCGGCGATGAGTGTTGATCACATAAAATTGATGAAAGGGCAGGCACAAAGAACATCAATGCCCACGACGTGACTCCAAGTCGGGAACTTCAGTGATGGGACTCAAAGTCGAACACGCGATTGACAAGATTCGCCATCGAGCTGGCACGAGTTTCTTTGAATTTATTAAGGGATTACGCTCTCCCACAACATTGCATTTTATCCATTTATTATTTATTTATTAAGTTCTAAAAAACATATTTTGATGTTACGGTTTTTTAAACACAAATCAGTTTAGGTAGAATATTTCTGCAATTTTACCATAGTGTAAACTTTAATGTAAGCGAAAGCATGTGTGCATCACTAGTTAAAGATTTTCACATCTACAAAAAAAAAAAAATATCCAAAACCCATTTCCACCTCACTCAAGGATTATGTTAATTCAATTCAAATTGTACGCGGGTTCAGTGCCATGAATCTAACCTTTACTGAACAGAATGAGATTGGTTCATAGAATGTATGGCCGAAAATCAATTTCGCTGATATCCCGTTGTCGCTGTTCTATTTTCATTAAATACGAGCTCCAATTACCATTTTAATCCTTCGTTTTAAAAGTTATTCAAACACAAAAATAGTTATTGGGGGTCATTTTAAAGTTGTTTTTTTTACTTCATTACTGTCTTCATTTGATTTTTTTTATTTTCTAAGAATTTCGGCGGGCTGCAGCCCCTTAAGCCCCCCTGCGTACGCCAGTGCTTGCCACACTCATCTAGCCTACGCTCCCATCAAATTTATCATTTCATCATTCATTTTTATTGTTGCGTTTACCCTAAATACGTAGAAAAGCGGCGTCATATAACAACAGCGACAGCGACATCCTATGTGTACTAGATATATAAATTATAATGAACAAATTATTAATAACAAACATCTGTGAAAATTTGAAGGTATGAAGGATAATAAGTATTGGTGTAGTAGCGAAATATTTAATACGTAAAATTGTATTTATTTACCCATACGCAACTTCAGATTTCGATGTAGGGGCGATATAAGAGGATAGTCGTGATTACTTTTTGTTTGATTTGTATAACGCCATTTATTGTAATTGCGTGCTGTAAACTTCTTCATGTTATTGCCTAGGTCTTATTCCTTGCGTTTTGCTTATTATTCTGCCTCAAATGGTTAATAGAACCAAGATATGGACAATTAAAAATGAAAATATTTCCCGTAAGCTTCCATTGCTACGCGAGCCTCGCCCCTTGACAGATCCCCTTGGTCACGTCAGAGCTCGTTGCGGCTTCTAGCCAATGGGAGAGCTCTGTGTCTCGGAATGCTCTTCCTAACATACTTCTATATTCCTTGCTCGAACCATGTGGATGCGAAGCAAGTTTACTTATGTACAGAAATGGTGTTTATTTTGAAAGTGAAATCTTGTACTAACTATTGAGTGTATGTTTTAAGGTAAGTTCAGGGAACATGCTATTAAATAGTCGTGTTAATTTTCATTCCGTAAAAGAAGTTACTTATACGTTTTTCTAAATCATCTCCGAAGAGGTGTAAAAATTGACAATGTAGCTGAAGTAACCCAAGCTAGTAATTGCGTATACTGAAATCTCGGTAACAATTTACGGTACTACTTTACTATATGGGTGACACCTATATATCATTTATTTCGCACTTTTTTACATTGCTAACGTACTATTCTGCATTGCGGAACATATCTTTAGGTGAAATAATGAATGTCTAACGAAAATAATGTATATTTCTTACATTTACGAGTACGTACTGTTACTCGTTATTTCGATTCTGTAACACACATTATAGCTATAGTAAATAGAAGAGCGCGACAGCGATTCTACTAAACAGTGTTGCAAACCAGCGAGAGGGAAAGCTGGAGGGATTTTCCTGTGGATTGCAACACTGTTCAGTTTTATCGCTTGTCGCTAACTTCCGGAACATGTAAATCATGTGTTTTTCACGAAAAATGGTAAGACTCTACTACGTCCTTTTACTAAGGAATACATGTCATATATCGTTGGAAAGGTTATTGTATAAGGAATTCAACAATGTAAATCCCAAAGCGAGGAAAAATTACCTGGAGGAAGAAATCGATAAAAAACCGATGTTGTCCGGATATGCGTAATTGAAAGTCCTGAGAAAATGTTTCGATAATAAAGCACATATTTAGGGGTGACATGAGTGCTAATGGAACCTAACCTAACCTCATAGGCATGCCTCATCCCCGTGAATGGTTCGTGGGGCTACCCGTGCATGGTTTTTGGAGCTAACGTGAATGGTTTGTGGGGCTAACGTGAATGGTTTATGGGGCTATCGCAAATGGTTCGTGGGGCTACTCGTGAATGGTTAGTGGGGCTTTCGTGAACAGAAAGTGTAAAAAGAAAAAGGTAATTACCCGAAGAGATGCCGGCTGTCTGCAAGCACTGTTTTGAACGATGCACTAAATTATTACTGGGGATAAACGTATTTTACACTATCTACACGTTTTTGGACCCTGTTGTTCTTCATAGACACCATAGACACACACCGCGAACACAAAGAAGCAATCACCACGCAGAATGCAAACAAGCAAAGCACACGCATTCACAACGCGGACACAAAGTCGAGCCTGCAGTGTTGTTAACTCCCTTCGGTTACCACCAAAAGGCAATAAGGACATAAAGTAGAGTCTAGCCCGAAAAATATATCTCCGACGCACAATTGCCGTTGCTGTTCCTTCCTTGGTCTACGTGAACCTGATGATGATGACGTAATCTCCTGTCAGTGTTTCCAACGATGCGGTTGTTTTGCAAGAAGATGAAAAGACGAAAAATACATTCTCGATATTACTATGACCCAAAATTTTAACTGTTTACCTAACCTTACTGTGAATGGTTTGTGGGACTATCTGGGAATGGTTTTTGGGGCTATGCATGAATGGTCCGTGGGGCAATTTTCGGTTAAGAAAATTGGAAAGACTATACCCACTGATGCTACTGAAACTATACCCGCCATATTGTGTCTTAAGGAAGTGAGGAAAGGACGAACAATAATTACTGTTATTGACATTATTTTCGTCAGAAAAGCAAAATGTCACCTTAAAGAATGTTTCGCAATGCACAATAGGTAAGTACGAATATAAAAAGTGACAAAATGACGAAATAAATGAGTGAGAGTTGTTCAGCCGATCGACAACATTTAATCAAATAAAAGCCCTCGGAGGGAATGAAGAATATAGAGAATGTCTCCAATTTCGTTAATTTTTGGTATACTAACTAACTTTGGCCTTCTAATCACGAATCTGTTGTTAAAATGCGGGGGTCACGTGTGGGAATAGGGAAAAAAGCTGATATAAGTGGAATTATTTTTTTTACAGCTGTATCGCATTGTTTTAGGAACAAAATTTTAACTAAGCCTGACTAACCTTACCGGAAATGATTCGTGAGGCAATCCGTGAATGGTTTGTGGGGCTATCCGTGAATAAATATAAGTTTTGTAGCACTAGCTTCCTCACTGCGCAAGACACCATTTTTGTAGAAGAACGCTTGAACACTGTTGCCAAACTTACCTCTAATCAAAGTCCGCATCCCACATGCTCTTCTTACCTCGTTCAAGTAACGAAGCAACAATTAATGCTCTGCAAGTAACGAAGGAACAGTGTGGCAATGCTGTAGACAGCGCAACAAATTCCGAACGTCACTTGTTCATATCATCAAACATGGTTCCTATGTTTCTGTATGGAGAATGATCGCGGTAATCAAGAACGTAATTTTGCAACAGTAAGTGTACAATTTTTTCACGTAACCCCCAAATCTTAACTCCAGATACGTTACCAGGACTGCATATTTAGCGAGTATAACAAGTAAGAAATAAATTGGAGACATTCTCTGTATTCCTCATTCTTACATAAAGTTTCAGCGGTTTTTCGGCAAATTTTGTGAATTTTCAAATTTCAATAACTCAAAAACCGGTAACATGAAAAATATTTTCTATGTTTCTGTTACATCTGTTACATCAACACATAAAAATTGTCAAAAGCTTTGAATTGTTGTTTTATACACAAATAGGCTAATCGGGACTGGACCTACAGTTTAAAGTGGAATTCAAACCACCATGCCATGAGCCTCCACCAGGTATCGAACCCAGGACCCGTTGATTACAAGGCGACAACATTAAGTCTTCACATCAATGTATATTTTAAAATGTATTTTGAATAAATATGCATCTAAATTGTGTGTTATCTCGTAAAATTCTCTCAGTGATTGTGTTGAGTGATGGTTTCAACATTTACATCCCACCCAGCAGTCGCTCGTGACAAAGATGCGTGCTACAGGTGATGTTCTTTCTTACACATAAAATTGAACCGCCCCCCACACACACACACACATATACATACTCACTTGCAAATGTAAGCATTCGCAAGTGAGTATCTCGCAGCTGCTTTCTACAAAATATTTTGCAATTGCTATTTTTATCCTTCATTTTAAAAGCTGTTCAAAGACAAAAATGGTAATCAGAGGTCATTTTAAGGGGAGTTTACATTTTACCGCATTTTTTTTAATGCTTTCATTTGAAAGTTTTCATTTTCCCAAAATTTTAAGAGGGGGTGTAGTCCCGTCAGCTCCCCCAACTTAACGTTCGCAGGGGCATAGAACAACAAAACTTAACTGATCCTTCTCCATGACTGTTTCATATGCCATGCACCTGACAATGAACCAAGCAAATAATAAGACCGCCTGCAGTCCCTAATTTTAAATATTTTACATGCATTCATAAGTGGGGAAACTTGCACACATTCCTTTTTAATCAAGGAAACCAAATCTTCTGGCTGGGTAGTTCATTTTGAATTTGTAGTTTTTCTTTTTCAGAGCACTACTACAATCATAATATGGGCCATACAAAGCAGTATTTGCGATACGTTCCTGCAGGTTCATTCAACATTATTGCCAGCCCATCATCCAATGCTACATTCGTCACTTTCAAAGGGCAGGAAGGCCGATTTGTTGCTGTCGCAGCTTGTGAGAATGTAATAATATGGGACCTGCGTCTTTCGGAAAAGGTAAATTGCTTCTTGTTATACTATTCTTGTATATAATATGTGTGCAAGGCCAATAAAGAAAAACTCTAGAAGTTTTATTCTGCATAGCCGATGCTCCACCAGGATAGCCAGTGTCGCAAAATGGCTAATGGCCAGTAGAAGAAATATTGTGTGTTGGAGCTATCGAGAACTGATTCAATCACAAAGACATTTTCACATGCATTTCAGTAGTAATGCATATGTTTCACCCTTTCAAAAGATTTGCTAGAGTTACAACTGCGAATTGTTAGTGCCTTCAAAACCGTTGACTACGACTTGCTGTCTCGTGCATAGCAAGTTCTTGATTATTGTTTTGATCTTATCCGTGTTACACGTGGCTCCCATGTTGAATCTTTATAATGCGAGTCCTGTGAGTAAAACTTCCAGAGCTCTTCTTTATATTGATGCTTTGTCTGATTTTCTATCATAAATAGTAACATCATAATTAATAATAAAACAGGCACAATTAATGTGTGCCATACCATCTCACCTTCTCACTGTGGTCACTTCGAAACATCTTAAATGTACTTAAACAATCCTTCACAAGTGATCGGCCATCACAGTCTAAAAACAACTCTTCTCTTCTGCAGCTCTTCCAGTCCTTGCTTCAAAATGTGTTACAATCTCCAACATTATAGACACTGATTTTCTGTTATATTTGTTATCTAGAGGTATGTAAGCGAGGAGCTCAGAAATATTCCGTGATGATGTGAAATAAGCATACAATTGTGTTTCCAATTGTGCATATGAGGGTGTGTGTTTTCATCTTTTTCATTTTATGCCACTTTCCTACTACGTAGTTTCAAACCCATAGTCACTTGTTGCAAGAGCTGGACCCTCCAACGTGTTATGTTTGTAACTAATGTTATTTTAAGTATTTACATGCATCTGGGAAACGGGGAAAGGTCAGAGAATTTTGTCTGGAATTTACGTGCAAGAGAAAAGGTTGCAAAATGAACAAGCAGTTCACTTCCACTTCTGGATTCTGTTCTTGTGATTCCACTCCCAAAAAAGATTCAATTTAGAAACTTGTTTCTTTCGTTCTTATGATTCTCAGTCTTGTGCAAAATTATGGTTCCTTCGAATTTCTGTAATAAATTTTCACTTTTATAATACTAGATATTACAAAGAATATCAAAGTAAAACTTGCAGTCCAGATATCTGGTTGATAACTAAAGTACATTGACAATATGATCCTAATTATCAGAAAGTTGGTGAAGATGAGGTTATGATCTATTATTTTATAGATCTTAGTCTTGTTGGCATTTCCTATAGAATTTCTATGTGCAACAAAAATTTCTCCAGATGCTGTGTACTTATGAATGTAAACAAAAGCAGCATTTTCTACGTTACTATAACTCTGCCATAAAATGAAAAATTGTGTTTGGTTTTGAACTTTTTCTGTTGCTTTTATATTGTGTGTGGAGATCTGTTATGGTGAAATATTGTACCTCTGTTACCTTAGCCTGAAGGCTAGAGGCACGTGATTGTAGCACCCAATACATTTGATGCTGATTCTAATTTTACATTTTACTCTTCGAATTTTCACATGTTCTTGTGTGTGTAGAATTAATTTGCTAAAGAAAGTTGTGAAAGTGAATATTAATAATAATTAACGGATTATATATTTAATTTAAATACACAAGGTTCAAAAGCAAAAATCATGATGATTATCATGTATGGAAAAAAATCTAACAGATGCAACAAAAGCCCAGCACACCTCTGGACTTGCCAAATACATCAAATACAACAAACACAAAATTTGGAAAACACCCTATATGCCTGACACATGGCTCACAACCTGATTGACACAAAAATAAAGAGAAAACGTGCCATCATTCACCTCCCACATGAAATTAAAGAACGACCTGTAACCCCTTACTGCCGCAATTGACACCTAGGAACAAGCAACAGCAACAGCAGTGGCAGTGGTCACTGAAATTAACAGAATTCCTTTAAAGAAACATTATTTTCTTGTAGTTTACGGTTATTACAAGCATAAGAAAAACAGTTTTTCTTTGTGACGTTTCAGGAGAACACACGCTCCTTTCATCAGACATTTATGTATGTTTTTCTTATGCTTGTAATAACCGTAAACTACAAGAAAATAATTCTATAATGCAAGCAATGCGTACATACAAGAAAAACTATTTAAAGAAACAGTTTCACAGATAAGTGTCTACTTTATTTCAATGCAATAAAAATCCCTATTAATAAACCAATGTGAATAAAATAATTCTACAACGTAGTGGCCCGACCCTGTGGCCAAGTGGTCGCGCTGCGACGCCAAGGGTCCCGGGTTCGAATCCCGGTCGGGCATGGTTGTTTGTGAATGTCCATTCATCAATTTCATCAATCATCCCCATCTTCGCAAATTAGCCAAGAGGCACAAAATGTGAGGTAAAATAAACTAAATCAAAATAAATAAAAAAATACAACGTAGTGCTGTTACGGTCCTACAACTGTGAAGAAGTGTTGATAATAGTTCGATCATTCGTCCAAAATATTTAATTGCATTATACAATACAATTTAATAATTTTAAAAAGTGCATGATAGTTTCCAATATGTATACTAGCGCCAAGCTTTCTGAAAACTCAGAACATATGCTAACTACAGGGCTTCCCCTTGACTTAGACTAGGAACACTAGCTCCTCAGCTCCCATGCCAAGGTATCAATGTGGTGGTGGATCTATACTCTAGTCTAGCAGTACAATGGGTAAACATTGTCTTATTGTATTTGTAGCTTTGTTATTTAACATCATATTTCTGCCGCATTTAGGTATTCCTTTTTTCTGGAAGAATCAAATTTTTGTGAAAGTGCACTAAAAATAGATTCTTGAGCAAAGAAAAGCCCAAGCAAGCAATTTTTGATTTGTTCTGAACAAACTATACTGCATTTTAATAAACTGGGTATTACTGGCATGTACAGTAGAAATTGCATATTAAGAACTAGGAAAAGGGATCATGTTTTGAACTACTATTTTCAACTGGAAATCTACTACACTAAGTGGGTATTGGTATTTACCACTTTCTTGTTGCAATTTTTGGGTTGTTTTTGATACATATGAGTATTAGGATGAATACATATATATTTCTAAATTTTACTATAATTATGTATTATTTATGCTATAATTGTTGCAATTTTTACAAAAAGAGAATTCTTTATCATTAGTCAATACATGCCCCTTCTCGTTATTACTTTTAACTTTATTTAGTGGGTTTCTGAGTGTGGTGTTTAGTTAAAATATAGTGTATTTCTTGTACAAATGCGTAAATACATAAAATGCCTAAACACTTGGTCTGAAAGATTTTTGTTTTTTGGTCTGGAAAAGTCAGGGAATTTTGTTTTCAGAAAATTGTAGACAACCTGAATATGCATCCCAACATAGAATTCAAGCAAGTACCGTCCCCTCTCCTCGAAAATTTGAAACAGCAGCCTAAATGGAGCAAAAATTAGTACAGAATTCTGGGACGGTTCCGTAGAGTAGTTGGTCAATGCACCAGTCTGCCGTAGGTTCGATCCCCACCTCTGGGAAAAATTTAATTTGTTCACCTGAAGATGAGTAGAGGTGCTCTCTCTCTCTAAATGTAGCATTACAATAAGTGTAATATTACATTAAAATTTGGCACGCATAGGTGATGTACTATGAAGAAATTTCAGCGAAAAATGTGAATTCAAAATAGGACTCGAACCCATGTAATTTCTCTACAAACTTAGCTACTGAGCCAACCCTGGATTTGCCTGACTTTTACTCTGTCGCTGTTTTACCTGTGTGGAATTGTATCTGCCAGTGCTACCACAATGGGTTCTGTTGCCTTGAAACATACTGACTTTGCCTGGTTTCTCCCAGCATAGAGATGTAAATTACATTAAGATTTGGCACACTCACGAGATGTATAATGTACCAGGGCTGGCACGATAAGCCAGAGACCCGGTGTTCGAGTTCTGGTCAAGCCTGCATTTTTCGCTCAAATTTCTGTTAAAAGCACTAGATCAGGGCTTCCCAAACTTTTTCGTTTCACGGTGCCCTTAGTGTTTCAAAATCTTTCCGAGGTGCCCAAGTCAGAATATAGGCCTATCGAACACTTGCAATGCTCTGTTAGTGTGGTTAGGTTGCTTGCCTTAAGTTAAAAAAGAATTGCATTATTTCAAATTCAGAAACATTTTATGTGTAAAAAGTACTAAATAAACGCATATTTGGAACAATCATAGCTAATACCATGTGTAGACTGTCAAGTAAGTGTCATTTTAGTTAAAATACTGGAATATTTTGCGGCACACCTGCAAGCCAGCCACAGCACACACTTTGGGAACCACTGCATTAGACAATGGACAATGTCCAGTTAGCATGGCATGCTCCCTTTTCTTCTCAGTATCAAAATGAAATGTCAACATTGTACTTCCTCTAATGGCCATAGGTATCCGATCCATTTTTTTAAAACACGTCATTGGGTGTCTTTTCATGTCTAGTGCAAAATGCATAATGCTTTGTATTGTATTAATATCACTTACAACTCATCATTTTGTCATAACGTAAAATCTTCTTTTCCAAAGGCGTTGGTACTGGAAGGAGAGAAGCATGTAGTGACTGCCGTGGCTGTGGGTCCATCCGGGAAGAATTTGTCAGTAGGATATTCTGATGGCACTGTCAAAATGTTTCAGTTAGAATCACCAGAGGACGTTATTGTTTTTGCTGGACACAGATCTGCTGTTACCTGCTTAGCATATGATACCAGTGGTCACCGTTTGGCTTCAGGAGCTAAGGTATTGGTTCCTTTCTTACCTCTTTACATTTATTGATTAAGTTGTGTATGGTCTTATTTGAGGAAATAATAATTTGTATTGTATCTAAAGATATCTGTTACAGAGAGTTAGATAATTCATTGTAATAAGTTCACATTTCATTTTGCCGCACACTTTTTATTCGCGATCGATTTCACCACCAGACACGTGGCAAAATCAATCGCGAACAAAAAGTGTGCGGCAAAAGGAAACTTAGATTTATTAGAATGAATAATAATTTATGTTCATCTCTTAATTTTCAACCTGAATCTTTTATTATTTATTTGCAATTAATGTAGTATGTTTTTTTTTGTTCGTCTTATGCATAAAAGGTTGCGAACTTCCTGCAATTTGTGCAACGGCATTACTGTAGCATTAATTTTTGTAACTTGTGGTATTAATTTTTTATTGGAGTCCAAACTCTAGTATCTATAATTTTAATCAACAGTATTTACATCTATCCTAATCAACTTTCCACTTATAATTCTTTTAATTTTGTTCACGTGGAGGCAAGAGAAGAGGTGTTCTCTCGAATCATAGTGCTAGAATAAATATAGTTTAAAACACTAGACAATTGATAATGTGTAATTAACATTGCATGCTTACTTAGCACTAGACGTAACACAATAGTTATTCACCAGAAATAGAATTAAGCCTCTTTTTAAGACAGTTGATAATAAATGGACCATAGATGTGCCTCGTCCTTCACCATGGCCATGTGGTCATCCTCATTGCCACACCATTCACATCGATGCATTCCTGAAATCTCATCCTGAATCCGAAATGCCTGTGATAACAGCAGATATCTTCGCTATGATGTCATCCAGATCTCTTGGCTTTTCCATGTCTGTCTTGACATATCTCCACAGCCAAAAGTCACGCGGAGCCAGGTCTGGCAACTTTGCAGGCCATGACATGGGTCCTCTGCAGCCAATCCACCTGCCTCCTGAATCAATGCCATCTTGGAATAACCTGATTGCTTGTAGTTACGTGATCCTCTCAACGTGCTGTGTTGCCAGGTAAAACTTTAAAGACTGCTGCACAGAACAAACTTTATTTCACTGAAATATCTCTGTTCATTACAAAGTTATAGTGAATTTAAATATTGGAAGGAACTTAGCAAAACCCTGTTCATTAATAATTGTGTGGAATCTGATGTAGCTATTGTTTTTCACGTATAATTTTTACAGGATACTGACATTATTGTTTGGGATGTTATTGCCGAAGCTGGATTGCAGCGGCTCACTGGACACACAGGGAATATCACTCAGCTGGTGTTCATGAAGAAGCACAACATACTGGTGTCCAGCTCCAAAGATTCTTATGTTAAGTTGTGGGATTTGGATACATGGCACTGTTTCAAGACAATCGTTGGACACCGAAGTGAAGTAAGTAGTATTTTATTACACGATAAGTAGATTCTGGACTATTATAAAGTGGAGGAGACAGACACTTTTCATAACTTTAGCTCGTCTTAAATGATGTGATCAACACTAATGTCCAATAGTGATGCTACCTACTTGTGATGTGCTGGTTTTCCCTTATCACATTCTCAATGGTTGCAATGTTGTTTCCATGACTGCCGTGAATGCTCGATCCATACAAGGGGAATCCTCTACACTAGTGACGCCATTGTTGAAATTCTCAGTCCATTCATACACTTGTGTATTGTATCATGCCAAAGGTGTGACTCGAACCCGAGACACTTGCTGTCATAACTCAATAGGTTAATCACGTCGCCAAAAGGTTCCGGCTGAGATGCTGGAGGTAGCTTCTTAAAAGCAAATTACACCAGCGACCTTCAATGGATCTGGCGGAGGACTCGGCTCGCCATTATTTCTAACGACCGGAAATTCAATTCCACATAAATTGTTCGAGAGAAGATTTCTCAGCCCAGTTGTACTCAGAAATTTATAGCGTGAATAGTCCGTGCCTCGAATCTATGGGCTGATTATCAAAAAGAGTTACCATGGAAAGCAGTGCACGAATCGGGAGTTGCGCTATCGAAACAAGTTTATTTCATGAAAGTGCCTTTATCTACGAATCAGCGAGACGATCTTCGCATCGAGTTCTGCAGGTAAACGAACGCTCCTATATCCTTTTCTATCATTCTCACAACCCCGCGAGACCAGTCAATCGAAGTGTTTAAATCGAATGTTTAAGTGTTGTTCTTAGTTACGTGTTCCCGTTGTTTCTCCGTGGTAGTACCCCAGACTATAAGTTTACCTCTCGCAGCCAATATCCCCTCTCACTAGGCTCTCACGTAGCCTGAGAATTGATCCCCCAAATCTACCTAAGATTTGTACGGTATGACTCATACACCAGTCACCGTAATGAATTCTTGTGTGTGACTCATACACCAGCCACCGTAATGAATTCTCATATGAGGATGAATCTCTACAGGTTTCATTCCTTCACTAAACTAAAATCTCATAACACTCATCTGCTTTTGTTTGATGCACTGTTGCAACACCCCCATGTTGACGAACTGTTTCCCAGGTTCCTATGCGTACAGCAATGCAGACATACCAACAACGGCTTTTAGTAGCTTAAGGTCACCACCGTCTCTGCATACCCTACACACATACATCATACATGTGATTTTTAATACACATTTTCCCTTTTCCCAGTTGTGTGTGTAAATATATACTGTATATATAAAATTTTCTGTACTTTGACATTTTAAGCGAGAGATAATTACAGTAGAACCCCACTTTTACGTTTCTGGATTTTACATTGTCATTTTAAGTGTTTACATCTTGGCCCTTGATAAATGTAAAATTGTGGTTCTGGTAGAGTATAAGCAGGAGTAGAAAAATACAGGGTGCTTGGTCACCGTGGCACCTTAATTTCCAAATTCAGTTCTAAGAAAAATATACTTTTTAAATATTTCGAGTTCACATATGAAAATTCTGCATTACCTCTTTCTTAAGTAATGATTGCAGCAAAGTTTTTTTTTAATGTTTCTTTATTTGTTTACTGCATAACATCCCATTGTAAATTTTGCACTATTTGTAACCGAATTTTAAAATCATTGTGGTAGAGTCTGTCATATATTAGAATATACTAGCTGATCACCCGGCATTGCCCGGGCCAAGGTATTTATTTACCCCAATCTTCTAATAGACAGGAAAATAATGAATTCTAACTATAGTGTAAAATGCAACTAATTTTGTTGACAGGTATTTAAAGGTATAGTTACAGTATACAAATTATAAAGTAAAATCTTTTACAAATTCACTATAATATTAATTGAACTCAAAACTTGATTATAAACAACATTTTTAGTTTCACCTCCAGGAGCAAGAATAAATAAATTGAAAGGCATTGGGAGTGTCACTATTCATCTTAGCAACCCCGAAAGCAATGGATTCCACACTAATATCGGTCGTTTCCGGTTATTTTTACATGTCATCCCCTTCCCATCCCCACCCTTGGGGTGCCAGGGGTATCTTATTCCCACAGTATTTCTTTCCAGATTGTAAGTCATATGTGTACCAAGTTTGGTTGAAATTGCTATCCAACTTATTTCAGCGTTTTCTGATAGCTAACAAATAAGTGGTTCGTTGAAAAAAAAGTTTTTCCCAAATAACAATCACATGTAAGTAATGGGTGGGTCTAAACTTACAAGTGATGATAAAAAAATGCACTCTTATTTTACTTGGCAACGTATTAATAACAAAAATGGTATGACACGAAGCGTACAAATTACTTAAATTACTTCCTTGTGTCATCTGCTATCCAACAAGGTACAAATGTTGCTAACATTCACATTTGTGTACAAGAAATAATACTTCATTCATCTTCATGTGAATGGAATCAATGAACAATACAATTAAAGAACATTGCACGTCTTGCTCAAAGTGGGCACCTCCGTTACGAATACAGGTATGCAGGTTTTTACGGACATTTGTTCTCTTAACTCGTGATGTGATGGTGTCCTTGATGTGTTGACCAGCCGTTAAGATCCTCTCCCTGAGCTCTTCTTGCGAGTTTACCGGTGTCTTGTCATGTGGCTCCAAATGTAAAAGTCACAAGGCATCAAATTGATCGGGGGATCAAGCTGGGCAGTCATCATGCTGATAAATCATGTCACGTCTTGTAGCTAGAGGCACATCCTCCAACAACATTGCCATCCCGTTCCTCAATAAATGTTCATAAGTGATGCCATTTAAGATTTGGGGCAGGAAAAATGGGTCAATGAAATGATTGTTGATGACGCCCATCCATACTTCTGCCTCCTGCGACAGTGGCTGGATAAAAATTACCCAAAGAAATGGATTGGCCGAGGTGGCCCGATTCCCTGGCCGGCTCGATCCCCCGATTTGACGCCTTGCGACTTTTACATTTGGAGCCATATGACAAGACACCGGTAAACTCTCAAGAAGAGCTCAGGGAGAGGATCTTAACGGCTGGTCAACACATCAAGGACACCATCACATCACGAGTTAAGAGACCAAATGTCCGTAAAAACCTGCATACCTGTATTTGTAACGGAGGTGCCCACTTTGAGCAAGACGTGTAATGTTCTTTAATTGTATTGTTCATTGATTCCATTCACATGAAGATGAATGAAGTATTATTTCTTGTACACAAATGTGAATGTTAGAAACATTTGTACCTTGTTGGATAGCAGATGACACAAGGAAGTAATTAAAGTAATTTGTACGCTTCGTGTCATACCATTTTTGTTATTAATACGTTGCCAAGTAAACTAAGAGTGCATTTTTTTCACTTGTAAGTTTAGACCCACCCGTTACTTACTTGTGATTGTTATTTGAGAAAAACTTTTTTTTTCAACAAACCACTTATTTGTTAGCTATCAGAAAACGCTGAAATATGTTCCATACAATGAGCAGTTTTTTTTCAATTCATCTTTTTATGTGGAAAATTGTCATTTTTTAAAAAAAACAATGATTATATTGAAAACTACTAATTTTCGGACAGGGTATCATATGGTCAAATTTATTGCAAATTGTTTCTACTTTAACCCCTTTCAGGGAATACATCTAATTACCAGTCACCCTGTATACGTATATATATTACAGAGTTATTCATGTTGCTACCTGTTGAGCCTTCTTTAGGAAGACCACTCGGTGCAAGAACTAATTATTTTTAATCCAATCTTATATTAATTAATTACATGTTCTAAGAACACATTTCAAAATGTGCAGCTTTATCTTACTTGGATTCATAGCTTTCTTAGCTGGCTCCTGAGATAAAGTGGCTGGGGCCTGAATTATTTTAGTGTTTTCCTACCCCTCAGTATTAAGAGATGTGAAATGAGCAATAAGGATGTCTTGGCTGTATTATGTTGTAAATTGTCCTGAAGAAACACGCAACCTGACTCAAAAGTGGGATACCATCGCTTTCATTAAGCACTAGCGAAAGTTAATTTCTTTTCAAGGCAAATCAGATTGGGTTATTCGGGGATAAATATGGTGACTGCCTGGTCTCAATGGTCATGTGATTAGAATGGTAAACCACAAAGCAAGGAGGGGGAGCCGTGCTGGTCTAAAACGTAGGGAATCTGACTGCCATTCTGGAGACTCGGGTTCGATTCCCAAGTTGGGGTCCTTCTTATCCTGCTTCACAGATGGATGCTAAAAGCAAGATGACCACTAAAGGAAGAAGATTGCTATCTTTTACAGCACATGAAAAGTTACGCGTCATTCAAGAAGCGGAGGAAATTGAAAATTGTGCTGGTGCTCGTAAATGTGAGAGACTGGAGAAAAAGAAAGGAAATACTGCTAAACACATGTGGCAATCTGAGAGCTTTTCGAGGACAAAAGGCTAAATTTCCGGAAATAGAGGGGAAGCTGCATGACTATCTTTGTGAAAAATGACAATTTGGATTTGTAGTTTCTGCAGAAATGTGTCAATTGAATGCTTTTTCACTGGCAAAAGAACTTGGAGTTCATGGTTTTAAAGCAAGTCGGGGTTGCATTGTCAGGTTTTTTAGACGATACAATAAGGTGTCACTCAATAGAGGTATAATGCACAAAACATATGCAGAAATACTGTTTACAAGCAAATTAAGAAATTTTAAGGGAAGTGTAAGATTGAATAGTGTGAATTTCCCTTCTCTGAAATCCAGGTCCGTGGCTTACACACTGTAAATAAAAAATGGCAACACTTACACAGAAAACCATAGTTTCGGCCCGCTAGAAAAGAAATAAAAGGAAAGGAATCCTAGGATAGTTTTGTTGCGTTATCTGCGACACCTGTGGTCACGAACGGTGATAGTCAAATGTTGTGTATCAGTAATATTCTTGCCAGATGGCGCTAAAAGCACCTCATCAGTTATTGTCGTGAGAATTCTGCATTGTAATTGTGATGTGTAGGCCAATGTAAACAGCAGTTAGTGACTGTTCTATGCTTTCTCATTGTTTGTACAGTGTCAAGGGGCAGTATTGTTGTTGTGTAGCATTTTTTTGTGTGATATTGTTGCTGTGTGTGGACTCTAAATAAGTAAAATGGATAAGAAATGTGACTTGTCACCACGTAAGCAAGGCAAAATTCTTACTTTGCACAGCGAAGGTAAATCTCCCAGGGAGATTGGTGGAATACTCAAAATCCACCATTCAACAACAGGAAGAGTAATTCACAAGTAAAACCAGCATAACAAATCGTCACTTCGGCAACAGTGTGGTAGAAAAAGGAAAACATCGCCCAGAGTAGATCGGAAAATGAAAACAACAGCACTGCAGAATCGAGGAATGAGTTCCCGCCAACTCGCTTCTGTAATTAGAAATGACCTTGGAATTGCAGTCAGCCATACAACTGTATTGTCTCGACTGCGCGAAGTGGGTATTGGGAAGAAGCCGAAGCTGACACAAGCACACAGAGCAGCAAGACGTGAATTTTGTGAGGTGATATTCAAGTTGGACTGAAGACGAGTGGAATAGTGGGAAACGATGATGGTGTGAAGTTGTGGATGCGAAAGGGTGAGGAACTTGAAAAGAATTGTGTTTCAGAGACGCAAAAATTCAGTGGTGGAGTGATGGCGTGGGCTTGCTTTACTGCTCAAGGCATCGGAAGGATGGAGATATGTTAAGAGTCAGTTGATGCACGAAAATATCGTCAAATTCTGTAATGTAAAATTCTTACAACTGCTAGAGACTACTTTTCTGGAGAAAATATGGACTACTTTGTTTTACAGGACTATAATGCTTCATGTCACCGAGCGAAAATCGTCAATATGTGGTTCAAGGACATAAGTATTTCGAGACTCTGATGGCCTCCAAACTCGCCTGGCATGAATCACATTGAACATTTGTGGACCATTATGAGCAGAAGACTGCATAACAAGACATTCTCGAATAGGAGGGAACTCATGGAACAGATAATCTGGGTTTGGTTCCATGAAATCGAGGTTACACTTTGCAATAACCTTGTAACCAGCATGCCTTGACGATTGGCTGCATTGCAGAAGGCCCATGGTGTCCATACAAAATACTAGTTTGCTGTATTATACTCTAGATATTCGTACACAATATGTCTTACCCTTAAGATATTCTATTTTTTTTTGTTTTGTTCTATTCTTGTTGTTTCTTTGACTTTTATGTATTACTCTCTACAAAGGCTTTTTTATAGAAACAAACACACAGCTAGTTATATATGCATATAAATTCATTATAGTCATGTCAATACGCTGAAACTGTGGCGTATGTAGTTAAGGTTGGACTGCTCATTGTGAATATGCATTGTAATGTTATCAGGAATTCATGTACAAAATTATTTTAGGTAATGAATCTTGTGAAAACCATATCCGAGCAAGTGTCGCTATTTTTTCTTTACAGTGTATTCGAGGATGAGGGGTACTTGAGTAAATACGGTATATTGTTTCTTCCTTAGGTTTGGAGTTTTGCTCTTGTAAAAAGTGATAAGTATTTGGTCACTGGTTGCAACGATAATGAACTGCGAGTCTGGCATATTACTGAGGAAGAAAGTGATGAGTCGACAAAGAAAAATCCTGTTAACATAGATACAACAGGCTTCACCGAAGAACTAGAAGCTGAAATAAATGTAAGTATTATTGCTCATAAGTAAATCACATATGAAATGCATGATGGATGTGATAAATCATGGTGTTTACCAGTCAAGAATGTCAAGAAATGAACAGGTAGATCAAGAAAGTAAAGAAAAGTCAAGAAATTGTGCTTGTGGTCAAGAAGTTTTGCTATTTTGCAGTATAGTGAATTTACATTGTTAAATACCTGGACGGGATTTGATAAAATTGAATATTTGGAAATCTAAAATTGTATTTAGTTGTGGTTAAGATTTGTTCACTTTTTTCCTTAAGAATTACATTCTTGTATGCGTAAAAATATTTAAAAAAAAGTAATGTTGCCATCCCCTGTCCAAGATTAAATCTGAAACATTAATTTTTTACATGCATTAATAACACTGATGAACAAATTTAAACTTTTTTTTGCTCCTTTGAACGAAAATAGGTGATTATTGATAATTCGACCCCGCTGAATCCAAATCTGAAAGTAGAAATGCTGTATCACCTATCGTTTTCCTTGGATTTTCATATTTTGTTTTTAATAAAAAATTAATTCCCTTTATAATAATACATCGAAATTTGAAATTATTTTTGTTTGTTTGCTCATGAAATAAGATTTATATATATTGCATATAACTATGAAATATAAAAAATTAAAAAATATATATAGGACCGATTTTGACTGTTCAATTAAGAAATTTCATGCAAAAAAAGGAAAAAAACACATTTTTACTAACATTTTCAAAATTTCTTTCTTGAACTCTGCCGTTTGTAACTGCCACCAGAAACCTCTTCCTTCAGGTTCCAACAGTAGTGTGCTAACATGTTCTGTACCGATTTTCCTGCATATCGTTTCTCCATGACAGAAATATCCTGGTGAAATCTCTCTCCGCATTCGTCACTAACCGCGCCCAAGTTAGGAGGGAAAGAGTCCAAATGCGAATGTAAAAAGTGAATTTTCAAGGACATATTGCACCCCATGCGCTGATAACACTTCAACAAGTTCTTAACAAGTTCCTTGTAGTTGTCAGATTTCACATTTCCAAGAAAATTACAGCATACTTGTCTGAAAGCTAACCATGCGCATTTCTCTTTTTCTGTTAGCAATTCCACAAAGTTGTCATCATGAATGATCTCACGGATTTGCAGCCCAATAAATATGTCTTCTTTTAACCTACTATCACTGAGTTTAGGAAATGTTTTTCTCAAGTACCCAAAACCCCTCACCCTCACCTCCAAAGCCTTAACAAAATTTTTCATCAGCCCTAACTTTATATGCAACGGTGGTAACAAAATCTTGTCTTTCTCAAGTAGAGGCTGATGCCTAACACTCTTCTCTCCAGGAATTAAGTTTTTCCGTATGGGCCAATCCACAATGTTGTAATGCTTATCTTTTGCCCAGCTGTCCCATTCACAAAGGAAGCAACAAAATTTTGTAAACCCAGACTGCATGCCTAACAGTATACCAATCATTTTGAGGTCTCCGCATATCTGCCAACCATATTTTTCATAATTTATCACTTTTAATATTGTATCCATATTTTCATATGTTTCCTTCATGGTGGAAGAATAGGCAAGGGGTACTGATGGGTATATATTCTCATTATGCAACAGTACTACTTTTAAACTATTCTTAGATGAATCTAAAAATAGTCTCCACTCGTTTGGGTTGTGATTCCTTCCAAGTTCTTGCAGAAGGCCGTCTACATCATTGCAGTTAACTCATTACTAACAGAAAAAAAATGTGTCAGTGATTGTTGGCATTTCCGATATGACAACTTAACACCATCTTGTAATAAATTCCACCCTCGGAGACGAGAACCTAATAATTCCGCTTGAACTTTAGAAAGGTTGAGGTCTCTGACTAGATCATTTAGTTCGGATTGAGAAGTAAAGTGAGGTATATTTGGATCAGGAAAATTTGTATCGGTGTTTGAATATGAGGGTCGAGGTTCGTCATCTGGAGAAACACTGCTTGGTTCTGTTTCATCCACTGTCCACTCTTCAGGAGACTTAGGAATTGGTATAAAATCATGACTCATAGGTTTTTTGGCTGAAGGAACATCAGGATAAAATATAGAATGTTTTGATTTTGAACTATATCCCACTAAGTTTGTTAAACAGAAGTAACAATCCGTAGTATGATCTTTCTGTTCTGTCCATATTACAGGGTTTCCGAAGGGCATTGATTTGTGAGTGCCATTAAGCCAACCACGTAAAGTTCGCAAACAATTACAACAAATTTTATCTGGTGCCCAGCTTTTTCCCTCGTCTACTTTACTTCCAAAATACAACTCGTATGCTTTTTTCACTATAGGGGTGATAGTATTTCTCTGTGACTTCGGAGTAAATTCCCCACAAACATAACAAAACAAGTTCGAGTTATTCACACATTTGCGTGACATGGCGAACTCATTAATTGAGTTATAATATATTTCTTTAAAAAAAAAACAATTATGAATGCTCTGATCGTTTTGTTAAAATACAACTTACACTTCACTTCACTATACACAATATTACATTCACAATTTCACGAACATACACAAACATAAAATACGGCTACTCGCGAAGTTATCGAAAAGGAAGTTAAGACTCGACTAACCCACAAAAGAACAAATTTTAACAGAGAAACAGGAAATTACTCTACTGCCAGATGTTTTCTCCACGAAATATTAAGTGCCAGTCATAAACACACAAGGTCGCTAAAAGGTTCTTATCCATTTGCTAGGAACCAAACGTTAAGCAGGATGCTGAGCAGGGTGCGGAGACCTGAAACCATAAAACTATAAAATGTGGGTGTTCTGCAAAAACTTTAGGTGATACAGGAAAACGGATGCGATATTCGTTATCAGCACATCTGAATACATAAAGATCACTTAGTTTTATTTAAAGGAGTATTTAATTGTTTATCAGTGTAATTACAAAAGTCTAAATCTTCAATTTTCATCTTAACCAGCCTTCTGGTAGGGGTTTTTCATTGAAGAAAATATATATTTTCTTAATTTCCAACCATACCTAATTTGGGGCGATTAAATAAATGTTTAGAAAAAAGTCAAGAAAAAATCATAAAAGAAGTTAAGAATTTTGGATTTGTTATTTTGGTAGACACCCTGTAAATACAGTTTTAATATCGTGTAGGCGAAATTTCATGATTCTGCATTGCACATTTGATAGTTTTTTAACATTAATGTCGAAGGCTCACTGCCTTCATTCACTGAGGATATGGACGCTTCTGAAATCGCACTTTTTTTTACCATGGCGAGTTTTGTCTGAGCCATGCAGCAGATTGGTATTTAGTGGTTGGGTCATCAGGCAAACACCTGGTTTCATTGCCGTATCATCAGTTAATGAAGGCAGTGAGCCTTCGAAAATTAATTTTAAAAACCTCTCAAATTCGCAATGCTGAAACATGAAATTTTGACTACACAATATAGGGAATGGTTTCCTATTTGTTTTTATCAGATGTTGTGTGAATGTTGCCATTTCCTGTAGCACATATGTTACACAAATTACCATTTTGTATATTTATGACCAACTGAATTCAATGTATGAGGTTAAATTATTCAAAGCCTGAAACATGTCTTATAATTTTGCACAGCCAGAAAAGGGTCTCAATTTAAATTGAAACTGAATTAAATTATATAAGTCTAATCTTATCCAGTTAATAAAATTGTCACTTTTATGTGCTGTATGGAGAAAATAAATTGCATTTATTTGGTCTAGGAATTAATTCGTGCGGTTGTTACGCACACATTGGAGCTGTAGTTCAAACACAAAATACATAAATACCTTAAGAAAAATATTGTCCATCGCGAGCCACCACTTTCACCCATCTGTCAGGCAAGTTACAGATTCCGAGGCGAAAGAAGTCCTCATCCTTTGAAGCGATCCAGTCAGAGACCCATTTTTCGATATCTTCTGAAGAAGTGAACCGCTGTAAAATCAAATCGTTATTCATACAATCGAACAAGTAGTAGTCCGAAGGAGCAACGTCTGGTGAATACGGCGGGTGGGGTAAAACTTCCCATCCGACATTTTCTAAATAGGTTTTGACCGGTTTTGCGACATGTGGGCAAGCGTTATCCTGGCCAGAGCTTGCTTCAAACGCATTAATTGTCGTCGATAACGTTCTCCATTAATAGTTTCACCCGGTTGCAGAAGCTCATAGTACACCACACCTTTCATATCCCACCATATGCACAGCATAACCTTTGCACAGTGAATATCTCGTTTCGGTTGTGATGGACCTGGTTCACCTGGCTTCACCCAGGCCTTTTTTCGTTTCGGGTTCTCGTCATGGATCCACTTCTCATCGCCAGTAATAATGCGATGCAAAAACCCCTTTCTTTTCTGTCTTTGAAGCAGCAATTCGCAAATGGTTTTTCGTCTTTCAACGTCTCTGTCTTTCAATTCATGTGGAACCCAATGTGACATCTTTTGAATCATTCCCATGGCTTTGAGGCATTTGGAAACTGTTGTTTGATCAATGCCTAATGCTTCTGCAAGTTCTTCCTGCGTTTGACACGAATCCTGATCGAGCAATGCTCTCAATTCTTCGTCTTCAAATTTTTTTGGCTGTCCAGGTCGCTCTTGGTCTTCCAGGCCGAAATCACCACTTCTAAACCGTGCAAACCACTTCTGACATGTTCGCTCAGCTAGCGCATGGTCACCATACACTTCCACCAAAATACAATGACTTTCGGTAGCACTTTTCTGCATGTTAAAGTAATGAAGCAGAACACCCCGCAAAAACACTTTATCTGGCACGAACTGCGCCATGTTCAGTTGACTACAAAATGCTGTTGTTGACGCGTCAATCAACTGCCCTATACTACGAACGATGCGTGCTGACAGGAGTTTTCAACGCATGTGTGGCTACACGGAACTGTGGGACGATAAGCTCGTTACGCCATCTCTTGTCCAGGCGCACGAATTAATTCCTAGACCAAATACAATGGACCTGAATTTTCCAGGGCCTACCCGATGCCGCAGAGGTAGCATCCTCTCCTTGTAACCAAGGGGTCCCGGGTTCAATACCCGGTGGAAGCACATAGTGGTTCGGATCCCACTTTAAACTATAGGTCCAGTCCCAATTGTCCTTTCTGTGCATAAAGTGGACTTAAAACAACAATTCAATCTGAATTTTTGTTATCAGATTTTACCTTTTCCTCTTTAAACATTCAGTCTTCATGGTCCCACTAGATCAAAATGTTATAAAAATTTTCCATTTCCTACATTTAATACTTTTTTTCTTTGGACCCTGAAAAATGTAAAATCGAGGTTTCATTGCATACAGTGGAACTTTGATAGTGGAATTTGTAATTCAGAGAACTGTTCCTAAAAATCTTAAATGCAGATCAACATTTAATAATTGTATGTAATGAATGTTATCCTGACTGTTATCTGTTGAGTCTGCATAATAGTATTAAGATCATCCATGCTGGATGCATGGTTCGAAGAGCTCATTCCACACATGCTCTATGGGATTAAGATCAGAGGAGTTAAGGGGCCAATTCATATGCTGCTTCGCTGTGGAATGTTCCTCCAGCCAAGCAAGTACAGTCCCGCCTCAGTGGCACTGTGCATTGTCGTCCAATAAAAATACTGTCCCTGTGTGTGTAGAAGTGTTGCATTGTGGGATGTAAGTGGTCCCCCTAACACCTAACACCTCCCGATACACAACGGATGTCACACGGCAGTCCATGCCAATAGAAGCAACCCTACACCATACATCTGTCCCCACCTGCCTGTATAGCACTCACCATCCAGGATGTGTCCATAGCCTCGTGCTGTTGGCACCACACATGCACAAGTCCATCACAGTGGTGTTGCAAAAACCGTGATTCATCGTACAAACATACCTTTTTCTAATCGTCCACTGTCCAATTAGCATGCTCGTGGGCCCAAGTGAGACAAAGTCGGCGGTGACAGATTTTATGAGGAGTGGGTCCTCTGCTGTGGAACATCATGCATGCCAGTGTGCACCACACAGTTACGTGCGATATAGGTGTTGTGCATATTGTCCCATAATTCCCGGACGCGGGTGGTGTGTTCAGCTGTCACGAACCATTTGACTCTACGCTCTCCCCGTTGTGTCATCTTTCATATGCCCTTGCAATTCTGTCTTTTGGTGGTGGTTGTCCCATTTTCTTGCCACTCTCTGTACACCTTCACTACACTGGAACTGTCACATCCGACCAGTGTCACTGTCTGGGTTATTTGACGCACCTGTTGCTCGGGCATCCACAATCATGCCCTTTTAGAACAACGTTAAATTCTGACCACCTCTCATTTTAACAAATGCTGTTCGACTAACATGTAGTGTTGTGTCTATACATTCACCATGATACTTCCAGTCGGGGTGGTCATGTGATCAGAGCAGCTGCTGGCCCTTTCCTTGTTTGAAGGCGTGGTTGCAATTCAGTGAGCACTCGGTGCATAACCCCAATATAAATATTTTATGACGTTAAAAAAAAATCGTACTTCACATGCCAGCACCATACTAGTTAAAAACAACACAAAACACATGAACAGCACGATTAAACACACTTTAAAGGTTTGTCCAAGCTTTCGACCCAATCTCGGAATTATCATCAAGGCTGGTCGAGAGATGGTGAAGAAGACACGGTTGTAGTTTCACATACGCTGCTTGCTGTGTCTGCTGGAAGATGTTGCTACAATCTTGCGCTGTTTGTAAATTCTTTGTTGTTTATTGATTGAATTATTAAGGGGATGGGTTTTTAAGTTTGTGTTGTTTTTAACTAATAAATATTATAGTTAAGCATGTGGCTTTTTCTCATCTGCCTCCTCTCTCTTCTCAGTACCCCATTCAGTGCAAGAAAGTTGGTTCAATTCTCCGAAAAGGCAAAGGAAGAGTGCAGGCTTTGGTATCAGACCCATCTGGTGAGGTTCTTGGGTGTCATAGCAACGGTGCATTGGTAGAATTGTTCTACTTCTGTGGAGATGGTGAAGTAGAAATGCGACTGAAGAAGCGGATGAAGAAGGAGAAGAAGAAAATGATGAAACAGTGAGTACAGCTGATCAATAATGTACTATTTTTTTCTAAATACTATGTTTCGTTTTCTGAGGCAAAGCCCATTTCATTAGGTAGAATTACATGTTTGTGAATAAAAAGAATAGGAATGTGTACATAAAAAGAATAGGAAAAAGTTGGTGCAAAGGTAGACTGAATTGCAGTTTCAAATTTTGTAAAAGAAATGGCCATTGGATGTTGTTAGGGTGCTTTTTTTAAAATTGTGCTTTATTTTGATTGGTTGATTTGGTTTGTTTTACTTTGTATTTCTGCCACTTTTGGCTAATTATGATTTTTTAGGGCTCAGCCAATAACAACTGATGTATCGGTATCGTCAAATACCAGTATCAAAAAGTATCATTTGGAATCTACCGATACTGATAACAGCATTTTGGTCTTTCGCGGGATCTGTGAAAATGCCACGAAAAAAATTGTGGAGTCGATATAATTGTCCTAGAAATCATGCAAAATTCAAAGTTTCTTTTTATTTTGCACAAATTATGCAAGAGAAACTATTTTTTATTTTTATTTTAGTATTGTGTTGTATTACAGGAAATTAGGGATGGGACCGATTAATCGGTACTCTATCAGTATCGGCCGATATAGGCATTTCGGTGTATCAGTTTATCGGTAAAATTACCGATTATTTTACCGATCCGATATATCAATAAATATCTGATAAATTTGTGCAAAATTCTGCCATTTTGTTGTATTTTCTATGGATAATCTCCATTCTCTACTTTCCAAAAAAGTAAATGTCTAAATATGCAATTTCTTTTACACTGCAGTCACTTTGAAACAATTTATTAAGGAGGTCAATGAAACTTTCAGGTTCTTCAAGGACAATTTCTAATTTTATATCGAATCGGTAGAATATCGGTTATCGGTAAATCTTATATTGGTACTTTATCGGTATCAGCCAAAATTTCATATCGACCCATCCCTAACTGGAAATTGATTTGTAAATTCATGGATATAATCGGAGAAGATTATTTACACAGCAATATTGAACAATATTTTGAACAAATTTTAATTATTGCAATTTTCAAGTATGTGTAGGAATCGGTAAGAGTATCAGTATTGGTTCAAAGTGGTATCATAGGGTGGCGACAGACCTGGAAAACCGGGAAAAGTCAGGGAATTTGAGGTGTCTAAAAAATTCAGGGAAATGTAAGGGAATTTTGTCTTGATTGACTTCGTTATGATATCGTTATGGAATTCTGCACGGGAACAAGAAATTGTGTTGCTAAGTTTCGGCCTCAACTTTTAGGCCCCTTTTATGCACAACACAACCACAGCACCAGAAACCAGTAATGGCAGGAGGAGGGAGAGAGAGAGAGAGAAATTTCCGAAGGGGCAGAAAAATGTGTTAAGCCTCTATTACGTGGAAAATGCATTGAATTATCATTTTTTTTTCTTGTCCGTATGGGAGTAGTAAGGGGACAGAACTGTCAACAGATGGAGGGGATGGTAGGGGGTGGCACCGTCCAATAGTTGTTGGACATCGTAGTAAGGCATTTTGTTGGACAAACTGAAGGAACATGGAAATAAATAGGCTCCATTGATACATACGATTTTTGTCGAATATCGCCACCCGACAAAGTATCTCACTACAACATGCGACAGTAATTGCATGCATGGCACTCTTATGGAATTGATTTTTGTTGGATGTCTTCAGACTGCAACATCAAACAAATATTCATGCATAAACAAGAAGAGCTTTAGACTGCAAATATGGTGCTGGAATTTTATTACTCTTCTGGCTCACTTCACCTTATGTAATGTAGCAGTGCTTATGAAGGTTTTCTTTCATCATCCTGACGTATTACTGGTTTCGCACAAGTTAACATATGTTTACAATGACATTGCACTATTCTTAGATATCAAGAAGAATACAACAAAACGGGATATATATTGAATACAATCACAAAATTGTGAAACATAAATCTGCATTGGTGAACTTTATAAAAATTTGGCATGTGCATGCTCCCAACTTCAAATTTACTGCAGCACTAGTATTGCAGCCACTCTCTGTCCTGTCTGTTTAAACTCGTGAGAGATGGTCATTAATCTGTCTGTGAGCGAAGTTAATGTCCAATATTATGAAATTAAATACTGATAGTAAATACGTAAATATGTTAGTATCATATTTACTCGAATCATTCAATCATAAAAGCATATCACTTTCTTCAAGAATTGACTTTTCTCTGCCAGCCCTGCTTAATTTTCACTGTTCATCTACTGATTTATACGAGGGGTGCCCAAAAAGTAATTTCCAATTAGTAGGGACCTTGATTTTTTGCAAACGTGAAAACTGTGAAAAATGTTAATTGCTGTGAAGTTGTGTTTATGAATGTGCAGTGATGTCTGGACACATTTTTTGCCCGTTCGAAATATCGAAATAATGCACATTTAGCATAAAATGTGAATTATTGGCATTTTTAGCGATTTTTTTAAAAAAATGTCCTAAAACAAAAAAAATCCATGAAATCCAACATTCTTGTCTTTTCTAGGCTTAAAGAAACAAGATGTGCCATACTGTGTACATAGAACGTGCAAGTTTTCCAACATTTTATTCAAGAGTAAATTATAATGCTTGATATACATGGAATAATTCCGACAGCCACATTAAATCATGTATTTCCCACGATTTTTTCAACTTCTATCAAAACAATTTGCATCACAGAGCAATGTGACAGGGTTCTAACAGGAGATTGAGTGCGTAAACTATCGTCACACAGGAGTTGCATCTTCAGTATTTGTCGCGCGAGATGTGTTTTGAATTACCAAGCGCGCCATTGGCATTTGTCGAGCGAGAAATAATAAAGCAAATAAGTTTTGGTATATTTGGCAGAAAAATGTTCTAAAATAATTCCTGAGTGTGGAATCTCCTGACAGGTAATTGACACTACCTGACAGGTGATTGACAGGTACCTGGTGAGTGTCTGTGTCTTATCAGTTCCTCTACTTCTGGACATAAACAGGTTTCTTATCTCCTGGACTCCTTCCCTCCTCTTTTCTTTCTTGTTTTTCTTCCTTCTTCTTTCTCTCATCCTTTCCACTCTTTCTAACACTCCTTTCCATTCTTTGTTGATTTTCAGCCCCCATTCCAGTTCATTATTTCTTGTTCTCTTTTTTATCTATTTCCTTCGCCTGTTTCCATTTCCTCACTATTGCTCTCTTCTCCCTTCCTATCCTCTTAGCCTTATCCCATTCTATGTCGTGTTCCGTTTCTTTTATGTGCTTTAGTCTTAACGTCATCCTTATGTTGCTTCAACCTGTCTTCAGTCTCTTTTTTGTTTCCCCTATGTACACAGACTTGCATTCCTTGCGCTGAACCTCATATATAATCCCTTCCTCTTCCTCCTCTCCATTTTCTTCCTTCTTCTTGTTCACTATCCTTAAAATGCTGCGGCCTCCCTTTCCGTATGTTTTTATGCCTGCTGTTCCAAGTACTTTGCTTACTCCTTTACCAAACCACCTCTCTTTTTCTTTCTCTTCCCCCTCTCATGTTGTTTTGTCTATGGACCGGGTTTGGGAGTGTATATATAAGATGATGGTTGTATCTATCTTCAATTTATTGTGAATAATTGTCTGAAGAAGACCCTGTTAGAAGGTGGAAACATTACATTTTTAGTGTATATTTTTATACTATAAATTTTGCCTTGATCAGCATTTTAATGTTTTATGTATATATTAATTTTGCATTTGTTATATTCTAGAAATGGTACGGATTAACTATTATCTGATCAATATTGGTCAATAAATAAATATGTTTATCGATAAAATTATTGATCAATATATCTGTAAGTGGCATTAATTTAGTGTAAAACTCTTAATCATTTTGTTGCTGTCTTGGTGAGCATAAACCTGCAATTCACATGTCATGGTTTTGTAAAGAAAATGTTTAGGTATGTAGTTTATTTTTCAAGGGTGAAACCCACTTCAGTCACCTGGTTACAAACATAAATGGATCTTAGAAAACATTACTTAAACAGTATGCAATTTTATATCAGTACTTTATCAATGGCAGCAAAGATTTCATATCAGTCCATACCTAACATGTACAGTGAAACAGCAACTAAACATTCTTGAGGTGCATGTTTTTAAAGAACTTGAAATGTGAGAAAATTTAATAGTGTAGAAATAATTCTAGTATTTTTCTGTATTGCAACTAAGTAAATCTTGGTTCTGCTGTATTTTTGTATCATTTTAGTGACAAAGTGGTGAGAAAATGCTCTAATTGATTCCTCTTGGAATCATCTTAAACGAACATTCCCAAAGAGCAATTTTACATTTTGTGTGCAAAATATGTATGCCTATTTATTGATTATTATAATTTAGTTGATCAGTTAATCCCCTGTGCTACTATTACTACCACCATCAATAATGATAACAATGAAGAAAATTGATGAGGTATACAGGGTGTCACAAAACTCTTTCAATAACGTTTGGGTGCTTGTAGATATCATCAAAACAAGTAACTTTCCCTATAAAGTTTACCTCGAAAGTACTTAATTTCTGCGCTATAAGCACTTAAAATATATCCTGTACGTATGCAACACGGCAAATGCTTGCTCTGACATTACTACCAGGGGCACGTGGCAGGGTTGCCACTAGAGTTCCTCGTTAAGAGAGACAACTTGAAAACAACAACTTGGGAGTCTTGCCTGAGCAAAATCCAAAACATTAATGATACTTGCTATGTTGTAAGAAGCATTGACAGTATTTATAAACTGACCAAGACAAATAATGGGCAGACTGAAATTCAAGATTACTCATTCTAAAATATCTCCATAATTGATTGATTGATTTGGTTTATTTCAATTCGCTTTTCTACCATCTTTGGCTAATCGCGAAGATGAGAATGGTATGATGAAATAACAAATGACACCAATGTCTAGGCCAGGATTTAAGCTCGAGACACCTTGGCGCTGTAGCGAGCTGTGCTATCCACATCACCACAGAGTGTTTTGTGTATCGTGCAATATCAACAATTGCAAGGGACACGTGAGATAGGGGAAATCCACGAAAGGACAAATGTAAGCATGATGTGTTTGCTGCCTCATTTCGAACACCCAGACTGTAATGTTATTAGAATTTATTCATTAGAAAATTATTCCTATCTGTGCTAGTGTTATTGCTAATCATGTTCGTCTCATAAGGAAATAATTGCAAGGCTCTTTTAATTTAATGATTGATTGATTTGCTTTATTTTACTTCGCTTTTTTGTGCCACTTTTGGTTAATTTGCGAAGATGGGGATCATCATCATATCATCCTCATCTGTGCGATTAGCCAAAGGTGGCAGAAAAGCAAATTAAAATAAACCAAGTCAATCAATCAATTATGGAGATATTTTAGAATGAGTAATCTTGAATTTCAGTCTGCCCATTATTTGTCTTGGTCAGTTTATAAATTCTGTCAAATCTTCTTACAACATAGCAAGTATCATTAATGTTTTGGATTTTGCTCAGGCAAGACTCCCAAGTTGTTGTTTTCAAGTCGTCTCTCTTAACGAGGAACTCTAGTGGCAACCCTGCCACGTGCCCCTGGTAGTTATGTCAGAGCAAGCATTTGCTGTGTTGGGTTGCATACGTACAGGATATATTTTAAGCGCTTATAGCGCAGACATTAAGTGCTTTCGAGGTAAACATTATAGGGAAAAGTTACTTGTTTCTATGATATCTACTAGCACCCAAGCGTTATTGAAAGAGTTTTGCGACACCCTGTATATTGAAAGTCTGGAGGAGACTGACTTGTCCACTATGAAGTAATGACAACTTTCTCTAATGATATTAATCAAAATTGTTATTATCAAAATGTAAGAAGAATTAGTTCAAAAATAGACACAATTTTAAGTAATATTGATCTAGAAAATTTTGAATTAGTATCAATAGCTGAAACGTGGTATAAGCTAGGCTGGAATTACTTCACTCATCTTGATCCAACACACATGATGGTCAGAAAAGCCCATGAGTTAAATTTTACCAATAAAAAATGTGGAGGTGGCTGTATTTTACATGTGAAAAAAGCATTTCTTGTACAATTGAAGTTCCGCTTTCCTTTCTTTCTCTTTATTTCTTCTTCCACTTTCCCCTCTTTCTCTTTATTGAAGTACAGGGCCTCCCCCATGGCGCAGTGGTAGCATCTTTGCCTTGTAATCAAGGGGTCCCGGGTTCGATACCCGGTAAAGGCACAAGTGGTTCGGATCCCACTCTAAACTGTAGGTCCAGTCCCGATTAGCCTTACTGTGCATAAAGTGGACTTAAAACAGCAACTCAACCTCTTTATTGAAGTACCTTTTCCAAACCTTGATGTTATCTGGATAAAGTTGTTGACTTTGAACTCTGAACAAATTTTATTTGGTCCTCATTGTTACCCCCCCCCCCCCGATATTTTAAAAATGATACATTTATTAAATATCTCGATTGAGTCTAAATAGAAATTTTAATGAAGTATGCCAAAGTTATTTTAATGTGTGATTTTAATGTAGATGGTATTTACTGGAGCACAGGCTACATTATTTGTACTTATTGTTATTTTAAAAAGAAAGAAGTAACTCTTTTTCATCTTCTTCCTCTTCTACTACTATTTTTCTTTTTACTACAGCTAGCAGAATCTCAACTAATGTGATTGTTATGTTCTGAACATCTGGATGTATATATATACCACCCGACCCACAGCCGAATCTAGTCCAAGCAAACACAAAGTACACATATGCGGCTTCCACACTTAAGCAATGTGTTGTGAACTGATTGTAGAAATATTCGATGCTGGTGCTGCACTGATTATTATTATTCAGACTAGTTAATGAAAGTTAATTCTTACAGGTCTGGTGCCCAAGAGGACCAGCAACCTGCCACTGAGGATGTACCCGCAAGTCTCCAGGATGAAGTTAGAAGGTTGTCAGACCTGAAAGCCGGAGGATTTTTGAGATCTATGACTCTGATTCAAGGGAAGGGAGAACTGAGGGTAAGGGTATTTGCCTCTTTTGGGGTATTAATGTTATAAACTAGAGATAAGGGTAAAATTCTATTTTACAATGATAAGTATTTGATAATGAAAGTACTTGGTGCAGTAGATGGGGAACAGGGCCCCTAATTGATGAAGGAAGTGGTGGGTTTTTTTTGGCAATGAAGACAATGCCAGACATTTTAGTTGTCCATTTACCTTCAGAGGGAACCAGAAATTATTGTTTTCTTTTAAATTATTTCACACTTTTTTTTAGCTTGTTGGTAGATAATGGAAACAACTTGTGCAGAAACAGCAGTAAATTGGTAAGGTTCTTCAATTATGTGTATGGATAGTTTGAATAAATTTAATTATGTAAGGAAATTATTTTGAAACACCTATTCATAAGTGCAGTGTACTAAATCAAAAAAAAAATATTTGCTAATAACATTTAAGAAGTCTGACCAACAAGGTGTCGCTTAACCCCCTTTTCCCATTTAAAATTTTTGAAGTGTATCCAGGCAAGAGAGGAGGTATTCTGGGCACAACAAGAACTTTTAAGTATTTTAATACTCTGATATAATTCTTGAATATTTTGAAGCAAAACTCTGATATTTTGATGATTATAATTGAAGTGTAACATTCACACACTAATATAAATCAATATTTTCAACAACTTTTGATTGTTAACAATTTTCAAGCATCTGCATCGGTATTGATGACAATCGATAAGTTATGGGTATCGGTTAGAAGTGGTGTCAGCCAGGCTCTAAATTAAAGTAAGTTCAGATATTACAGAATACAGTCAACTCTTGATTCTACGACCCCGGATATAACAACCCTCTCAAAGAAACAACCCTTTTCCTTTTCCTGGGAACCTTGAAAAATTTGGAAAAAATTGAAAAATTGAAGGAAATCGGCCGAAAAATACTTTTTTGCACTTGTTTTATTTGCACTCATTCCCTTCACAAGCGCTCTACCACTCGCAAGTGGGTCTGATCTGAAAATAGACACCACCACACCACGCTTGAGTGATATCCAATAGCACTTGACCTCTACCCTCCCCTCCCCCAGGTTCGTCAATGTTACCCCACCCCCGATGGCCCCTACCCAATGTGCTAGTCTTGTTTTGCCATTGTGATTTCGCTTGCGAGAAGAGAAGATCGAATGTGCTTGGATGTTATTTTAAATCGACCTTTACTTGTTTCCTTGTCCTAAGAGCTGCTGACAACTTGCAAGGGAGGGAGAGCAGCCTGAAATGACTGCTGGACTTGCAGTCTTTGTCATTGTGTATGGCAGGTCAAGCTCTTTCATCGATAAATATACCACCATGAGAAATGAGAGATAAGATCGCAGGAATGTTCCAAAATACAGATGCGTGGCACTTGGAAGTCTGGCCCATCTGTCCAGCTCTGACTTAGAGTTCAGCAGATTCCCTTGAGTGAGCAACTCTTGGCCTTGTAGCCGACAACTTCTGGTAGCCGTTTTCATTCAAAGCGTGTTCTTTGTTCCCTGTAACACTTCATAAAAAATCGAAACTGTTGGAGATATTGAAAGCCACATAGGCCAACTAAAGATCGTCAGCCCGCTGTTGCTCGAACTTCCAGCCGGTCACCTTGTTTTTATGCTGCAGCTGGAGCCAGTGTTTTGTCTAGCATCTGCAAAGCTGTCACTTGCTGATAACAGCAATGACTTATCCAGCGTGAAGGCAAAAGTCATTGTTTTGAATCTCTGAAAGCTGTTTTGATTTGAAAATAACGATATTCGATCTCCAGAAAGAAAAACAAGAGTTAAAACAACTTCATGTTCTGCGCCTTCTGATAAACAAAACTGTACACTTTATTTTGCGTCTGACACAAGAATAAACTTCCTGAACACTCAGAGGAGTGCTGGAAGGAAATGCACACAATATAATCACAGCTTTTCTTCAGAAAACCATTCATGTGTGTGTGTGTGTGTATGAGGGGGGGGGAGTATACAATATGTATAAGCTGAGGCCGATTAAAAAAAAGGTTTGAACAGTGGCGTCTCGTCCCTTGGGGCTTCCGGGTGTTAGCCCCTAAAGAAAAACGGACGTATTCACGTAATTATCAATCACCATAACGCATAACTATCACACAGTCTTTTAAAAGGCGATTTTTACCCACGCAAATTCATCGTCTGTTTCAATGGATACGACAGCGCTCCTAGCGGCATTGATGTCAATTATCGCTTTCCGGGGCACGTCGCAAAGGAAGGCGTGGCCTACACCCACCTACCTAATCTGTGCCCACCTACGCTACAGTGAAGGTCACATGCTAGCAGAGAGAGGAGGGGAGAGTGCAATGGATTTGAGTGCTGATTCGGGGCTACTTCCGTTGCATCGCGTTCCATCTTGCATGTTGTTCTGTAGTGTTTTGGTGGCTTTCATTCGCTATGATTGAGTGAGTTTGGCAGGATTGATGTTCGAACACAAATTGATGAAGGACATAGGCTGTCAATTACAAGACACAATGAATTTGCCCGGAAAAATAGGCATATATTAAATAGAATTATCGATTGCTTAAAATTCTGTCGTCGACATGAACTTGCTCTACAAGGACATAATGAAAGAGAACAATCTTCAAACAGAGGCATCTTCCCAGATTTATTATCCCTTCATAGAAGAGGGAAAACTAAAGAGGGAACTTCGTGTTCTTAATTGTAGTGAAGAGTTGAAAAACATAAACGCTGTCAGTAAATTGCATTCATTTTTTATTTAAAATTATTTAGAGGATACCTTTTCAGAAAAAGTAAAAATGACAAACATAGTTTTAATAACTCCAGTGGCAACAACTGAATCTGAACGATGTTTCAGCACATTGAAGCGTATTAAAACCTGCTTAAAAAATTGCAATGGGACAAGACAGACCAAATGCCTTGGCACTTGCTTACAATAGAGATAGAATACATTTCAAACATAGAGGGCTTCAACAAAAAAGTAATAACAAAATTTGCTGAGCAGAAGAACAGGAGTCAACATTCGTAGAAAGGTATGTTTCATAACAATACCTGTTTCTTTTGTAATCATGTGAATTGTCATTATATTTTAAATTCTTTAAAAAAATAAGTCCAGTTTTGTAGTTTAGAAGAAGATAAATACCCATTTTTTTTTTGTAATTCATGTAATTTGTCATTACATTTTAAAATCTTTCAAAAAAGTAAGTCGAGTTTTGTAGTCTAGAAGAAAAAAATACCTATTTTTTGTAATTCATGTGAATTGTCATTATATTTTAAATTCTTTAAAAAATAAGCCCTGGCCAAATTTGAGGCCACGAGATGCCACTGGGTTTGGAGGAAAACTTTTGGAGGAGCGGGTGCTTGACCGAGAATACTACTAAATCCAACATTCGTCGATTAACGTGAGCGTAAATAACGATTTCACATTTTTATATCTGAAAATGCGTAGGTTTCATAAAGCTTGTTTTGAGTTCATTTTATGCTTTTCGGCTATTCGGGACTAAATATTCAGTTTCACTTTAGTGAAATCTAATTCCAAACAGTGTTGCCACATGAAGGGAAATTTCCCTTTTTGAAGGGAAATTTGGAGCTAATTATAAGTGAAAAGGGAAAAGGGAAATTTGATGAAAAATAGCGAATATTCAGGGAAATTTTAAGACAGTCTCAACATTAGTTATATTAAACATTATAAGGGATTCCAGTTTTGAAAATGAAAACTTTTTTCTTTTATTTTGTCGTATACTTTGTTCTGAGAGGAAGGGTGGAATTTGGGTTGGTCCACATCTGGGTACCGTTTGGGGCTGGAGGTTATTGACCATTCACCCTTATCTCCCGGCTTTGGGAGTGGGAGTCTGAGGGTATTGTTTATGTAAAGCTTTCCGCGGTTCACTGAATTTTGCCTCCAACACTGCACGTGCAAACCATAAAGTTCTCTTTGTCGCAAACTATATATACTTCAGTCTTCATTGGACACTGGGTTATTCGTTTGGTTTGGTTTAAGTTGCTGTTTTAAGTCCACTTTATGCACAGTAAGGCTAATCGGGACTGTACCTACAGTTTAAAGTGGGATCCGACCACTTGTGCCTCCACCAGGTATCGAATCCAGGACCCCTTGATTACAAGGCAATGACGCTACCACTGCGCCATGGGAGAGGCCCAATGGGTTATTCGTGTGCGAGTGTTTTGTGGAAGGCTGTGCCCGTCTTGGACGATGGAAGAACAATGGAAGAAAAGGAAACGATCTGCAACTCCAGAATATATTAGAAAACGTTGTGGAAAATTATGGGAAGATGAAAAAAACACCGCGGAAACAAGTTAAAAAATCATGCGGAGTGTCAAGAAATAACCTACAATACCTCTCAGACTCAATGGATTAAATTTTAATAAAAAACTTTCTGTGTTTTAGAAGTTTGCACCTAATATGTGAAATTTACCAGAATGGAACATTTACTCAGGTATGTACTATTTTTTTTTTGTTTACTCAGGAATAACCCCCATACACATGCGTCGAATTTAAAAATTTTGATGGGAAGGCAAAAATGTGATTTTCCACACAAACTCTTCATACTTAAAGGAAGTGACGTTATATCTACGCCTTACTAGAACAGCATTTTGTGTAGAATATTTTTAATTTTCTTCTGATGGTGTGATGATGACAAGGGGCATTGGCCTCCCTAAATCCAATCTCTGTTTGTGTGTTTGGCTTTTTACTTTAAAAAATATTACTTAAAGTGGCTAACTTTAACGTAGTTTTAGCTTTGATCCCAAAACGAAAGAATTGACTTGGTTTAGCAATAAGATCTAAATCTTCCAAAAAAAAGACATTTAAAGTTAATGATTTATTGATTTTATTGTTTATTGGTTTGGTTTATTTAATTCACTTTTCTGCCACTTTTGGCTAATTGCAAAGATGGGGATGAGTGATGATATGATGAAATTTATGAATGGACACTCACAAACAGCCATGCCCTTGCCGAGATTCGAACCGGTACCACTGGCGTCGTAGCATTTAAAAGTTAAATTGTTTAACATTTTATATATACATACGAACATGGGTCAATATTTATTAATATTAATAATAATTATTTAGATTAAGGGAAAAAATGGGTGAAAAAGGGAAATTTTACCCCTTGCAAAGGGAAATTGTGCTTACAGATTGTGGCAACACTGATTCCAAACCCAAATGATTATCTAATGCGACGCTGTTTAATGTGTCCTAGAATACCCATTGGGTGCAAACAGATCGCAAGTTGCATGTTTCCTTTTTCAGGCTGTATTACAATGCAAATCGAGGAAGAGTTTGGACTGCTCACTGGAATGGGGGAGGAGGATGAATATGAAGTTGGTTGAAGCAAAGAAAACGTGACTTTTTTTACAATGTATTTTACACAGCCGAACCAGAACGAAATTTACAGCCCCAATTTTTTTTTTTTTTACTCTGGTGCCCAGAAAGGTTGTGTTGTGTCTCCCGAGACATCTTATCTTTACCAGTTAATTTTGTAACAGACAATGCTAAATGCTCTAGTAGACCCGTATTAAATCCAACATTCATTCTGCCCGATTATCTCCCAACTTTTGCTGGTTCCAGTGTGACAGTTGTCAAGATTACTCGAGTTTCACTTGCAATAAGCGAGAGATTGTTTTCCTTTCCGTAGATCACAGTTCAAACAGGTTTCCCATGAACTAGAATTGTAAGAATTTCGTTGAAGAGCAACGACTGTGCACAATTAAAAGAAAATAGCGTTATTTTAAATCCTTTTCTGTGAAAACGTTTTCATGTTCTATTTAACTTCTCACAATGGGCAGCCTGTGCATAACAGGTTGTATAACTACCAGGATAAATGGTTACACTCTCCGAGGAATCTTTGTGTCTGTTTGAGCTCCATTTAAGCTGAAAATTGGTGCAAATTCCAATAACGACCCCTTCAAAATAACGACCCTTTTCCCGGGATCTGTGAAAGGTCGTATCGAGAGTTGACTGTAGTTTAAACTTTATTTAAAACTACTTGAAAATGCCATCAAATTTGTTTAGGCAAGACTAGTTTTACTTTTCTTATTCCTCATAGTTTACTTGACTGTACAGTGTACAATTTTTAATTTATATATGATGATAAAATGCAGTGCAATGATCCATTGTTTAACTAAAGCACATTTAATTTTCTCACAGGTATGTGTGGTTCTGAAAACTAATTCCATAGAATTGCACACCGTGCAGATGAGTATAAAAGGTGCAGAGGCCCAATGTGTGCGCCAAATTTGCCAGCAAGGCCACCGCTCTGAAGTTAGAACAGTTACATTCAGCTCTGACAACTTGGCTATCCTTTCAGGAAGCTCGGAATCTGTCAAGATGTGGAACAGGTAATGCAAGTAGATAGGTACTTAGTTAACTCTCTAGTGAGGTATATTTTGTTTTTGACGGAAACACGAAATGTGAAATAATGTGCTGTAATGTTCATTTTTGTGTTTCTGAAAGATGTGAGATAAGTTTTCCTAGCATGTTTTGTCACGAAATCAAGTGCTAAATGAAAAAGAAACCCTTAAACATGAAATGTAGATTTTATTTACCGAAAAAACATTTTGTGAAGTCTGAATTATCCTGTGAGTTATACAATACCACAGGAAATTTAATATTTCAGCCATAAAAACTTAAGAGGAACAAAACTTATACTCTGATAGTTACCTAAATGTGCAATTAGAAAGGAAATGTTTATTTTGTACATTAAGTACAGATTTTAAATTACATTTAGGATTATATCATCACTTTACCACTGAAGTGGCACTCTATATGTTGCTTTTGATTCCAATATCTTTTATTTATCATAAATATGTGGTCCTAGACATGCGACAGATTAATCTAATATGTGTTGTGGTGAATAAAAGATCAAAAATCACTACAAAATCTGAGCACATTTCCAGATCAGAATTAATGCATACTATGATATTTCGGTTAAAATGTTTAAGAATACAAAATTTGACTTAAAAAGTTACACTTGCATTTCTGACCATCAGTTTCGTGAAATTCAAGCAGGGAGTCCTTAGATTCTCCAGTTTAATGCTTCCCACTTACAGTACAGGGTGTGCTGATGGAGACTGACACATATGAAATTGTTCCCATCATTCACTACACAAAGTAAGATGCTCATTATGGGTTGTATGAATGGAGCTGAAGAAAATGAAAGCCATGTGGTGGTGATGAATTTGTTGTTGTGCAAGTACAGTGCAACTTTTGTCAACTGTCTGGAAATGATACTTCATCATAAAACACCATCAAGGCATGGAAGAAACAGTTGCAAGTTAAGTGCGTTGGAAGCTCACAGATGCACCAAACCCTGAATTTGGCAATCGGATATGAAATCAGCACAAAAAGTACTATGAGAATCAGATCAATTTAACATTAAAAAAGTAATGTTGTAATTGTAAGTTTAATTTTCATTTAGTTTGTGTGTAGTATTAATTTTTTGCATTCTGTGTATTGCAGACCGACATTGTCGTGCCTAAGAACAGTGGAAACGGGGTATGTTTTGTCAGCTGTTTTTGTACCTGGGGACCGACATGCCATAGTTGGTTTAAATAATGGCATACTCCTAGTCATAGACATAGCAACTGGTGATAAACTCGAAGAAATACAGGCACATTCTAAGGAAGTATGGGCTCTTTGTTTGTTACCAGATCAGGTAAGATGCTTCTTTCTCTAGAAGTAATGTTACCGTATGATATTACACTGAAGTCAGGAGAATCATAAATCCATTCCCTGTGTGAATATTTATTTTAGTGTTTTGTGTAAGTCTTTTATAATGGTCATTAGTTGTCTGACTACCACGTAATACATTTTAATTACACTCCTCACAAAAAGTTTGGAATATTGTTTCATAAGGCAATACGCGATATGCAAGATCTTAGAATTCAACAACACTTGGTATCTGTCTGCTACACGTTCTTGTGTTTTTGCTGACATATCGTCCCGGTGGAGGCACATAGAGTTTCGGTTCCCACTTTAAACTTCAAGTTCGGTCCCAATTAGCCTTACTGTGCATAAAGTAGACTTAAAAACACCAAATCAATAAATCAATCAAAACCTATTTCCTAATATAGCAAATATTCCAAATGTTCATGCTTAGTATAACAATATTCCAACTTTTTTTTAAGGAGTGTATATTTGTATGATAAGTATATTGCAATTTTTAACTATACATAGCACAAGTAAAAGTACCGTATTTACGTGTGTATAATGCGCACCCTGGTTTTTTATGGGTAAAAGTTACAAAATATTATATCTCATATATAATGCGCAGTACAATCCAGTTTCAAGAAATGGCTCTCTTAGTTATAGGTCATAAAGCTGTTGCTATGCTGATCAAGAGTGAATAACATCATACCTATTCAATGAGTCACCTGTTGCTATGTGGACCAAGAGGAGAATATCCTCTTGTGTAAACAATAAGTCATCAACCCATGCTACCTCCCTCTCTCCCTCCACTGTGTTTCGCATCCCAAAGCTTTCACTCTATAACCACCTTATTTATTCTGTAATAGTAGAAAGTGAGATCAAAATTATCTTATGGATTTGCAGTGCTCAGGATGTTATTTTCTATTATTTCTCGCCCAACAAATACTGCTGATACATATGCATTCCATATGACGGAAGGTGCATGCTCGAATTTTGCCAGAGTTGCACTAATTTTCTTGGTGTCGCAGAACATTACATTACAAAGTGAAAATTTGTGTGGAATGGCCTTCAAACTTTTATACGTGGTTTTGCTCATTCCATCTTTACTTTTTCTAAAAGAACTTCAAAATATATACTTTTTCCGTGACTGATGTAACATTTATACAAGGCACATTCAGGACCTTCAAAGTAGCAATTAGCAGCAAAAGATTTATTCCATTAAGGAATTTACACACTCCATATATAATTATTTGGCCAGTAATATATTTTAATTATTTTCTTCTCCCTTATGTTTTCTTCTTCCTTACGTTTTCGTTCATCCAAAGCACCATAGAAATCAGAACGTTCCTTCATTTTGTGATTAACTTATTTCAACCACATTTCACATTGAATGGAATACTGTTGCCATATTCAGAAACTGCAGGATTTAAGCTTTACAACGATATATAACATGATAGGGTTCCGTAAACATGAAAAATCAATGCAAGTGTCCCAAAATCATGGAATGACCCTGTGTGGTTTCATGTTGGTTGTCTGAATTATTCCATGCATAATACGCACAACAGTTTTTGGGAGCAAAAATTTTGGAAAAAGGTGCTCATTATACATGAGTAAATACGGTACATAGCAGTTCTATGTATAGTTGAAAATTGTTTCATACTTTTGCCATTTTTCTGTTCACTTTGGTTTATCACAAGAGCTGTTAGGACTCAACTCACCTTCTCTTCCTTGAAATTTCTTGATTCATGTGATCTCTTCATCATATCATCACTCATCCCCCATCATTGCAATTAGACAAAAGTGCCAGAAAAACAAAGTAAAAATAAACCAAATCAACCAATGTTTTATTAGATTTGACATTTGAATTTTGTATAATAGTGTTGCAAGTACAGTTTTTAAATAAAATTTGGGAAATTTTGGAAAGCAGTGAAATGAAATTTTATGCACTGCCTTTATGAAATGTTCCCATTTTCTGCACAACAATTTTGAACAAGAAATACAGGAAAACCTCGTTAATACGATATTGGTTAATTATAAGTACCCTTTAATCCGAAGTTCTTCCCATTCTCCAGCCGATAAGATAGGATTTATAATGTATTTCAGTTCGGATAAATCGAAATACGGATAATTTTTAATACAAAGTTGTTTACAAGACCCTTACGCAAAACTGGTTTCGCTTAATTCGAAGTAGACACCTGCGTAAGTCGACAAGAGAAGATCGAACGTGGAGAGAGCTTAGATGTTATTTTAACTGGACCTTGACATGTTTCCTTGTCCTAAGAGCTGCTGACTACTCTAGGGAAGCAGCCTGAAATGCCCGCTGGACATTGACATTCTTTGTCAATGTGCATGGCAGGTCAAGCTCTTTCCCCGCTGAATGCGCCACCTTGGAAATATTCACCAGTGCCAGATGAGAAATGCGAGATAAGATCGCAGGAATGTTCCAAAACAAGACGCGTGGCACCTGGAAGTCTCACCCATCTGTCTAGCTCTGAGCTTGAGTTTCAACATTTTCCCTTGAGCGAGCAACTTTTGGCCTGGTAGCCGACAACTTCTGGTAACCACTTTCATTTTGAGAAAATGCTTTCTGATAATAGGTCAAAATGGATTTTATAAATTTTTACAAATAATTTTCTACATAACATTAGAAGCTAATGCAGAAATGGCATTGAAAATAGTTAGTCCAGTTCCCATATTCTATTATCCCAGCAAAACTCATGTCCTGTTGTTCTTCAATTTTTCAAAGAAAAAAATTGAACTTTGAATGAAAAATATTTGAAATTGTCGTATTTTGATTCTTAATTTTAGAGTTTGAAGAGGGTTTCATACATATGTTCCTTAATAAGGTTTTGGAATAACTTTGAACAAGGTTTCAAATAAAGGAAACCGCAAGTCTCTACCATTTTTTGGTTTTTGATTTATAGTGGTTTGAATATTACATTATTTTCCTTGCATAATTTTTTTTATAAAATAGTGTCATGAGCTTGTAGCACTGAAACAAATCAACAGAAAAGAAAAATATTTTATTTTTGGACATGTCATGTGGTCCTTAACATATATTGTTGTTCAGCTGATTTTGAAATTCGAAGGTGACAAATTTATTGCTCTCCTGTATGATTTGAGATGAAATGGCCCATCAGATTCATGTACGTTAATTCAGACAATATTGTATTTCATTTCTGGTAGCCTTTTTCTTTTGAATTATAGGAAATTGCCTATCAAAATATGTTATGCATTACCTAACCTACTCTCTTGTACACTAACCTAACCAAAATGTTACATAACTCTGGATTCCATTGGCATCCCATTTTTAAATTTTGTACATCTATTGAGTAATAATGTTTGTATGACATAATTTTTGAAAAAATTTAAAATGCATGTTTTTGATAAAATTTCTACCGAAGTTTTATTTACACCATCCCTTAATTGTCTTTTTATCCTGTCATAAGCATGCTACAACTTGTGCAAAAGAGCCATTCAAGTTAGAGTATTTGCAACGCCGTCCAAATCACTTCTATAGGTGCCCTGATTGCTGAAATACTGCAATATGAAATTAACAAGATGTTGGAGAAAAATGTCATAATCGCACAGTTTGCAACACTGTAATTTTGGAAATATCTGCAACTTTGCATATTTTCCTACCTCAGGTGGCCCTTTGAATACGCCAAATTTCAAATGAATCAAAATATGCGAGGTTGAAAAGTGCCTCTTCATTGGTTGATTTCACGTGGAATGGCCCATGTAACAATATACAGGGTGTTCGAGAAGTCCCCGTACCCCTACTTGATCCTGCTGCAACCATGTTGAAAATTGGCATCCAGTTGCTTGGAAATTATTTTGTTTTTGTGCATAGCGTTCATGCTCTGAAGGTCACATGGAATGCTCGCTCAAATTCATATGTTAGTTGTTTCGCCATGGGTGATGTGAGTGGACATAGTTACAGGGCTGAGGAGCAGCTAGTAACGTGCTTGTGGATGCATGAACAATAACGCATGGGGCAAACTAAGTACTGTAAAGTAATGTTGATTGAGTTGGTGTTTTGAGTCCACTTTATGCACGGTAAGGCTAATCAGGACTGGAGCTACAGTTTAAAGTGGGATCCGAACCACTATGTGCCTCCACCGGGAATCGAACCCGGGACCCCTTGATTACAAGGCGACGACGCTACCACTGCGCCATTAGGGAGACCTATAAAGTAATGTAGAGTTCCCAAGAATGTTATAATGTAAATAAATAGATACCTATGTTATAATACATAGATATGCCACATGGAGCTGAGCCAATACCAATCCCTATACTCTCACCGATTCCAATACTTGTATAATTTCAGTTTAAAATAACAAAGGCTTCTTACCGATGCTAACTGATCACATCACATTCCTTAAGTGGCTTTAAATAACCCCCAAGTTATTCTCATGTAGCATTATAAAACTTTAAAATGTCTTGCAACATTATAAAAAAAAAATTGTTATGTGAACTTCTCTCTAGACCCAGAGGATTCAAAGAAAGAAGTTTTTGAAATGTTGCAAGAACATTAAAAGTGTTGTAGTTACATAAGAAAATCTTAGTCAATTTCATGTAAACGCTATTCATTCTTGTCATTTGGGTTGATTGATAGGAGGTGGAGAAAAGCTACTGTAATTAAAATAATGCTCATCTGGCAGGCTCTCTTTATTCCCTGCTCTGCCTTATTCTCTGTCACTTGCAATAAAAACAAGTCACTGCGGTATCGGCAGATACCATCGCATAAAAGACTTACACAGAAGGGAAGAACACAAGAAGAAATTGTTGAATCCCACAACCCTCCATTCCCACTTGAAGCTGATAAAACGAAAATAATTCCACATTCTTCATCCACCTGAAGAACTTTGCAATCATCTGGCCCGGAAACAGCCCAACATGATAGTAATGATGGTTTTAGAACGTCCACCTTTCTCAGAGTTGGAAATTATTTATTTAATTTTTTTCCACACAACCTTTACCAGGTAGTTACATGCCTTCGACAAGTTTTCGCAGCTTTCCTTTTACCCATGCCTTTGATCTAGTCAATCATCTGCTTCCTAGGAGAGAGGGGGGGGGTTGTTCAGCATTTCTCAGAAAATGTCACAAGGAAGGGTGAACGAACCTTTGAAAAGGAACAGGGTGTGACTCTTGACCAGGTTTCTAGTGGCTCAAAAAGCATTGGTATCAGTGGAAAAATTTCAACCGATACTTAACCAATACCGCTGGTATCTGTATCGGTTCAACCCTATTGTCATATATAATATGGACTGTGTAATACAGTGTGTCCCACTTAAAACTGGAAAATACATAATGATGTATACGTGTTTTATGTGGAACACTCTGAATAACCTAAGGGTAAGGTGACTTCTCGAACACACTGTAGAAGAGCTTTGTTATAAAATATGCAGATTTAGATTCATTAATGTAGTTATTGGATTATTTTTAAGTTTATTCCTGTGTGAAAAGTCCGGTTTTTCAGCAAATTAATAATGTTGCAGTATTTTGCATAATTCAGGCTGTGGAAATTGTTGTGTAAAGGTTCATGATTTAGAAATGTATTATTTTGCATCATTTTTAGATGCACCTCACATGTAAAACCTGCAAAAATGAACACTATCCTAGTTCTTGTTTCTGTCAAAAGTGAAATATGCATCTCCCTAAGCATAGGATATCCGACTAAAGTACAGTGATCCTCTTTTTTTTCTGGATTGCTTTAAGTTGTGTCTTAATTATGTTTCATGTTTTCTTCCAGAGGGGAATTATTTCTGGTAGTGGAGATGCAACCGTGAAGCTGTGGGATTTTGAATTAATTTCTGATCCTGAATCACCCTCAGATGCAAAAGTATTATCGTTGCTACATACCCGTTCCTTAAAAATGGAAGAAAGCATATTGGCTGTAAAAGTTAGTCCAAACAACAAGTTTTTAGCTGTCGCTCTGATTGATTCAACTGTTAAGATATTTTTCATTGATACCTTGAAGGTAAGTGTATTGTAAGCATGTGTATTTAAAATTTAAGACAATGTACTGCTTATGGAACAGAAAAAATATTTTGTGATTACTGTGTGAACACTGTAATGATATAATTTCTGTATAATATGCAGGATTACTCAGAATAATTGTCAGAGTTTCAATATTTTGTTCCTTTGGTATTAATAACCAAATCAATTAATGGAGACACACTCAAAGTTTTCTTTCATAATAGGCAGTGTCTTGTAGTTATGCATTTGTCATCTAAGAGGCAGGTTTTACAAGATTGCAGGTCATGGCTCTGATAAGATGTTTTTTGTGCTCTAGTTTCATCATAGTCAGTCACTTACCCTTCATCAATTTCATATCATTATTCATCCTGATCTTCATGATTAACCAAATATGATAGAAAAGGGAAGCAAAATAAACCAAATCAAATAATCAATCAAAAGAGATGGCAGAAACAGAAATGAGTGTTCGACCTGCATTGTTTCCAGGTCTAGATTGAAGATATTACGGAAAAGTGTGTTTCTCTTGGTAGGCTTGTCGAAAACTGTAAGTGGTAAGATGTGGTGTGTGTGTGTGTTGGGGAAGGGGGTGGGGTACTATATGTGAAGAAGATAAGATAGTTGATGTTTAGGGAAGATGGAGTTAATTGGAAAAGTTTTTGAGTGCCCAGGAGGTTTGATTGCACTCATAGCTTATATATGGCTTATATAGACCTTCAGCTATCTTTTCCATACTGAGGGGTGGATGATTGTTACTCAGAAGTAGTCGTTGAAAGGGATAACAATTGTTGCAAAATTTAGTATCTGTAACAGCTCAGCACTAATATAGTGGGTTTTTTTTGTTGGTTTTTTTAGTGAATGAATACATATTCGACTTGTTTCCTTGCCTTTTGGCACACGTAGGAGATGTTCCATATAGAAATTGAAACAAAATAATATGCAGCCTCAACTGGGACAAGAACTCAGGTCCCTGGCATATTAGACTATTAACTAAAAGGGGGGGTTAATTTTAAGTAGTGTTTACATTTACCACTCTGTTTTTTTCTCCCCAAGTCTTCACTGCTTTTATTTCAAATATCAGTTTTCTCAATATATCGGATAAGCTGTAGCCCCATCAGCCCCTATCCTTCTGTATATTCCAGTACATAGAGCAATGTGTATGTATCATTTCCCTGTTTTCTTACTTGCATCTTTTGTAATTTCAGTTCTTCCTATCCTTGTATGGCCATAAACTGCCTGTTCTCTGCTTGGACATATCATATGATTCAACGCTGATTGCGACTGGTAGTGCTGATAGAAATGTGAAAATTTGGGGATTGGATTTTGGAGATTGCCATAAATCTATGTTTGCACATGATGATAGTGTGACCAGTCTGCAGTTTGTTCCAAACACCCACCAGTTTTTCACGTGTGGAAAGGATGGGAAAGTGAAACAGTGGGATGCTGACACCTTCAAAAAGGTCATCACTTTACCGGTAGGTTCTCTTTACTAGTAACAAATGTAGTGCACTTTACTTTTTCTTTTAAATATTCATTATTTTTGTTGTGTATTGTGCTTTCATATTTTCCTGAAGTAATTTGTTTTTCATGTTGAGAATGCCATCAATATTATTCTCCCCAATACTTGAAATTTGTTATGCAGGGCTACTGTAAATGATAATCAGATTTCAAAACACTAATTTCCAAAGTATTACACATGCACTAACGAGTGATACGTAAAAAGTATCTGTGATAATCGGCAAGAGTATTGACATGAATATTGATATCCGCTCAGCCGATATTACATTTTCAATATAACCACCATTCTAGTGAAGTGACTTGAATCACCAAGTTTTAGTACAAATAAATCTGTAATTCATTCAAAATGAGTCAATCATTTGTAAACCACCCTGTAAACATATTTTGTATTAACTTTTTTTATTTTTCTTGTGAGTATTTACACTTTTTGAAAAATAAATTTGCATGCTTGTTCCAGGGTCATCATGGTGAAGCATGGAGTTTGGCTGTGAGTGCAAACGGTCAGTATGTGGTCAGTTCGGGTTCGGACAAAGTCCTGCGTGTGTGGGAGAGGAGTTCGGAGCCTCTGGTTCTGGAGGACCAGGAGGAGGAAGAGAGAGCCGAAGAAGACGAAAACTCTCTCGCAACAGGAGCACAAACCACTATCCCTGGCCTCCCTGGGCATGGCCTTCCTTCGAAGAAAACTGTTGGGAGTGAAAAATCGGTAATGCATTCATTCAGATTTTTAATCGAACGGCTCTGGAGTAAAACCTGATAGCCCACACACTATTCAAAATTGAGACAATATTAGGTATTGACATTTGTGAACAGTCTGTTGTTGCTCACACATTAATGAACAAAGACTTATTCAAGTATTCAATAGAGGTAATTGGTAAATACACACAGGAACATGTGGGTAAACCATAAGCCACAATGCAATGGACAAACTTCCACTTGCGTTCTGCTCAGCTTCAAACTTTTGCCGGTTATCAAGTTTTACTCCCGAACCCCTCAATTTATGATTCATTATTTTAATTGTGCATGATGAAGGATATGACAGAAATTCAGCTCCTATGCATACCAAAAGGGTAAATATCTTTATTAAATATTCAATACATTTGAGAGGCTTCCTCGATGGCATATTGGTAACATCATCGCATTGTAATCAAGTGGTCTTGGGTTTGATATCCGGTGGATGCACATTGCACAGTGGTTCAAATCCCACTTTGGACTGTAGGTCTAGTCCCAATTAGCCTATCTGTGCATAAATTGTACTTCTACAACAATTCAATTCCTCCAGTCATTGTGCATTACACTATGCCTCAGACACATAAGGGAGTGTGGGGGTAGGACCTCATACATTCTTGACCTCAGCCATAGTGGATGTGTTGTTATCAGCACCACACTCCAGACACCTTTTCCTTCTGGGTTTGTGTCCAGATATACCCTATTGAGTAGAGGCTAGGACACAAATTACAGACACACGTTATGCAGGGACATTGGAAAAATTCCCATAGGTCATCCACTCTTATGATCGAACTGTGATCTCCTGCATGTCAGTCAGAATTTTGGGTATAGATAATAATAAATTGGTGAAAATTGGCATAAAATGACAGGCCATTCATACGAGAGTTCCTCAGAAAGAGATGCTCCACAATTTTTTCTCGGAAACTATTTATTCAAAATGTATGAAAATCACTCACAGTATAAGTGAATATTTCCAACATCTATGGCCTTACACCTGCGTGAAGCAAGGGTATGCTTTCCTTCCCGGAACCAGCTGTTGTCCTGTTCACGTAGCCATGTTCTCAGTGCATGAATCATGCCCGCGTCATGCTCAAACCTTGCCCCAAGCAGGCCATCCTTCAGTGGCCCAAACATAAAAATCTGACAGCACCAGATCAGGACTATAGGGGGCTGGGTGGCAGTGCACAGTCCAACCAGTTTGGAGGCTTGTGCTCGGTTGTGAGACTTCGAGGAACCTATCTTGCACATACCTTCGAATACCCTAAAGTGCCAATAATTGCCATTGCACTACAATAACTGATGGAAAGCTGTGTGGCCAATTGCGGACTTGTGATGCACCGATCTGCACAAGTAATGTCATCGTCACCCTGCAACATTTTCTGGGCTGGTGGCTGTGGCAGGATGCCAAGACTGTGGCTGATCATGCAGCTCCATTTCTCCACTTCCTGAAGCGTTAAACCTCTGCATCCAGCATCCAACGGCACATGCTCCTATCAACCGCAGAACTTCCATACACATGACACAACGGTTTCTGAATGTTTCCCACACTTTCTTTCTCTGCCACTAAGAGTTCAATTGCAGCTCGTCGTTTGTAACGTGTGTCACTCACAGATGCCATTTTCATGGACTGCTACCATGGCGCTATCTGTCAGACGACCATGTACTTACACACATGTGGACATTAAACTTGACTGTTGCTACCCTTCCATTTGCACACTGCTCCCTACATTCTGTTATGAGAAATAGAATATGGGGCATTACTTTCTGAGCAACCCTCGTAGAAGTATTGCATCAGTAATATTATCAGGAAATTCACCAATTGATCTACACCATTAACAACATTAAGGGATTGAATTTAGAAGTGCGCTATTTACTTTTCAACCCCAACTTTTTGTTGATATGTTTTACTTTCCTATGTAATAATGAAAACATAAGAAATACAGTATTTGCACATGTATAATGCGCACCTTAGTTTTTGATGGGGAAAAGTTACTAACAATTATATCTCATATATAATGCACAGTACAATTTACCTAGTCATGCCATAAGTTCTGTCCCCCATTCCAATAGGTGTAAATAACACAAAATGTTGTAGTACACTAAATCCTTTATTGCCAAGTGTACATTAGGGACACAGGAACAAAACAAAACATAGTCTATTCAAAGTGGCCTCCTTTGGCCTGCACACACATCTTCAATCGTTGAGGCCACGCGTCAATCATGGCACGCACCACATCTTGTGGTATGGAAGCGGCTGCTTTCACTAAAACGGCCTTAAGCGACTCAATATTGCGGTGAGATTTCTGGCAGGCATTCTCCTCTAAGTAGTCCCAAACGCAGTAGTCCAGTGGGTTGAGATCCGGGCTTCCAGAGGGCCAATCCTCTGCAGCTATGAAGTTGGGAACATTGTTGGCCAACCACTGCTGGTTCATCTTCGCCCTGTGTGCTGGCCTGGAGTCTTGCTGGAATTCCCAATCTTCACCAGAAAAGAGAGTGTGATTCAATGGTTTAACTACCTTCTCCAAAACATCGTTCTGGTAATTTGCAGCCTTGGTCTTGACTCCCTGTTCGCAAAAGTGCAGCTGGGTGACACTGTCATATGAAATGCCCCACCAAACCATGACTGAAGCTTGGTGGTGGCCTCGTTGGACCCTAGGAAGTTTGTCAGCAGCTTTCCGAGAACTGTGGGAATAAATCCTGTCATTTAGCCGGTTGAATATTTCTTGTACGGTGAAAACTGTTTCATCGGTGAAAAGGATTTGCCTGTGTTTCCCGTCCGTGTACCGCTGGAGTAACCTCTTGGCTCTTGTGGTTCGTATCTTCTTCAGAGCAGGTGTCAGCAGTTGTCCTGTGGTTCTTCTGTACGCCCCAAGTTTAAGGTCCTGTTTGATGATGCGGGACATCGTCCTCTTCGGTATATCCTTCTCTCGTGCCATAAGTTTCTGTTTTCGAAGAGGATTTCAACGAATTAGAGCAGCTACAGTTTTCACAGCTGCTGGCGTCCGTGAAGTGCGCGGACGGCCACTTCTAGCTCTGTCATCGATAGAGGAAATGTCGTTGAACCGGTTGATGCACCAATGTCATATCAGAGCTAAAATTTTTTTTAGAGGAAACATATACATCCAAACTTTTTAGCAGAAAATATTTGAGCTTTGTTACTGATTTTCTCTCTGAGTTGTAGCTCTTTGAAAATGTTACTTTTTTATATTTTTTTTCAAAGTTTGGGCCCTTATATCTCTGGTGGAACACCTAACAAAAATTTCATATTTACAACATAGAGAGTACTCTGTAAAGAAAAATTTCAAGATTGATATTTCATGGATAACAAAATTGCAACAGGTGAATTTAAGCAAAACAAAACTTTACATTATTGGTTACAAGTAAATATTTACTTTTAATGAACTGCATGTTTACTTTCATTCACTCACTGCAACCATGTTTAAAGGATAGAATAGGTGCAAAATTCATTTTTAGGTGCAAATTAGGAGGAATAATGTACCATTGAATGGATCTATATGGTGACACACAAGATGCAAGACTCCTTATATGGAAGCACCCAACATTATTTTCTGTAGGTGTAGCACCTAAAGGTCCGGGCTCTACCAATTTCTAATTTCTGTGTAAAGTTATTAGTATTAAGTATGAGAATATACTTGCACTCGTCAATTTTTAATATATGTTTATAATTCGTGATGGGTGCAGTAAACATGGTTTAAAATTACTTCCGTGCAATTTTGTATGTTTGTTAATATGAATTGCTCTACAAAACTATCACTACATAGGCAGTCTGTAAAGATTTAGTGTATTTCAGTAAAAAAGGTAAATTGCACATTGAAACTTGCCAGGGGTTTCAACCCACATATTCACAATCTCAGCTGTTTGTACAGGTGATGTGATCAGCACCACTTTCTGGCTGCCTTTACTCTTCAGGGATATTTCCATCTGATATCACTCATGATGCCCTAGGAATCAAACCCACTTCTCCCAATTCACCACTTTTCACTCTCCTCTCATAATATAATTTAAAACTTCACATTCACGTCAACACAAAATTATCACCCTGAGATTTTGATATAGTCCTTTTTTGCATAAGGAAAAATTAATATAATCAAAAAACATAAGTTCACACCACGTGCTACATACAACAATACATCTAAAAAGTGGGAATGGATCGATGTGAAATCGTGATCGATACCAATAAAGTACTGTATAAAATTGACCAATCATGTATAAAATTATAAATGTGCCTTTAGCATAAATGTTTTGTTAATCTCCTTAATTAATGTAGGAGTGGATTGCTACATGCAAGGTGGTATGAAAACATTTTCGAGGCTAGTTCAGTAACAAGCTAACAGATTGCAGTACAAGACTTCATGCACAGTCACAGGGTGCACCGACCTTCATGAGTCAGTGTGCCAAGAGATATCCTGTGTACATCGTAAGTTGTGCAACTGGTGCTTTTCTGACCACGTCTACGATTTCATCATGAACAGCAAGTTAGAACAGAGCAAACATGAAATTCTGCATGAAACTGGGCAAATCTCCAACGGAGATGCTTGACATTATGACAGCAAGTTTACGGCAATGCTGCAATGAGTCCTTCAAGGTGTTTTGAGTGGCATGCACACTTGAAATGCAGAAGAACATCATTGGAGGACGACGAGAGATCAGGAAGACCTTCAACGACAATGTTGAAGCCATTCAGCAAGTTGTGCATGAGGATCGTCTGAGAACAATCCACAACATTGCTGCCATTGTTCGTGTGTGTCATACGGAATCGATTTGGCTCCTGCGAACTTCGCCCTCTTCCTGTAGATGAAGATCCAGCTCAAATATTACCGTTTTGAATCCATTGCGAAGATCCAGCTCGAATCGCGGAAGGTGCTTGAAATGCTTGAAAAAGACTTCCCAAGACACATTCCAGAAGTGGCAGGAACACTGGAAGCACTGTATCGCTGTGCAAAAGGACTATTTTGAAGGTTATACTATGTAAACCTAGTTAACTAAAGTACTTTTTTGTAAACTGAGATAGTCTCAAAACTTTTTGTTACCACCTTGTATTTGCCTTTGAGAAAGTAATTGCATATTTAGAAATTTTCTTTCGTATAATTTCCGGGACAAATAAATTATAGGCTACTTAAGAATATATTAGATCAGTAAAAGTTTTGGAAATTTTAATGATATGTCTGTATTGTCCAATACTGGCAGAGTATTGGTGTAAACAGTCAAGGTTTAACACGTTGACTGACACAATAAAATAAATTACTATTAACGTAACATGTATGTTATAGCATGGTAGTGCAAGTTGCCTGTGCACTACGAGGTGTAAAGAGACATGCGAGTTAAATATGCTTCATGAGTTAAATACAACTCACGTGGCAGTTAACATGTTAAAAATGGAGGAAATAGATTAAAAAACAGGGAAGAAAGGTATGAAGTCAGATGGGCGTTGAAAAAACGTTGTTCCTGGAAACATGTAATAATTACTGTGCTTGTATTTTAGGCTGAGCTGCTTCTGGAAGCATTAGAGGAATGTTGCAAGTACAAGGAGCAACTAGATGAATACAAATTGCTAATACAGCAGTCGGACAAAAATATTGTACCACCAACAGTACCACTATTGATGACCGCCTACCAGACCAAAACAATAGAAGAATTTTTGGTGGTTGTTCTTAACAAGATACGATCAAGGTTTGTTGATATTCTACGTCTCTAGTCTTTCATCCTGTTCATTACTTATCTTTTGTTTCTTTATGCACATACTTTCTTATTTGTCCAGTGCTACTGAGAACATACAGGGTTTCTGAGAATGAATGTTTGGGTTTTGTGAGATTATTGTGAAAGATATGTTAACACGGTGTACCTTGAAATTTTTCTTTTTTAGATTCAGCAACTCTATCATTGTTTGTAGGCAGCACCATGAAGTGGAGAATGAGAAAGCTAAGCAGAACAATTGCATTATACACTATCATGAAGGTAGTTGCAGTGTAAATTGGTGCATTAATTTTGTTTTCTAAGGAGGTTGATTGGAAGAAAGGAACCCATCCTACAAGACCTTAACCCATTCGACTTCTTCCTGTCAGGTTATGTCAAGATCATGGTTTGCAGTGAAAAAGAAAATCGAAATGTAGACCCTGTAAAAAGCAAGGATCAGAGCAATAATTTAAAGTGTTATTTTGAACGTTCTTGCTTAAGCATGGACTGAAATTGGGTTTCATTGTGATATGTGCTGTGCTGTCATTGGTGGGCACATTGAAAACTATTGGCGTATGAATGTTGTCCAGAATGGTTTCAGTCAATGCCGAATTTGTTCTAGTTTCTAAATCCTCTATGTTTGAGTTGATAAACCTAACGAAACAGCTTAGAATGTATATTTCCTAATAACCTCACCAAACCCCATAATTTCTTCTCGGGAACCCTGTATTTTAAAGCTTATGACAATAAAATGGAAGTTCCTTTGCATATCAGTCTTGAAATGTGTGTTTAGTGAGTTACAGCTATAGGGGGATACACTTTTAGTAAGATAGAAGTGTGACAAACAGAAGGAGAGCATAGTAGGAATGAAACGTTATGATAGTGATAGATAATACTAGGTCAATATGACTGGGACTGATTTTTTTTTTACCAAATCCTTTATTGTCAAATACTTATTTGCACTTGTCACCCTTCCAAGTACTCCCCTCCAGAGTCCATACATTTTTTCCAACGTTCTGGAAGCATCTTAATGCCCTTTCATAAAAGTTTTTCAGTTGCCTGCATATCCACTCCCGAACACTGCAGATGACGGCATCATTATCTGCAAACCGCATGCCTTCCAAGTCGGATTTAAACCTTCCAAACAGGTAGAAATCACTTAGGGCAAAATCGGGGCTGTGTGGCAGAATGTCCCATTTAAATTTTATGAGGGTTGCCGTAGTTTGCATTGTCTTGAAGGAAGTCTACCCGCTTTCCACCTCTCTTCCGCTTGGATCGGATTTTTTCCTTCACTTCTGTTGTCAGGAGTTCTGAGTAATAAGCTGCAGTGACTGTTCTGGAATCTGTAAGAAAGTCTACATGGATATTACCCTGCCAGTCCCAAAAAAACATTGCCATCACTTTTCCTACTGAACGGGTCCTCCGTGCTTTCTTGGGTCTGGGAGAACCTTTGTGATGACTGCTGCAACTCGGGAATAAAATAGTGAACCCATAGTACTTACACCACTCAAACACACAGGTTTGTGAGAGAGACTCTTCCCCATACTGTTGTTTGAGTCTCTGCAAAATTTCAGATGGCTGGATGTTTTCTCCGAGAAATTTGATCACAATGCGTTGTTCCACGCTTCGCGACATCTTCTGTTCGCTCATCACTCTAGCAACACTCAGACACGACTGAGAAGGTTCTAACCTGCGCGGGACGGAGGGTGGGGGTTGTGGCTCTATTCTCCCAAGGACGCACAACTGCTGCGCATGGCAAGTTGTTTGAAAGAAAATCAGTCCCATTCATATTTGAAGGACCTAGTAATGTGAATTAGGCAATGATTTTGTTTTTATGATAAATAATATAAATATCTCACACTTTGTTTTATTGATATTCCTAGCACATATTTGGTTTTTACACAATATTTCAATTATTTAAAACAGTCTTCTTCAGGTGAGTAATAACAAAGATGCTATTGTGTGTTGATTTGGTCAGAAACTGGTTTCTGAGAGGGTGTAATACTTATATTATTTATCATAAATCATCTTGGGGCAAGTGATAAGCTATGGTTTAATTGAAGATTTATTTATTAAGCCACGGTAGCTCAGTCGCTAGGGCATCTGACTACCATGCGAGAGACCCGGGTTCGATCCCGACCTGTTCAAGTGGCTCCGGCACCCACCCAGCATCGTATAAAGTGGGTACCTGGAGGAAACTCTGGGAGGTAAAGGTGGCCAGGGGCATGGTGCTGATCATATCACCCCCAACTTCGGCCGTGATCAAGAAAGTGTGGGGCCCTAACCCCACACCCCCTATATGCCTTAATTGCATGGTGCATTGCACAGGGGAGCACTTTATCTTTACTTTATTATTTTGAATTGGATATAGGATCTTAAAATATTGTAAAGTGATATTTGTCTGTTATGAATTTTTATCATGTCTTGTCAGTCCTATAGTGAAAATGCAGTGGAATCCTGATTTTACATTCCCAGATTTTTTACATATTTTCACTATAAGTTTCCTAGCCACAGACTTAATGAACTGTAATTCTAACAATATACAATAGTTTCAAAATTGTAAGTTTTGTACAGATTACTGCAACAATTCACCAGCTAAATGCTGTTCTGTCAAATCTCGACTTTCTGTTGGAAGTGAGACACTATAGTGTTCTATACATTTTAATGCATCACATTCAGAAGTGATGTATGTGGATGTCAAATAGTGTTAATGAACTGTTTGCGCAAATTGTGTAATGAATTTAAAATCCATATAAATCCAACATCAATCAGCTCTCCTGAAGAGTTAGTGCAGATGGACATTCAACAAAACAGTATTCAGCTGGCCAATTCTTTGTAAATATGTTTAAAGAGTTCCATTTTTTGGGACATAATATGCAAGAGGATTTGAAGTTCCTCAGCCATGTTGTTATAAAATACCTAATATTTGCACTTTTCTTAGTGATCACTTTGCTTATATATTTTAATTTGAGAAATTGTTGCCCTACTTCGTCATTGTGCTACGATGTTATTTACAGTATTTAATGGCAGGGTGGGTTGGCAACACAGAATTGGTTTAGATACTTAGAAGTGAGGGTGACTGGTATGTTAGTTACTTTCCAATTACGGAACTGATCGTGTGAGTGCTCTGTTAGTTTGTTTCTCTCAACAGAACTAACAGTATAAAACATTTGGCTTTGTTTAATAAGTGTATCATTTGATTACCATGTAGCACGACCAACTCAGTATTAAATAACAGCACTACACATGGACATTGTCAAGAAGGATCAAGGTGTTTTTGCCTTAGCTGTACCAAATTTCACCCCTATATCCTGGAGGGTCGATCCCGTTAAAGAGAATGCTATGAATCAGAAGTAGAGCAAATTGCAATGACACAAAGTTCTGAACATGGATACGTGTATTCCAGTTATCGAAACAAAGTTACCTGACTCACTTATAATACAACTTATGAGAGAAGATAAGCAGTGGTGAGCACTGTAAAAGGTAAAACTTCCCATACACATTCACAATCTCAGCAATTTGCGGAGGTATACCCCAGGCTCCATTCAGGTTTTTCAATGACCGTTTGGAATTTTATATCAAGTGACCAGAATTTCATATTGGCCCTCCCTAATAAATAGGCACTTAGGCTTACATACTGAAAAGTGTGGAAATAAGAAGTAACAGCAGAAAATTTTGTATATGAAACTGGAACAAAATATAATCTGATGTAATCGGGACTAATATTGAGTCTGAAATCTTCAAATTTCCCCGAAATTTTGGTGTTTCTTACCAAATTTCCCTTTTCACTTAAAATTCGGCTTGAATTTACCTGCAATAAACAAAATTTTCCTTCATGTGGTAACACTGCAGTGAACTCCTTGTGAGTTCCTATCTAGTGTTTTTCCTTCTTCTATAGAGTTTCAGAGTTGAATAATACCTAGGATATCAGTGTACTTGTAAAGATAGGGATAAGCCGATATGAGATCTTGGCCGATACCGATAAAGTAACGATATAAAATTTACCGATACCGATAAACGATATTCTACTGATCCGATATAAAATTAGAAATGGTCCTTGAAGAACCTGAAAGTTTCATTGACCTCTTTGATAAATGTGTGTTTGAAGGTGACTGCAGTGAAAAATAAATTGCATATTTAGACATTAACTTTCTTAAAAATTAGGGCTTGGAGATTATCCATAAAAAATACAACAAAATGGCAGAATTTTGCACTAAATTATCAGATATTTATCGATATATCAGATCGGTAAAATAATCGGTAATTTTACCGATAAACCGATATGCCTATATTGGTCAATACCGATAGAGTACCGATTAATCGGTCCCATCCCTAAAAGATATTAATGGTAACATTTTTGCATATTTTTTTCAACACCTTTCCTATCATAAATACATAGAAACTTAGAACTCACTTTTCCACGAAAGTGCTTTTGGTTGTTCTTTTAATTTTGTGAGACTTGCTCTACTGTAGTGTACCAAAAACAACTTAATGGCAAAGTGAGTACTTTCTCTCTATTTATTTCCTACCCCACATCTGTCTTTCCCATCCTTTCAAAACTAATGTGAGACGAACAAAAATATTAGAAAGTTTTTTAAGTAAGAGTACATTTTTTTTCAACATTGTGAAACTGCATGTACAGTCATTTTTACCATTGTCAGAGAGAAAATAATCAGTAGGTTTAGACTGTTCATTGTGTTTTCCCTGGTTTCAGTGACCTGGAAGAAGCCCTGCTTCTCTTGCCCTTCTCTGCCGTCTCTCAGCTGCTAAGTTTCTTGGTGGGTGTGTTGGAGCGAGGCTTGGAGACCGAGTTGGTGTGCCGCAGCACCATGTTTCTTCTTAGGGTTCACCATGGACCCATTGTCAGCAACCATGCTCTGCTGGATGTCATCACTAAGTTGGAGAAGCTAGTTTTGAGGAGGGTCAATGAATTTAGGGTATGTAACTTTTCACTTTAAAATACTTACCTTGTCGAATTTGATGTATTTTTACCATATTTGGCAGTCCACCATCCCAGAATTATGTATTTTAAGCTGACATAGAATGTACCAAAATATATTTTCAGATATTTTTTTTGGGGGGGAGGACATTAATCACTACTCTATCAGCATTGGCATATATAGGCATATCAGTTTATCAGTAAAATTGCCAATAATTTTACTGATCCAGTATATATATATACAGGGTGTTCATAAAGTTGATTGATTGATTGATGGTTGCCAGAGCAATTATTAATCCAGATTCGAATCTTACTTGGATTACAAATCCTTTAAATTATAATGTTACAATTAAGAAAGACACTATTATCGGGAAAACTGAAACATGGGATAGGCCAATCATAAGTAACAATAATGATGAGAATAAGGATGAAATTGGTGAACAGGTACAGGTTTTCGCGACTGAAGAGTCAGGGAACATCAATGATACACGGGCAGACCCTAGTCGGTTTGATGCAAATCCGAATTTAGAACCCCAGAAAAAGGAGCAAATTTTGCTATTTTAATGAAATATCCACATGCTTTTGTGTGGTCAAAGGATGATATAGGTAGAGCCACAAATTATAAACATAGAATTCAACTAAAAGATGGCACCGAATTTCACTTAAAATCCTACCCGATTCCAGTTCACCTTCGTGATGAAATTCAAGATCAGATTGAGACCTTATTAAAGCAAGGGGTTATATCTCCTACACAATCACCCTTCAACTCTCCAGTTATCCTTGTAAAAAATGCAAGGGGGGGGGGGGTTATAGATTATGCCAGGATTATCGCAGATTGAATGTATCGTCTGTATTTGATGCTCTGGGGGTGAATAAGATCAATGAAATATTATACAATAAGGGGGGCAAGAAATATTACTGTACGGCAGACTTAAAAAGTGGTTTCTTTAATATCCCTCTCACCGAGGATAGTAAGAAATATACAGCATTTACAATACCAGGAATGTCAAATGAATGTAGTCCAATAGAACCACTTCAGTTCATCAAGTGCAATGACCTGCTGCGTTCAGTAAGCATGCTCGAATATGGATCCGAATCACTTTGCCCATTATGTGGATGATTTGTTCTGCTTTGGAAACACCTTTGAAGAAATGCTCATTACTCTGGAGAAAATGTTACAATGTTTACAGGCCGCGGGATTGAAACTTGCAATAGAAAAATGTCACTTCGGCTTCACTGAGATTATCGCTTTAGGACAAAATTTCGAAATTTGCCTATCGGATCAGCGACAAAATAATTGATTCCATCAAGAAATATAAGACACCGACAACTGTGAAGCAAGTTCGCACATTTCTCGGATTAACATCTTATGTCAGGAAATTTTTAAAATCATACTCTGAGAATGCACTCCCTCTTCAAAAATTGATCGGGAAAAAGAAGAAATTTGTCTGGAATGAAGAACAGCAAACAGCGTTTGAGAGGTTGAAAGAAACTTTACTTACAGCTCCTGTATTGATGGCATATGACCCATTCAAAGAAGTAAGGGTATTTACGGATGCAAGCAGTAAGGCTATTGGTGCGGTGATTTTACAACCAAATGCGAAAGGTGATTTTCAGCCTATTTCCTATTGTAGTAGAGTGTTAAAAGACCATGAAACTCGACTTTCAATTAGGCAGTTGGCTTGAGGGATTCAACTTTCTCCCACCTGCGCTTTCAGGCACTGCGAGTGTGACCTGTGGGTGACTTCCTGCAAAATAAGGTGATAACAGTGAGAACTCAGGTTTAAAAAAAAAAATTGTAGTGGATGTCGCATAGAGATGTCAGGTGGATTGTTTGAGCCTACGGGGTGCCGTCTTGGTTAAGTTAGGGAAAATACTCTTTGGAGTACTCAGGTCTTCTGGAGTGTCACAAAATGTGGAATCCGTCTGAAATTTGCCCCACCAGCTAATCACAATTTGATTGAAAGATCACATGGCATTTTACAGGGACTTATGAAAAACTTTGTGAATTCAAAACACACAGACTGCCTTTTGTATTTACAATCAGCTGTGTGGTCATACAATGTTAACTACCAGGAGAATTTGAAAAACAGTCCATTTTTTCTTCTTCATGGATTTAAGCCCAGATTGGTTTGGGAAAGCAGACTACATTTAATGCCCAGTGAGAATGTAAACAATGAGACAAGAATCAAGATTCTCGAAAAAGCGCGAGAAGCCGCCCATCATACTCTACAGAAATGTCACCAACAAGGAAAGAAATACTACGATAAGCAACACCAGTCCATTGAATTTGTGCCAGGAGAATTGGTTCTCATTTTCGATGGGAATCATCGCGTACATACAGCCAAATGCTTTTCGGGGGTTTACAAAGGACCTTCTATAATTATAGCAAAGGAAAACCCTAATGTCTACACGGTGGAATTTAAGACGAAACGATGCAAGACAATCGTAGATTCTATCTCAGTCCAGAGATTAAAAAAATACTACGCTTTGGAACACAGTAGCAGCGATGAGAATGTAAATTGTAATGATTAGAGTGAAGAACAGGAACAGCAGGAGTGAATGAGTGAGAACATACCTTTTACCCTGTATATAACTTCCTTTTCACTACTCCAATGCACTAAATAAATTTTACATCTTGCAAATATTTTTTTTAAATGATAAAACACTAAATTAATGTGAAATATTATTGTTTAGCCCTTAATAATTACACGGCAGTGTAAAACTAGTTATTACCACATTAACATCATTAGTTAAAACTCGTAGACATCGAGGTTTCATATTTATGAACATCAAGTACAGTAACGCGTGAAAATAATAATAATTAATATTATGTATTCACGAACAGTGAAGGGTCCCGGGTTTGATACCTGGTGGAGGCACAAGTGGTTCGGATCCCACTTTAAACTGTAGGTCCAGTCCCAATTAGCCTTACTGTGCATAAAGTGGACTTAAAACAACATATCAATCAATGAATCACGAATAGTAAACAAAGGGAATTTCGATTAATGTAAACAGCACGTAAGAAATTTTCCTCACGTTTCTGTAGGCCTTCAGAGAACTGATGGAAATAATATTTTGTGAACTACAAAAGATACATAGTGTAAGTCAGTAATAGATTTTAGTATTTTTATGAATATAATGTGTTACACACATTCGGTAAGAAAAAATGAGAAAATAAATTCTCTATGATTTAGCGTGGTTAGTCAAAATAGGGTTTAGACAAGTTCACATTTTAATATTTCAATTGTTAAATTTAAGTAACAATTTCAGTTATAATTTTATTAATTAGATAAATGATAGAGATATGAGATAATCAGTTTTATAAGGTTTAAACAATGTTAGAATAAAAAGAGCAGTTATAATAAGAGTTGAGTATGCGTACAGCCAGTAAATTATTCAATAAAACAAGTTACAATTGCAATTCACGAAAGCAACAATGTACCTCCACCATGGAAATATTTATAAACAAATTAGATATTTGCAGTATAAATGCAAGCCTAAAAGAAGTAGCTTTTTCAGAATTCCCTTCCCTCAAAATCCAAGTATGTGGAGTGATAGAAAAATATGTTATTTTTCTGTATGGGTTTTTACACAGAATTTAACATTCCAGGACTTTTCTAATGATGCAACTCTTGCAGGACATGATTGGGTACAATTTCCATGGCTTGCAGTTCCTCCAGAGAGAGATTGAGATGAGGGAAGAGGTGCAGCTGTTCTACGAAGCAACCCAGAGCAGAAGAGAAAAGCAGAAATTGAAAAAGAAGAAGGAAAGGGCATTGAAACGTGCACTTATGACATTATAAATAACTGAAGATAAAATTTACATTTTTGTAAATCTCAAAAATAAATTTTTTGTTACTACTTTGTATTTTTTATGTGCCTCTTTTATACTAAGGTGTGATTTCTTTCTTTTTTTCTTTAGCCTTTGTAATTAGATAATTTATTTCGAAGACAAACTTCATTCAGGGGACCAAGTTGAAAGAACTTAAAAGGCGGGAAAATGTAGAATCCAGGATAATTTTATAGCATTTTGCTCCACTGGAACCATGAGAATTGAATGTATAATGTGAGAAAATGTAAAAGTGGGGTTCCACTGTAGTGTATCAGAGTGCTGCATCGAGAGCTTTTTGCTCAAGCATCTAATAGTTTGCATGGTTGACAGTAGATATACGAAATTTGAGATCTCCTTCACCCAAGCTAATTAACGCACAAACAGGCAAAACGATTGTATGTGCTCGAAGCTCAGTAATTCAAGTATAACCGTAATTTGTCTGTGATATTTGGCCCTCAAATAAGGATCGTGAAGTGAAAGACGCATTGAAATTAAAACTTAAGAGAACATGGTCATCATCTCCATGTGTTTTAGTCTATCTTACCAATACATAGGGACACAAATTTATGGTAAATAAAAACTGAGGAGAGAGGTAAATAAAATGTTAGATCAGCGGTATATACCAGCGGTGGAAGAAAAAAAATTGGCACACACTTTTTCATTATGAGAGGAAACAACATACAAAAGAGCTATAAATTGATAAACTACTTCATTTTTATATACTGTACACATACACAAGTACTTAGCTGTCCAACCAAAAAGAAAACATCAACACAAAATCACTTCATTTCTAAATTGCATATCTCAAGTGATTTATTCATTGTATGTATTTAAAGGATATCCTTGCTGTCCAACAAATAAAATAATCACTACTTCACATACACAAACACACGTTGAAAATCACTGGATGATAAACAAAATTAATTCATGACTGAACTCAAATGACACCATTGTTTCCCTTGATGTGCGGGAACAGACTAATCTTATCGCTGCTACAGCTAGCAAGTTCAATGAAAGTGGAAGTTGAGTAGACATTTGGGGGAAGAAAGGAATGCAGCTTGACAAAGAGCGAAGTTTTTGAACTGAGATTATGTGCATGAAAAATCTAAATTTGCAGCATCTTCCTGATGTGATCGAAGATAAAACGTTCTTCAGCTGCAAGTGGTAGGAAACTTTAGGCAAACGTTTCGTTACAAATTGACAGTTTGCGCGCACAACCTCGATTGCAGGTTTTTGCGTGTGTTCTACTTAATTTGATGATATTTCACGGTTATTTCGTCAAAAAGCACACATTTCGCATTACTTCGCGAATAAAACTCGTGCATATTTCATCATTGGGGGTGTAGTTACGTGCAGAATGTTCAAAATTGCATCTTTTCTTCACATTTCGCGCATCGCGAAAATTCAATGTCCCTACCAATACATAACGATATATGAAAATGAAGTACTGTATTTACACATGTATAACGCGCACCATGGTTTTGGATGGGGAAAAGTAACAAACAATTATATCTCGTATATAATGCGGAGTACAATCCAGGTTCAAGAAATGGCTGTTGTAGGTTGTAAAGCTGTTGCTATGCCAATCAAGCACAACTGACATCAAAACTATTCAATGAGTCACCTGTTGCTATGTGGGTCAAGAGGAGAAGAACATAGTATTCTGTATACAATAAGTCACCAACCCACACAATCTCATCTCCCTCCAGTCTTAGGTTCCCTAAGCTTTCACTTATGCAACCACCTTGTTTATTCTTTAGTAGAATAATGTGAGATGAAAATTATGTTGTGGATTTCCCATTATTTGTCACCCAATACATACCGCTGATACACATCCCTTGTGACAGGAGGTGTGTGCTCAAATTCTGCAAGAATGGCTCGCCACTGCTCTTCTCCAAGTCACAAAATTTCCCTTTGTAGTTTTTTTTTTTTTTAATTATTATTACTGAAGAAATCCAACCTGCTAATTTGTATTTGCACCTGTTGATACATGTGTGTTGTACGCAGTAAAAAAATAAATAAAAAGTAGTTGTTGTAATGTTGGATGTCCAAATTATTATTCCATGCATAGTATGCACTACAGTTTTTGGGGCAAAAGGCTGAAACTATCAGGGTGGATTTTCACGTGTGTTTCTATGATTATTGTCACATTGAAATGATAATTTGATTCTATACATTCCAGCATGGCAGACTTCAATGAGTATGAGCGAGCAGAAGTGGTCCTACGCAGTACTCATTTAGGAAGCCAGTAGTAGTCAGTGTTTTTTTCTGTCCTGCACAAAGATTATTAATTATCTTAAAAACAGAGCAGTTGAAATTAGTTTTTAAAATCAGAAAACAACTGTTATTCATAAAAAAATATCAGGCATACGGTCAGAAATAATTAATTTTCTGTGCTTACTAAGGCCATGATCTTAGGAAAATGAAGAAAAAAAAGTGATTGTTTTTGTGTGGAAGAGAGAGAGAAATGGAATGATATGATTTTTTTCCCAATATTGATGTGATACCAATAACCAATGTATTACCAATCGTATGTAACATTGATTCTTTCTTGAATGTTGATGACTTTTCAAGTAATGTATGTTTACAGGTGACAGAAAATATCTTAATCTTGTTCTAAATTTCAGCAATTTTTAGATATATTGGATGGATAAAAATTAGGAATGAGCCAATATGAAATTTTGGCCAATACCAATGAAGTACCAATTAAAATGTACTGATACCGATAACCGATATTCTACCGATCCAATATCAAATCCCAAATAATACATGGAGAATTGGAATGGTTCATTGACCTACTTAATGAATGTTTGTTTCCAGGTGAATGCAATGCAAAAGATGGTGTATATTTAGACATTTACTTTTTTTTAAAAGTAGGGCATGGAGATTATCCATAAAAACTTACGACAAAATGGCAGATTTTTACACTAAATTATAAGATATTTATAGATGTATCAGATTGGTAAAATAATCAGTAATTTTACCGATACACTGATATGCCTATATTGGATAATACCAATTGTCAGTTTTACCAATGTGTCAATACTGAAGGAGTACTGCCAGTTCTATGGCAAAGAGTAAGTGCTTAATTCTCGATATTGCCTCTAAAGTTCCCAGGTTAGAGCCATGACTTTAGCATGAGTGTTCTCTGTGGGTATCCATCAGTTTCATTTAATCTAGGGGTGGGACGGATTAGTCGGTACTCTTATCGGTATTGGCCAATACATGCACATTGGTAAAATTGCAGATTATTTTATTGATTCAATATATCTATAAATATCTTATAATTAGTGCAAAATTCTGCCCTTTTTGTTCTAAATTTTATGGATAATCTCCATACCCCCCACTTTTTAAAAAAGCAAGTGTCTAAATTTGCAATTTCTTTTGCGCTGCAATCACCTGGAAACAAATATTAAATGGATCAATTCAGGATCTTCAAGGACCATTAGGAATTTTATATTGGATTGGTAGAATATTGGTACTTTATCGGTGTCAACCAAAATTTCATATTAGCCCATTCCTAATTTAATCGTGCATCGTGATTAGCCAAAGTGGCAGAAGGAATATATTGGCCAAATCCTAATATATTGATGAGGGATATTCTCGCATGTGGGAATTCAGAATACAGAACCCCACATTTTTCTGTCAGACATCTCACAAGATCCAGTCTCTTCCTTCATAAACTCTGCAGCATATTGCAGTTGCCTCAACTCGCTGCCGAAACATCAAATATTTATATATTAACATTTGTTTCATATTTTATGACATCAACATTTAAATTGAGACACAAACCTGTAAAATCTTGTTTTAGTCCATTTCATAGTCAGATGTTCTCATCAGAACTACACGTTTAGTTTTAACCCTAGCTTACCCATGTTGTACAAGAAACTTATGTGCAGGGGGATGGCTCTCGGGCCCACACTTTTATTTTCACTAAAATTCAAGAAACCATTTTATTATTGAATCTCTGCTTCCTTTGCTGATTATACATGTGCCATGTATTTATTAATTAAAATAATTACAAATATTACTATCATTAATAAAAAATAATAACCAATTATTGCATGGGTGTGTCACATATATTTTATCATTCCCTAAAGCTTACAAAATCCATAATAACTTTTAATGGCTTTTTGTTTGTAGAGGTGCAATTGTTTATTAAATATAATAAATTACCAACTAATTGTTCACTGTCACTGGCATGAGTGTCACGAATGAGACGCATTCAAAGATTGCCACCTGATATGCCCACCAAGTGCATTTTGCCTCCTAATTACATTACATTTGTTTTTATGAACAAAAGTAATACAGAAATATTGTGAACATCCTAGGGAACCATATAATTTATTTTCAAACAGTTCAAAAATCTAAAAAAGTAGAAGTGATGGCTGCTACATCATGCAAATTTTTGTAGCTAGTTGTAAAATATGTCATTACAAACCTGTAAACTTGTAACAGTAACTTCAAGTGAAATAGGTTAGCTGTAATTGGTAAAAAGCCCAAATTTCCATTTCTTTTAAAAAAAACAAAAAACTTCTTTTTATTGGATCAAAAACGTCCATTCAAAAAAGCCAGTTTTTTGCAACTCTATTGATAACCCCATATATATCAAAAGAGAACCCAAAACAGTCGATTACAGATCCAAATATAAATTCAATGGCTATCTTCTAGACTGCATATGGATATCTAAAAGCATGTTTTACCATTCCAGAACTTTGCCACAGATATCCAAGATGCGTCTAATGCTTTGAACATTTTCACTCCAAGAGTTTTAAAGATATTTGTGTGGTTTACGACTTTTGGCTCACCCTGTATCTACATATAATACATAGTTTCATATTTATATATACATTTTTAACAAGTCTAGGTTTCAATCTTTTGTCTTGCAGTTTCCTCATTTTCCAGTTCCACACGTGCTTATAGAAAAAAAGGGTGACCAGGCACTTCATATATTTAAAAATGTTCACTTCAATTCCTAAGTTGAGAGTGATATGTATATTAGCTCTTGAAAGCTCGGAAGCCTATTAGGAAATCACCTGACTGATTTGCCCAAGAATACCTCTTCAATTTTCGGGCTTACTTGGCACCACAGGGTAAACATAAGAAATACGGTTAAGGTGTTTTGCTCTCTTCATGGTTATTTTGTGCCTCAAAGATGAGAAATTATGAAAAGTATATTGGATTTATTGTAGTACAGCATGAAAACTTCTAATCTGGAAGGAAAAATGACAATAAACAAAAAGAAAGAGTAAAATATTCAATAAAATTATTTTTGAATCTTTACATTTGGGACTATAGAACAGAAGTTACAGTGATTTTCGTACAGGTGTGAAAATGGCTGCCAGATTCAAATGCAAGTCTGAAAAAAAAATTCAATGTCTGTTTTCAACACTTGAAAGATGTCGAAATAAGTGGTCAAATTATTAATATTTTTAAAAATGATGAGGTGACAAATTATTTCATACTTGGTTGAAATGTATCATACTCCTTATTTTAACATTTGTTTGAGCATGTTCACACATATTAAAGATAAAGTTATAAAAAAAAAACTGAAATAGCATTGGTTTACCGACTGTAAACGAAGTAACATGGAGAATATAGCACTGGCAGGAAGGGAATACTCAAGGCATCATTTTATTTTGTCACAAACTGATAAATAATTCACAGATTGAATACTACAGTGCACATTGGAGCAGATATTTATTCAGTGATCAGGTTATTTGGCTAATCGTCACGAGGAGGATGAGTGATGAAATTGATGTAGGGACAGACTCATAGTGCACCATGCTAATCACTCTGCCACTAGGTCGGCTCTTGATGCAGAGAGGAAAACCAGAAGTCTACCGCTATGTCCTTTACTTCAACCTCCAGGGAACAGAAATAGCACATTTGCCACAAGAAGGTAAAGTACAATTCATAATTTTAACATTGTTGTGTCTAACTATAAATCCTTGGAACATTTTTGTTTAACAATAATCGTAAGACAGCATACATATCTAGGCATTTTGTCTGTTGTCAAATTACAGTTGATGATACATACCATGGCAATGCACCTTTGTTTGTTTATATTGGTGCTTGGAAATGGTTTGGTTTATTATTATTATTATTTATTACCAGATTTCACTTCAGCATAGTTGTTAGACCCCGAACACAACAAGACCAATCTTCTCACAGGAAAGTAGTTTCTCATTAGAATTTCCTTTTTTCGGCACATTAAAGTGGGCTAAGCGTCTTTCTGATCGCATATGGCAGGTATCGAGACCATGTGGGTCCGTAGTCAAAAACATATTTTGGTATTTTAGGTGTCCATTTACTATTGTTACTCCATATGAGTCCCAGTGATACATAGAAGGTGAGCACACGCACATATCTTAGGTAAGCCCCTGGTACACTGCATACGCTTGCATTGCTTTGGCACGTTTTGAATAGATGAATATCTTGTCACTTTTGTCTGGAAGTTTCCAGAGGTCACATGTTCAAGTTGTATAATTTAAAAATCGATATTAATTGAAGCAAGCAGTAACCTTGATTGGCAGGCGAGATTACTTTTTTTTTCCTAGATTTGTCTGACACATGATATATCCACGTTTCAAAACACTACATAGGTGGCTCGCTATTTATACCATAGATATGTCCAGTATATATGGGGGGTGTAATATATAATATATAAAGGTTCCAGATATCTCTCTCTTGGCTACTACATCATGTAAATTTTTGTAGCTAGTTTTAAAATATGTCATTACAAACCTGTAAACTCGTAACAGTAACTTCAAGTGAAATAGGTTAGCTGTAATTGGTAAAAATCCCAAATTTCGGTGTGTTTTTTTTTTTAAAAAAAAAAAGCTGTCTTTTTATCAGAAAAAAGTCCATTCAAAATAGCCGGCTTTTTTGCAACTCTATTGATAACCCATAAATATCGAAAGAGAACCGAAAAATGTCTATTACAGATACAAAAATAAATTCAATTGCTATCTTCTAGACTGCATATGGATATCCAAAAGCATCCAATATTAGATGGTATAATGTGTTAGGTGCTAGGTCTGATGTCATAACTTTGTGGTTCCTTTACATGAAAAATCAAAGGTAGAGTTCACTGGGTTTGGCAAGGGGAGGGGATTCCTCACATGTGATCTCAGCAAGGCGTGGGAGGGAGGAGAGCGGCGGGTTGTGGGTAGGGTGTCTAGCTTGTCATGCTAGCCCAGGGGTGGACTAATTGGTGGGCACTGCATTTTGTAGCGTCCCATTCAATAGTGGTAAAACATAATTTCTGATTTCTTGAGGCACCCCTAGTTGGATACATGTGACCCTTTGAAAATTATACTTTATACCAGTCTGTAGAGCAACATCGCACATAACAAGTAGAAAAGGTGAGAAAGCGAGTGGTAGAGAAAATTAATTTGAGCTGTTGGAACCGGCTGGTAGCTGCAGCCAGCCATTCACACTCCACACACTGTCTTCCTTGCTGGTGCGTTCATTGTTCGAGCCCTGTCTAGGACTTGTTTTCGCTCGCTTCCTCCAGACTCCTGGGACAGAGTATAACTAATTGGGAATCATGAGGTAACTAGCTGCATGACTAAATGTAATTTTTCAAAAGGCGGGAAGGGCGCACGCTTCATGAGGGCTGTAAGGGTACCTTTCACACCTCATTTTGAAATGCACCAACCAAATGCAACCTTTCTCACGGGAGGAGCGTGAGACGTTGCATACGTTTGCATTTGGTTGGTTCGATTCAAGAGACACGGGCGTGGAAGCTCTGAGATCACATGTTGAGGTAGTTCTATGTAAGAATGGAGATTAATTGAATAAAGAGTAACGTTGGGGGGCAGGAGGGGATTACACTTGTATTTTCTTAAGATCTGTTTCATTTGGGAAGTCACTAACATAACATCAAATTAAATTTCATCTCCTACACATAGAGTTTTAGATGCATCAAATTTGCATACAGGTTTGATATAAACATAAAATCAAAATTTGTTTTTTACTTACGTACAGTGAGTATATACTTGTCAAAGACAACATTTCGGTGGCAACTGCCCCCTTCTTCAGGTCAAGAAGTCGGCTTTACGGAAATCCACAAAGCTTCGTCATTTATAAAGGATATAGGTTTTTACGTTGAGATTCCTAAAATGCATAAACATCCCTCTTAGGCCAATTGTACCCATGTATTCCCACCCAGGTTACGGGATAGCAAAGATATTGGTAGGAAGAATTATTAAAGTAAGTTAAAACACGGCTTTCAGCGTGATGAACACTTGGGAAGTAAAGGGGGAAATTGAAGATATTGACAGAATAGCTAGTTTTGATATAGTCAACCTTTACCCCAGCATGCCGTGAGAAAAAGCCGCTGATTGCTTGCGTAGATGGCTAATGGGAAATGGTACAGATGTAATAACCGCAGAGGAGTACGTGAGGTGGTTTAACATAAGTACAGGTTACAATTATTTTTACTGCAATGATAAAATCTTTATGCAAAAGGAAGGTTTAGCAATGGGGAATCCTGTTTCTGGGATAGTTTCAAGTATCTTCATACACTATATTGAGAATGCAGCTTTAAGTGCATTAAGTAATGGAGTCAAGTACTATGGGAGATATGTAGATGACTTTTTAGTAATTGGGAAAGAAAAGGTGCTGGATAGCCTGTACGTGAACCTAGAAGAACAAGAGGCAAGAATTAAGTTCACGAGGGACGATATGAAAGATAATAGGATTAGCTTCTTAGATATGGAGATCAGTAAGACAGGTAGGAAAATTAAAACGGGTGTCTTCCGTAAGCCCTTAGCAGGAGATAAGTACATAAATAAGGGACCAGCACATGCTATGAGGACAAAATATAATGTCTTCTTAAATTTCTTCATTCGAGCCTTAAGATTATGTAATTGTAACACGATGCTGGAAAAAGAAATAACATGGATTTTTGGAATTGGTAGAAAGAATGGGTATAAAAGTGAAGAAATGCGGAAGAATTTGAGTAGGGCGAGAAAGATATTCTCCAAGGACGATAATAAAGATAGTAAAAAGAAGGGAGAGAAGAAAGTGGAGGCAAATATAAATGAGAAAATAGGGGAATGTAAGTATGTGGTTATCCCGTATTTTAGGGGAGTATCGGAAAAAGTGGAAAGAGTAACAGAAGCGTATAGAATTAAGTGTGGGATGAAAGCCCCTAAATGTTTAGAAAAAAATTTTATGAGCTACAAAAGAGAAGGAATGAGAAAGGGTGATAATGTAGAGGGAAAAAAGGGCGTATACAGAATCAAATGTCAATGTAAGAAAGAATATGTAGGGCAAACTGGTAGGAGTATGGGGGTCTGATGGAAAGAACACAATAAGGATATTAAAGATAGAAACCCCCGTACGGGATTATCCGAGCATGTATTGGAAGAGGAACATGAGATAGTCACACGGGAAGTTATACGCGAGGAAGACAAATTATTAAGTAGGAATGTTTGAGGCCTCATTTATGTAAAAATAGAGAGAAGAAGCTGAATAGAGAAGATGGGAATATTGATGAAATATGGCTAGGAATGTTGAAAAAATGGGGAAAACATGAATATAAAGAAATCAGATTCAAGGTTAACCCAGACATTGAACAGGAGGCAAGCATCATATGCGACTTCTCGTTTGAAATGATGTAATGGAAGGGGAAGTTAGGGAAAGGAGGAAAATTGACTCACTCGCAACCTCACGCATTTGAGTACATACCAGTTCCAGTCAACATGTGAATTGTGATCGGATAGTAACACGGGTTTTAACAGTTTTTATAAGTTTTAAGGGATTTTAAAATGTGGGAATAGTCCTGTTTTAGTACCTGTCCATATTAAAACCTATATCCTTTCCAAATGACGAAGCTTTGTGGACTTCCGTAAAGCCGACTTCTTAACCTGAAGAAGGGAGCAGTTGCCACCGAAACGTTGTCTTTGACAAGTATATACTCACTGTACGTAAGTAAATAACAAATTTTGATTTTATGCTTATATATGATAGTGAGTAAGTCGCACACATCCAAAACATGAATTCTGCAGGTTTGGTGCATCAATAGATAGTTTAACCTAGTGGTGGCTCTAAGGGGAGAGCTGCCGTGCCATGGCTCTACCCTCAGAAAAAGCACTTGCTTCGCCAAAATATAGTTAAATTAATACATTTACGAACAAGCAAATTCGAATCTCGTAAGTGTTCGAGCTTACAGCTGCCTCAATTCCTCCTACGTCGCATCCCCTGCTGTTCTCTCACTTGGTCCGGGCCAGCAGTGGCCCTTGCACAGAGGCATGAAAAAGTCTCCGCAGAAAACGAGGAAGGTGGTGGTAGCCATGAGACAACCAGCCATGCCCATTTTCAGCTGGCACGATGCGAGAGCTTTCGCATTGTGTTCACATAGTTGCAAACGACCAATTTGTAATACTCGTTGGAGAAGTAATTCGCGAGAAAGATACTTTCCTGCCTATGTGGGAAGAACGAACATAATATCTTCCCAAATATACACATCAAAAAAAGTTTGGAAACACCCACAGTACCGGGTATTAGAGAAAAAAACGAGGTATAGACATCATGAAAAATTAATAGTGTATTCATGGAAACCTTTGACCACAGTACAGTGAAACGATTTGACAATCCCAGTCAAGTGACAGACGAAGAAACAAAGTATGCCATTATGGCGAAAATGGAACAGATAAAGACAGCACGTGACCTGGTCTCTGCAAAGCACATGATCCATCTCAGTAGCAAGTAACGCCTTCTCGTACACGTTTCAGGTCATTCACACATCGTGGCATACCATTGATGAGACTGTCAATGAACTCTTGGTCCATCCTATCCCACTCGTCTTCTGCCGCTCGTCGGAGGTCGTTCAGTGTTGAGGGAGGTGGTACATGCTTCCGGACAGCCATTTTCAGATTGTCCCATACATGTTCAATAGGGTTCATGTCTGGGGAAAATGGGGGCCAGTCCATTCGTGTGATACCTGCATTGTCGATGAACGCTCCTACAATCTGTGCCCTGTGGCAACGAGCATTGTCATCCTGCAACACAAAAGCATCTCCCACAGCAGCACGAAAAGGCACAAAAAAACATTCCAAAATACAGTCCCAATATGTGACAGCATTCATAGACCCTTGGACAGAAACCAGTGGCACGCGACGTCCCATCGTGATACCACCCCAAAACATGACTGAGCCACCTCCCTGTTGATGCCTCTCCACCACACACCGAGCTCGAGCAATGCTACCCGACTCTCGCCCCATACGTACTCGACCATTATCAGGTCGCAAACACAGGCGGCATTCATCAGTAAAGAGAACACTGGGCCATCGCTGAATGACTTTGAAAGACAGAAGAGTTTTTAATGATCTAATGTTTTTACGTAAATTAGTAATACAAGATTGGTTCTGTTCTGAGCTGTTAGAGAGAATAAACTTCCATGTAACACCTTTTAGAGCGAGGAACAGAAGACCTTTCTACACACCATTCTCAAGATTAAACATACACAAAAACTTGCCAATAATAAGAGTTCAGGAATCGTTTAACGAATTATCATTAGTGCATGATTTGGATATATTTTTTTGATTCATGTTATGCTATTAGGCCCAAAATTTTGTAAAACATTATATTTTATCGAATTTGTCTGTAAAAGAGCTTTAACTGTATTTATATGTTGTCACACTATCATAAATCTTAACATTAGTTTATGTATTAAGATTAACATTATTAACATTTGTGTACATTATGTTCAGCATAAATGGGACTTCAGTCCTGTGATGGACTAATAAAGAAATGAAATGAAATAAAATGAAATAACCATTTAGACAGATGTGTCTAAAGAGCCATCCAGATTTCTTTTTATTATTAATTTCTTCCTTACTCTCACGCACACAGACACACACGTGTTGCAACTGATGTTGACAATAGTAAAGACATTTTCTTTAAAAAAGAATTGTCTAAATATCAAAGGGAATTTGCATCACCAGGGGATTTTTTACTTTAATATTTGTAAAAAGTCACACGGAAAATCTATCAGTATAAGAATTTCACTTGGAGATATAATTCAATTTCTTGCATTGAATTTTAAAAATTGTAGATCCACAGTTCATTTAGCAAATAATCATATTTCAGTTGTTAGTAACACCGATTGTTGATGTACTGTCTGCCATACTGGGGTTGCAAATTACAAGCAAAGCAAGGCGAGAATACTGTGTTCGACTCAGTGTCTAATTGTTCAGGGTTTTTCTTTTTAGTGAGTGTGTCCGATGGTGTGTCAAAGTAAGGGTAGTGAGTGAAGATGATTCAGATTAGAGCATTATTACATACACCGTTTTCCAATGTACTATACGATATTAAATTAAATGTTAAATAACTTGGCCGTGCCACTCCATATTTAAACATCAATTCTATTCTTTTAAAAAAAGGGGGTAAAGGTGACAGGCGTCAAGATTTTAATAGTCGCATTTATTTTCTAGAAACTCTGGCCGACCTCCGTGCACAACATGCTACGATGCCGGGGATCACGGGTTCGAATCCCAGCCTGTGCATGGGTGTTCTTCAGAGGCATCTCGTGAATGCTGTGCATGCGTCAATTGTGGGAAAAAAGACAGCTTGCTCTGCGACGATATCCATGAACGTTTCTACATTCTAATTTCTTCATATAGGAGAAGTATTTATTTTACACGAGAGCGCTCAACAAAGCTTATATTACATTTTTTGATCTGAAGTGAAAGAAAGTAATAATTCTTTTCCCACAATTGACGCATGCGTCACTTCAGATCCAAGAAATGTAATATAAGCTTAGTTCAGCGCTCTCGTGCAAAATAAATGCTTCTCCTATATGAAGACATTAGAATGTAGAAATGATCATGAATGTCGTCGCAGAGCAAGCTGTCCTTTTTCCCACAATTGACGCATGTGCAGCATGCACCGCATGCGTTCACGAGATGCCTCTGGTGTTCTTTGTGAGTGTTCACTCATCCTTATCTTCACGATTAGCCAGACGTGAATGATGAAAAAGTGTTGATTTAATAACAGTAAATGCAGTAACATAGAGAACTGGCAGAGAGGAACTCTGAATTTTTGTCTTCAATTTTAGTAAACAAAGTTCCATTTAAATTACCTCTTTCATTAGATTTCTATGACATATGCTAGGGAAAATTTTTCGATTTCTTGACCACATTGCCACTACCCATCATACTAGTTGCCAGCTGCCACTGCTTTAACCTGTAATTTTAGTTTTGATGCAACAAAAGGGTACTTTGATACGATACTGGAGTCAGCATATTTGTGTCAATCGAAACACTTTTTGTTCTGTGTATATATGTAGTAACTAAGTTTTAACTTGGCAAAACTCAGTCGCTACAATGAAATACAAATAGGATTTCTGCAATTATGATGGATGACTTAAATGAATCTTGGGTTACACTCCACTTATTTTAAACTTTGTCTGAGTATCTACACTTATGAAATAACATAATGTGATGAAAATGTGTTGGTTTAATGACAGTAAATGCAGTAACATAGAGAATAGGGCACTGGCGTAGAGGGAATGATCAAGACCTCATTTTGTTTTGTCACAGACTGATAAATAATTGAAACAGTGAATTTTTACAAAACACTTAAGAGTGTCTGAGCAGATTTTGATTGATTAGGTTATTTTTCGTCGCTTTTCTGCCACTTTAGGCTAATCACAAAGAGGAGGATGAGTGATGATGTGATAAAATTGGTTAAGGAGCACTCACAAAAACACCAGTGTATATGCCGGAATTTGAAATCTGGTTTCATAGCGTGCCATGCTAACCACTCCGCCACGAGGTCGCCTCTTGGAGCAGAGAGGTAAACCAGAAGCCATTCGCTCTCTGTCCTTTACTTCAAACTCCAGGGAACAGAAAAAAGCATATTTGCCACAAGAAGGTAAAGTAAAATTCGTAATTTTAACATTGTGGTGTTAATAACTATTGTTGTGTTAATAACTATAGAAATAAAAATCACAAGACAGCATACGTTTCGAGGCATTTTTGTCTGTTGTCAAATTGCAGTTGATCATTCCATAACAATGCACATTTGTTTGTAAAAATTGATTGGTGAGATTCATCATATATAAACTTTAACAGAATTTACTTCAGCATAGTTAGAAAACCTAACTCAACAAGACCAATCTTCTCACAGTAAGTGTCCATTCTAGGTAAAAAGTAATCAGTGACGTGCAGTGATGTCGACACTTGGGGTAGCAATCAGTGGCATGCCCAAGGGAGGTTGGTGTAGCTCATAATCCCCCTCCCCCATTTAGGGCCCAGTATTCCTAAAAATAGAACATCAAAGAAAGGAAAGGTTTTCAAAATGAGGAAGGACTACTGAAAAGAAGCACACGTTAACCCCACCCAGTTTCGAAAATCCAAAACATGTTGATTTGACTATTAAGTCAGAGATCCCGGGTTCGAACCCCGACCTGGGCATGGGTGTTATTTGTGTTTGTCCCTTTATCAATTTTATCGTATCATCTTGATGATTAGCCAAAAGTGTAGGAAAAGCGAAGTAAAACAAACCAAATATCAAACAATCAATCAATGATTTGATTTGATTTATGCTACTTAGCATCGCTGACACATTTGGTTAATCGCGAAGATGATACAATACAATTAATGAAGAGCCAAACACAAATAACACCCATGCCGAGGTTGGGGAACAGCCGGAACTCCTGTTGTCATAGCGTGCAGTGAAAACCACTCCCCCGTGGTTGGTTGATTTGGTGTTTAAGTCCACTGTATGTACATAAAACCTAATCGGGACTGGACCAACAGTTTAAAGTGGGATCCAAACCACTATGTGCCTCCACCGGGTACCACTTGCACTCCTCTACGGAGGTCGGCCAACGACAAAGATGAGTGGAAAGCTCTAACTATTCGGATACGTGGGTATCGGTAAAGCAAACTGCGTACGTAAATTTCAATTGGATTTTTGAAACACCATATTTGTATATGATTAACGTTTTTCCAAAAAAAAATTGTATTGCTTGATTTCCATAATTTCTCCATCTCACGATCTCGTTTCTGAAGGATCCGGGCTCGAGCCCTGACCTGTGCATGACTGTTCCTTTGTAACCACTCTTCATCCATTTTATTTAATCAACGTTCATCGTCATGGCAGAATTTAGGTAACGTGATGGAAAAGCAACGCTGAAGAAAGGTGGGAAAATACAAATAATTTCCTCCCTGTGCATCTGCAGGGCACTGTGAAATCAGAAGTACAGAGTTCTCTGTTTATGATTGTCCCTCGTGACTTCCATAAGCTCATTAGCTACTTATCGCGATTAAATCTATACATCTAGAAAAGGCGATGGGAGGTGGCAAAAATTCAATATATTAGAGGAGATAAACAGGTAACAAAACACACTTTTTTCTACTTTCTTGAATGATATTTATTTGGCCTTTCGAGTTCTGGGATACATGTTTCATTCCAAATTATTTCATTATTCACTGCAGAGTACAACCCACAGGAACAAGAATACGCGCTCGTCACGGGTTCGAATCCGGCTTAAATTGTTCTTTCTGAGGTCCCTTCATCAATTTCATTATATCATCACTCATCCTCATTTTCGCGAGAACCAAATGTGGCAGAAAAGTGAAGTAAAATAAGCCAAACTAACAACAACAACAATTAGAACGTGCATTATTTTGCCCAAATGAATACATCCGTATTTATGACTGTTTAGCTTACCCATTTTTTATTGGAGGCCAAATTATTAGTATATAACGCTACTAAAACGAGACAGAGCGTGAGCAAATATTTGTTATTTAATCATTATATATTCCATATTTGAAAAAAATAAAATAAACCATAACATTTTTGTCTGCACATAATACAAGTAAAACTACATCCCATATTATACATACATATTGTACAATGTTTAAAAGGGTGTATAAATACAGAGAACATAAGGACTGCAGAAAATTTTCCCCTGAGTTCTGTAGAGGGTTTACAAAGGAATCAAAGGGAATCGAATCTCCTATCTGTCCTATAGGAGATAGACTGGAGGACCTGAAACCATGGGCTTTCAAGGAAGGGGGCAAGGGAGGTACAGGCAGAAATCTTCCCTTTCCCCTGGGGTGGTTGTCTATACCTGGATCTGGTAAGGCGGAAGAAGAGCCAGCTAGGGTATCCAGCCTTGCCAGCTGATCACATCGAGGGACGAGAAGCACGTGGAAAGAAATGTTGCATATGAACTGATGCTTCAAGACAATAAATATTGTGATTTGAAAATAATTAGAGATGTGAAATTGATTGATCTATCTCTGCTAGACTAGCTACTCCTCAGTGCATGTCACTGAAAGTAATTCACACAGTCTGAAATCTGTGTCGCAGTAAGGTAGTTTCTTCTTAGAATTTCCTTTTTTAAATGATCACCACTATAAAGTGGGCTAGGCGTGTTTCTGATCACATATGACAGGTATCTAGGCCCCGTGGACTCTAGTCAAATGCCATATGAATCTTCTTTCATATTTTGGTATTTTATGTGTGCATTTACTATTGTTACACTGCATGAGTTAGGCAGACGCACACCCATATCAGGGATATCGAACTCTGTAGTCATGGGTACGCCCCTGGTACATTGGCTCTCAAAAGTCTTAGGGCAGCAACATTTTATACTAGGCAACCAGTGGCGTATGCTGGTTTTAACTAGTGGGTAATCTCCGACACTTGATTCATCCACCCACTCCTGAAGTCTCCCTGCAAATTTACCTCAACATCCATACAGGATTTATGAATATATGTGTGAAAAATTTTACCTTATTGTTGCGACCACTGTCGAATAATTGTTGTGATTGCACTTGCAGTTAATCTACATTTAGAATTTCAAATGATAAAACAAGAGAATATAATAAATCTATAAGAAAAAACCTGTAACAAAGAATATGAAAGGAATGCGGTAGTGAAATAAAAACCCTCAATATTAATTTAAGTGTAAAATTCAAGTTACCCCAGTACCCAGTCACTCGTGCATTCCCGATTTTTGTTTTTATACACGGAAGTTTAAGTTCAATATCTATGGTACAAGAGATGCTACTGACCTACCTACATTAACTATTTGAAATTTCTCCGGAAAAGATCTCGTTCCAAATATTTTCGCACGCAAATATTGTATTATATCCATTCATTGCCTTTAACTTCAGTGAACACAGCACTAGCACAAATACTAAACCACTAACAGCTAAACAAATATTAAATTCTCGAACTGCTACAACACGCATTCAATTCCCTGCGCCAATCTTCTATTGTGGTTCCTTCCTGCTTGACACAGAATTAAATTCCCTATGGATGTTGAAAAATTCCCTTTCCCAGCTTTATATTCCCTGCGATGCGCGAGGTTCTATAAGTTGGAATCATTGCGTTTTTTGTTTATATATTTTACATTCAAACATCTTTTATCATTATGATCATTGTTAATCTAAAGAGGGGGGAAAAGCAACTTAAATTACCTAATATATGTGTACATATATATATAATTTATTTCTGATAGCCACCCAGCGTCGAATAACATGGGTACCTGGGGGAAACCCTGGGGGGTAAAGGCGGTCAGGGGCGTGATGCTGATCACATCACCCCCACTCATGACCGGATCAAGAAAGTGTGGGGCGTTACCCCCACACCCCCTATACGCCTTCATGGCGTGGTGCTAAGCACAGGGGAACACTTTACCTTTTTTTTTTTTTTTAGCTTTCCCTTTTAAAAATTATTCATTTCTGTGAAAGAAGTACTCTCACTGGTTTTGAAGGCTACAAAGAAAGTAATCATGCATTTTAAAATACAAAAATGAAAAAAGTAAGCATATAAATAGTTTAATTACTTCATTAATCGATTGATTAAACTGTTATTTGACGTCGCTTTTCTGCCACTTTTGGCTAATCACTACGAGTGATGATATGACATTGATGAAGGGACATTTACAAAGAACACCCATGCCTAGACCGGTATTCGAACCCTGGAGCTCTGGTGTCGTAGGGAGCTGTGCTAACACTCCGCAATGGAGGTCGGTGTAATAGTTTTTTTTTTTCCTTTGACAATATCTGTTGAAATAGCAGAGATCAGGAAGACAGAAGCAAACGTAAAATGAGAATTTTCATAGAATTGGTTTGCAAATTTTGTTCAGATTTCTCTGTTTCTCGCGCATTTTCAGATGTATTTTCTCTTCTTTCCTTTTCAGTACGTAATTTGTGAACCCAAAACCTGTTTCCTGATAAATTTCCCTGTCGTAAACAACACAGCTCCTACGATACAAAGGCCATCGGGGAAGAATGGCAGAAGAGGGTGCCAGCCAAGGGAACGGCAAAGGCTCTGGGGTGGAGAGTGCGACCGATGGACTCTTTCCAGAAGGAGCTTACCCTTGCCACGGAATAACCGCGCCTGAGAAGCAGTGTTTCCTTCCCCTCCCGTCAAGGGTTTTAAAGGGAGCCGGTGGAATCTCACCCTGACGTCACCAGATTCCACCAGCTGGAGAAAAAGCCTCACGGACACCTTGTCACGGACATTCCGCGGCAAACGGTTGAAAACATTCGCGCGCTGGAATAAAAGGAATATGTGATTCAAAGATTGGTTCGGAAGAATATTGCGAAGAAATAAAAAACAACTTTTTAAAAAATTATAGCCGGGTCATCTCCGATTACCTAGGTGACCCAGAGTATACGCCGCTGTAGGCAACCCAACTTACAAAGGCATTGGTGAGTTGCGCGTAGAGTTCGCTCAAATTTCATTGTTGCTACATACACAAGAGATGTATGAAATATGCAAAAGAAATAAAACCAAGAATTACGTTTGTAAAAATATCATGATTATATTGCTAATGACAATATACTTTCTGAAATAGAGAGAGTAGAGGAGAAGTAATGAGAAGAAAGGAAAAAGATAGCAGAGATGGTGAAAATGGAGCAAAGAGGAGAAGAGAGGAGAAAAAATAAATGACATGAGATGAGAAGAGGAGATTTGAAAGTAAAGCAGAGGAGGAAACTAGAAAAGGGGAGTTGAGAGTAGTGTAAAGGAGAGAAAAAGAATGGAACAAAGGGAAGAGAAGAGTGCAGTGGAGTCAGAAATCGAAGACAGGAGAGGAGATAAGAGTAGGATGAACACAAGAGGCGTGAACAGGATGTGATATGGGATAAAAGGAGGAAGAGGAGGAGGGAAGAGAAGGGGAAGTAGAGAAGGGAATGGAGAAGAGATAGTTGCACTAAATATTGTCTCAGGTTCAAGAATTGAAGCATTGATCAAATTATAAACATGAAATATTCAATAAAATTTTAAAATTCGAATCTAATACATTCTCAGGGCGAAATGCCTTTTGGCTGAGTTCAGAGCAAGATATAATCTTCTGCGTGATTTACCTGTGATTACACCACTAAAACCATGATTTTAATTGTCATATTTATAAGAATTATCAATTTTTTCTCCACTTCTCAGTTCATGAAATGGGGATTTCAGAATAATTCCATTTCACATGGTGTGGACAATGAACACAATGGGATATGTCTCAAACTTATGAAAAGTTTCTGCCACCGGACAGACGATCATGGAAGAACATTGGTCGAATTTCTTCTCTTGCTCTTTCGAACTCTGTGGCGAATTGATAACTGCTATATTAATATCTACCGCCACAGCTTCACTCTCCCTTTTTGTAGTACGAGTGAAGTATTTAAGTCACCGTGAAAAATCAGTTATTTCCTTTATATAATAGTTATTTTCCACCTGTGCTCAAGAAACTCATAGATGTCTCTGCTTCTGCTGATATTCTTGACCATGCATGCATGATTTCACTTCCGCCGATCAAGTTGTGCTCGTAACAGCACAAGCCAGATAGTTCAAGTTCACTCACGAAAGTTCTCGGAGTAGCACTCTGACTCTTTCCCTCCCTTCTTGTTGCATAATTGGCAAGGCACCGAAGTGGCTGGTGAATGTTTTCACTTGAGCAGCCTTTCTTCCAACTGCAAGTGGAATCTGCTGATCGTACACAACAGGGACGGAAACAGTTAGCTGTGGGTTTTGACAAATCTTTTTATTAAGCTATGTGATAATTTGTATAAGTAAGAATTTTTTGATTGTGATATTGAACTGGAGTATCAGGGAATTTATTCATTTGTTAAGAACTAAATTAGGTTTTGTGGGCTATTTTCTTACTCTGAGGCTCTGGAACAGTTAAGGATGGATTCAAAAATCGTGATGTTTGTTGACTTATTTACTTTGTTGAATTGGTGTTATAAGTCCACTTTATACGCAGTAAGGCTAATCGGGACTGGACCTACAGTTTAAAGTGGGATCCGAACCACTTTGTGCCTCCACCGGGAATCAAATCTGGGACCCCTTCATTACAAGGCTACGATGCTACTACTGTGCCATAGGGGAGGCCCACTTATTTACGTGATGTGGGTGTTAAGTGTAAGTATGGTTGAATCTCTTTTTTTCTGAATGATAAGATAGATCTCTTTTAATATTTTGTGCTATTGCGAGAAATGGTGTGTGAATGAGCAAGTGACTGTTAGTGTTTGATTGTTAAGAATAGAATTACGATTATCACCAGGCAGCATAAAAAAAGGTACAAAAACAGATGGGAACTCCTTTTGATATTTTTGAAGTGGGATTAATTGCTTTGTAGAGGGAATTTTTATTGCACCAGAATTTTGGTTCTGAATTAATGTAAGAGTCGTTATAGTGTGATTAGGACAATTTACTGTTATGAGTAAAAGGCAGTAAAGTATTTCGATTAATGTAAAGACAAAAAAAAGTAACAGAGAGCCTTCTCATGAATTTCTGTTGATTGATTGATTGATTTTGTTTTTTAAGTCCACTTTATTCACAGTAAGGCTAATCGGGACTGGACCTACAGTTTAAAGTGGGACCCGAACCACTATGTGCCTCCACCAGGAATCGAACCCGGGACCCCTTGATTACAAGGCGACGACGCTACCACTGCACCATTGGGGAGGCCTAGAATTTCTGTTACAACTGTTATCTATTCGTGTTATTCAGACTTCATAGTTTACAATAAAAGCCTGTTAAGATTTGATCTTTTTTGAATCAATTAAGAAGTTCTTCCTGGTAGAAAATAGAGTTGAAATAATTTAGCAAGTTAAACAGTGTATGAATATGAATATCTGTGGTTACTGTGGGCGTAAGCAAGTTGTTAGAAAGGGGAATTAAACGATTCCCTAATTTCCGACAAGTTTGTGTTAACCCAGATTCAAGCATTCGTGCAATAGGGTTATTTTCTCTTGTGGGATAACATTATTTTCCTTGGGACCTTAATAAGGGTATGTAGCATTATTAGCATAGTAGTACTTTGACAGTTCACTTCCTCTACTTAAGCTAGTGACATTATAAAAATCAGGGTAGCATTGCTTTTGATCACGTAATCGTCACAAATAGGTGTAGCATTGTTTTAAGACCTACGTACTCACATTAGCGAACTTAATGCTACTGCTCACAACATAGCTAACATCAAACTGCAACTCAAGACTTCCAAAGTTTTTGAAAAACTGCAAAGTAGCATAGCCCAGATTGAGGCAGCACTAACCACCACCAAAAATGGAGAGAGCAACATATTAGCAGTGAAAATGCCTAGTTTGCACCCGCTACACATTGAAAAATATCTTTCTTGCTTACCCTTGAAAGAAAATCCTTCAGTCTTCCATGTATGTCATTGGCCTCCCTTGAACAAGCTGCAATTTTCAAACATGTTGTTGATGTGCTAAAATCATGACAAAATAAAGCAAGTCGCTAGTATTCTTCAGTTTTATTATCATATTATCATAGATAGATGCCTACTAAAATCTGATTGGTATTTGATTTAGTGGCTAAAATATACATGCATGTTTCATGTTTTGTTTATTTTCAACATAGCACCCCCTAAATTTCATTCCGTGCCCCCTCAGCACACCTAGATGATTAATCCTGGTGCCGCTGCTGTATATGAGTAAGGCAAACTGAAACATATGATGATAAATCATGAGCAAACAAAATTCACTAGCATTTTGTATACATTAAAGTTCTGAACGTGACAACATGGGATATGTTATGTTGATGCATTTTGCTCAGAACGCCATATCAACATTCACTGTGTAGGGTCACAACCTGTTTTGATTGATTGATTGATTTGTTGTTTTAAGTCCACTTTATGCATAGGAAGGATAATCGGGACTGGACCTACAGTTTAAAGTGGGATCTGAACCACTGTGCCATGTGCCTCCACCGGGTATCGAACCCAGGACCCCTTGTGTCACAACCTGTTGGATTGCAACATGATCTATGTCTGTGTAGTGACGTAATGCCGTTTCTTCCTAATTTCATATTACATGCAATAAAACAGATTTTGAAATCTAATGAACTGAATTTAATGAACTAATTGAGGCAGTCAGAATAATAACGGAATATCCCAACCAAAGTTCATTTTGAGAAAAATTACATTCTCTGTTTAATTTTAAAACTCAGGAGATTTTTAACATTATAACGTAATGTTTTTAGATTCTTTCAAATATGGTTTTTCAAGTTTATCTTCAAATTCTTGAACCATTGTGGTTAATAGTTTAACAGATTTTGTGCTCTTTACTAAAAAAAAAATATACACAAGTGAAAAAATGTGGTAAAACTTATTTATTGAGTTTACCTTTATTTAACATGGTGTATTAATCCAGCTCCATTCCCAGATTTTCACATTCTTCTTCAACATCAACACCATCATGAACAAGATTTTTATAAAAATCATGATGGAAGGGTGGTATATATTTCAATAGTTGCATCAGGTCATTGTATTTAGCTATCTTAAGTTTTCTCTGTTCACTGTACTTCTGCTGTAACTTAAACAATGAAAGATCTAAAGTTTTACCTCTTTTTCCTAAAATTAACTGTTTGATGCATGTCAATGTCAGAATAAGATATATTAAATTTTACAATATCAGGATTATCATGTTCCACAATAATGGAAGTAACCTTACGTAAAAGCAGAGGAGCACCGTCAACATCTTTTTTTCTGATGACAAAGTTTGTACTAATACCATTTTGAATATCAACACAATCTTCCTTTTCTTCTTCTCAATAGCTGCAAAATCCCTATCCGAAGCCATGTTGAGTGTCCTGGTACGAAAAATCTATGTGTTACTGAATCAAAAACCTTCATTTTTACTAAGTAAATCCAAAGAGCAACAATATGAAAATTTGTGATTTGTCCAGAACAAAAATCAGTCCACATGATCAGGTTGTTAACATTGAACTTTGATTTCAGCTGAGGCAAAACCTTCAAGAAACAAGAACCAATTTCATCACTGCCATGTGAAGCCACATTTTCAGACCATACATTCATAACTGCACTGTCATCATTTAACACATGAATACCAAAGTTATACGTCCATAGCTGATGCATGTAAAACACTGTTTCTGTAGAAATATGAGGTGTGGGAAGAGGTTGTTGAAGATCGGCAGTAAGAACAACACCACTATTTTCGCTTTTACACAACTGAATGTACTGTGTCATTCCCAACACACTCAGGCCGTGTCCGAAAGGTGCAAGACCATACTTCAAGCGAGCATCCTCTGAGTATGCTCTTGCAGTGCGGTCTTGAAGTCATGGACTGGAAGTGAAAGTCTTTCGAATTGCACTTCGACTTCAGCACCAAATACAATCAGTAGATAAAACTGAGGACACGCATAGCATTTTCAAATGTTCGTACACATACATTTCCACACATCAGAAGCACTTTAACCAACAACTTGCTGACCCATAACGTATATTTAACCCGTGTTGTTGCTGGCTTTCTATCTCCATGATTCTAAACAAATGAACAAAAAGTGTGGATATCACATGCCCTAGTCACCAACCATCTGTGCTGCGAGCTACGTACTTGTGTGCTTCTGTTCTTGATGGTTTTGAACTGTACTAGGTGACGTCACTTCCACCAAGACCATACTTCAAGTATGTACTTTGTACCTTTTGGATAGAGCCATAGTCACTGACGCTGCCATATTGTCTACAATGCCACCGAACTGATAGCGGACATAAACTAAAGCACACACAGTTGGGATATGTCATTTTTTCACTGATAATATTTTCATTTTCCTTGCGGACGAATTTTAAAGATGGAATATAAGAGTTTTGGCATATCCAGTCTCTTTTGATATTTCAGCATATGGAAGGTAGGTGGCAGCAGTATACCATCATACTTGTATCTTAAAATTCGAGGTCGAAGTATTGTAAGCCATTTTTTTTAACACATGCATTACAGTCATGGGTACGTTGACTTATATACCGATCTTACATATTATTAATAGGTTTTCAATTAGGGTACTATAGTTACTAACGAAGAACAGGTTTTCGGGCTATTAACCCAATTCTTGAGCTTTACACAGGCATCACAGCCGAGGGCGTTATATTTATGATTTATATGCATATTAACTTTTTGCTTCTAGCCTTTGAATTAGATATTTTATTATGAAGACAAACTTCAATCACATTTTATAACTAAAATTATTTAATATGAATATTGGTAGTGCAACATATAGGAAGTAAGAATTATTATGTTTGTATGTAGTGAAGGTGTTTTTTTTTCTCTTTTCTGCCATACAGAAAAGGATTGGAAACACAGAACAGTTCAAATTATTATTTTTTTAATCATAAAAACTTAACTTTTATAAAAAAATATCAGGCATACTGTCAGAAATAATGAATTTTCTATGCATAGCTCAAATAGCAAAACTTTAAGTTTACACTTTTCAAGGTGAAAAAACAAATTGTGGAAAACTGTAAAATATAGGAAAAATTTTGTAACGTGTAGTTTTACTAAGGTCAGCCGCACACCAGATCCAACACGACGCAATGAAACATGACAAGTTACAAAGTGATTAAACAAGGAGAGTCATTTTGTTGGTTAGGTAAAATCTGATTGCAGATTTCATCCCATGTACACTATAGGTCTGTCCTTTATAATTTGGGAAGCAGGCAATGATGCCTCAGAATCAGTATGCATGTGGAATTAATGCATTTTGAATTGAATGTATGTAATATTGCACTGCGGGCATGCTTAGTGGTGACAACAGGGGCTATTTACATGATTTTTTTTTTTATGATTTTTTTTTGCCACGTTTCTGGTCTGTATTTAGAGTTCTGTGGCTGAAGTGAATGGTCTTGTGCATGCGCAGATCATTTTGTCGTAAGCCGTAAGGCAATACCAAATTCCACGGACATTCGTTGTCTTGTCTCAAATCGTCACCAGGTGACTTGAGTCAAATGTTTCGTCCAGTGTGCGGTTACCCATAAGAGACTAATATTATACCTTACCTGCAACTGTTTGCAACAAAATTGTCTCGTGTAGGATCTGGAGTGCAGCTGGCCTAAGACCATGAAGATTGCAGGAAAATGAAACCAATGTGACTGTTTTTGCACGAGATATATTATGATATGAATTTTTTGCCAATACTGATACACCAAAATCATATTTATCAATACTAATAACAAATGTAATACCAAACATTGCCAATGTTCCTTGAATGTGGATGGCTTCTGAAGTAATATATGTAGGGGAGGGAACGGTAAAGTGGCCACTCTAAGGTTTGATGAATTCTTATCATACCTTTTTAATCAGCAAAGTTATAGAAACATACAACAATAGTAAGTATAATAACTTTACTTCCAATTTCTATTTTATTTTTTTAATTCTTGTTTAGAAATGTACAAGTTACTTTTTTTTTAAAAAAAATGGCCACTTTGCCTGCCTAGGTTGGGTAAAGTGGCCAGCCCCTTCCCATTTTACCTGCATAGGTAAATGAACAAATCACATGGATTCAGAGTATGTATTTAATCAACACAAGCTGAAGTAATACACATTAAGAATAAGTATTATGTTTATTAAGTATTATCTTTATTTTGTAAAGATTTCATACTTAAGTAAATAGTAATTCGTAATCAATAGTCTATCAATAAAGGATTAGGCGTAGGCCCATTTGCAAAATTTGCACTCCAACTCATCATCATCTTCGTCACAACCGGCACACTCTTCATGTGCCCACTTACATTTTAAACAGTCTGTTTCGTGGCCACTTTGCCCAGAATGACGCCATTACAAAAACTGCGATCCAACGTCTAACCTACATGACTTAGCATTTTCAAACACACATCATTTAAAAGGTTATTTCACGCTGATCAAACAGCAATACTCAACAATTTGTACCACTTAGCTAAAATCAGACTTGCGAAAAAAACAATAAAATGAGTTCACATCTAGAAAAATGCAGCCTCCCGCTTCAAAGTCACAGACAACACTGACAGCATCCGTGGCGGAAGAGCTATACAGCGAAGAAAACTCACATGGCCACTTTGCCTGAACTGGCCACTTTACCCTTCCTTCGCCTACACCTGTGACTAATTGGTTTTGCCTACATTAATAAAGAAAATAGCTTAGCCCATTAACTGCAGTGGAGCTACATGTAGAGAGATTAAATTGGGCTTCTTTTTTTTCAGAGCATCTATATATAGATGGTATTTCAAAATTAATTGTTCTTTTATTGCAGCAAGTCATTTTTATAGACATCATTTAGACATCACACACTTCCAGACTGTAAAATAGCATTCATTGCACATGAGGGTCCAAACAGCAAATGACACGTTCATATGGCATATTCGCATGCTACTTGTTACTTCGGTCGGAAAGCTCCTTAAAGGAAGGGTGCTCAGACCGAAGCGACGTGCTACAGGGGTAGTTCCCAACTAAGTGACAAGCGACATGGTGCCTTCAGTCTATTGGCAAGTGTTCGCTGCTAATTGTGCGAACAACAGATAGGCGACATGAAAAACCGCACATTACAACAACAGATCTAGGCGACACGATAAGTCACACGTATCGCTTTGTAGCTTGTGCGTCGCTCAAACTGGGCCATTTCCTCAATAGCTTGCAACATGTTGCTGTGGTTTGTTGTTCGCGCATGCGCGATGCAATGAGTGTCTTGCTTTAGGGAGATTGCGCACCAAAGCGACAAGGGGCACGCGACACTTGTCGATTGAAGATTTCACCAACCAAATGCTGGCCTGTGCTTCCCGTCATGCCGCTACGATGTGAAATGTTGCTCTTGATTGGCTCGTTTACAAGCAACATGTGTCGCTTCGGTGTGAAAGTTGCCTTGGACCGAAGGACCCGTGTCGCTTTGGTGTGAAATCCTCGTATAGTTTGTTGCATGTCGCTTTGGTGTAAAATCTCCTTGAGGATACGGTGCAGTCAGAGCTTGTGTCCCTACGGTTCGAAATGCTGCATTGATTACAGACTGCTCGCTTCCAAGCGACACTTGTGGTTTGTCACCTCGGTATGAAATATCTCTCAGGATACTATTTATATTCTAATAACATAGAGAAATAAAACTCTAGTACACAATCCAACCCCTGACGTCCAGAATCACTTTGCGATGTTTCTTCTTGCGTTATGCATGCTATTTATTTATTAATTTTACTTTTCTTTCCAAATTAATGTCATTTCGTGACTGCAAATCACTCCACAAATATAACTGTTTCCATCAATTCACATACCGCCTTTCAAGACAAACAAATCTACATAATATATTCCAAAAACTAACAAAGCCGCATTACTTTCATAAGAAAATTAGCACTGACATTGATCGCAGTGCCATCTATGTTTCTCATCCATCTGGGGAACCAGTTTCTTGGGTCGTTTTCCACACTAAGTTATTCAAGGCGCTGTACCTTAGCTTCATATCAATTTTAGCAATATCCTATATCAGTCCATACTGCCAGTTCTGTGGCAGAGAGTAAGCAAGACTTTCAATCCTGCCACTGAAGTTCCCAGGTTCAAACCATGCCCTTAGCATGTGTGCTCTCCGAGTGTGTCGATCAGTTTCATTAAATCACTCATCAGCATGATTGACAGAAGAAGAAAAATAATAAAACTTGTCATTCCGATGTGGTGTAAAATGTTGCTGTTACTTGATTCGTTCCCAAATGTCACTGCTTATTGCTTCAGTGTGCAAGATTCCTAATAGTCATCACACGTCTTTAGAATGAATGGGTTACCTTCGTATGCATTTTCTGGACTGTTCTTGGATTGGAAAGATTGCATCCACAGGCTATTTACAGATACTGAGAAAGCTTCTAGTGTTTTGCAATTACAATCTAATCTTAGCTGGAGAATTTAAATGCATGAATGGAACCAATGAAGCCTGATTTGTTAACATGCAGACACCTTGGACTGGCAAGATCTCCCAGGGTGTACTGATCAAAAATGTTCTTATTCGGTTATGTTACAACTCCTCCATCAAATAAATTCAACCAGACATTTTACAGCCCACAAGAATATTCTTGTGCATGAAAAAAGTGCTGACTTTGTAGAAATTTGGATTGTGACATCCATGCACATACACTGTTGGTCTCAAATACCTAGTACATTAAGACAGTTGCCTGTGTCATGGTGAGTCCATTAGCAGTGTCAACACCATTCACAAGTTTCCTCAAGGACTTCCTACAACATTTGCATAACATATTCAAAGTTCAAGAGCTTACATTTCATATATTGCATTGCAATAATCTATATTTAACTACAAGGTATGGCAGAAAAGTGATGAGACTGGCAACATTGCACATGAATCGACGACGCTGCTGCCTTCACCTTCACATGGCAGTTGAACCAGTACAAGTTTGAACTTGCTACAGATGCTACGCGATTGTTGATAACATCTGAAGTGAAGTTGTGTTTGTCAGGTGAGTTACGAAAATGGACTGACAAAAAGTTTCAGCAACGTTTTGCCATCAAATTTTGTGTAAAGCTTGGCGAATCCACTACTTTGACTTATAAAAGTTACAAAGGGCTTACGGAGAACATGCACTACACAGGGGACAAATGTTCAGGTGTCACAAGTCCTTTTCAGAAGGCAGAGAACAAGTGGAAGACGAACCTCGTGCGGGAAGACCTTAAACCTTGAAAACTGACGACATGTGGAAAGAGTGAGGTCTCTAGTTAGGTCCGATCGTCGATTGAGAATGAACAGTAGTGAGTTAAATTTGAACCAGTTTACCGTCCATTAAATTTTAGCACTTGGATGTTGCACCACGACAATGCCCCATGTCACACAGCAGTCAACATCAATGAATTTTTGGCAGAAAAAAGCATTCCTGTGGTTCCTCAGGACCCGTATTCGCCGGATCTCAGTCCGTTTTTATTCCCCGGCTCAAAAACACTTGAATGGGTGCCATTTTGGTAGTTTGGATAATATCCAGAAGAGTGTAACCAACGAGCTTAAGGGAATTCCAGTAGAAGCCCTCCAGCACTGCTATGAACAATGAAAACAATGCCTCCGCCACTGTGTAGATGTCCAAGGAAACTATTTTGAAGGGGATAACCTTGTTTGTAAAAATAATAATATTCACGGTTAAATGAAAATCAGTCATTATTTTCTGTCACACCTCGTACTTATGTTGCAAATATCCCTTTGAAATAAGTCTGCTCTTTCTGCCTCATCCTGTATATCTCTTATCATTTGCCATAGAACATCCAATGACATCTGAAAAATATATCCTTGTACCGGAGAAAACGAACAAAATGTTCAAGTCAAAATAGAAAGTATATTTAGAGACATTACTTCAGAATCTTTCTCACATGGAATATCCACATGATGGATTTAATGTTACATCAGCCTGATATTAAATTAAACACATTCCATTCCATGGTCCACTCACAACCTTATTTAATGTAGATACTGTAGATAATGTAAGACTGTGATGGTGAAGGGTAAAGTAACTGTGTACTTAGACAATCACTTTACAAAGCCAAGGCATATAGAAAACAAGAATTGCAGACTTTGCGCTCCAGAAGAGGCTATTTGTAGAAATAACATATTGGGAAAATTATCTGTAATTGCTACAAGCACCCTCAGAGTTTTGTAGATTCATTCAACACTGAGAGCTAGGCAAGAAGAAATAAACACAAAATGTAATGGGACTAGAGGTGGTCACGTCACCAGTTTCAAAATGTTCCATCTTTAACTTCTTTGTATCTCAAAAATTGCACATAAATAAATATTCGTAACTTCTTTTGTTTGCATATTTTGCTTCTTTCATATGAACATTACAGTCAGATGAAAGCAACAGTAATATAACTGGCTTAGTTATATATAAAATCAACTATTTTGAAGATGGGTTATATTTATAAAAAATCAGACCAAATGCTTTGATTTTTTCCCCCTTTTTGTTTCAGTTTTCAGTTTCTTGTCTAGCTCTTCATGGATTACTATTCACATTCACTGAAAAATAAATAATATAATGGTGATATATGGGAAAGATATAATTTCACATGTTACTTTATACAAGGTATGTCAATAAAGTAATGACTCTCAACGTACCTCTGTGTATATACAGTATGTTCAAACTACAAATAAACTATCTCCTTTAAAATAATTCACCTATGAGGCCCCACACCGCCAGAGACATTGCCCCTACTTTTCATAGCAGTGCTGGAAGTCTGTAACTGGAATTACTTCTACTTGATCGGTTACAGCTTTGTCAATAATTACTTCTACTTGATCTGTTACAGCTTTGTCAATGTCGTTCACTGTCCCATAATGCAGTCCTTTGAGGTGGATCCTCAATTTAGGGGAAAAGAAAAAGCCACTGGGACTCGTATCAATGAAATAGAGAGCTGAGGAACCACAGAACGTGCTCTTTAGTCAAAAAGTTATTCATAGAGGTCACTGTGTAACAAGAGGCATTGTCATGGTGAATCATCCAAGCAGTGATTTATTCACACCCCTATTTCTTTTATTTTTTTTTTTTTACAAATGGAAAATTCTGGATAAACCCCTGCATTTAAGTGTTGTCAATGACAAATTCCTGTGATAAAATCTCATGGTTAAAATCCAACTCCTCATTCTTACAGTCAGTCAACGCTCTGACAACACAGGAGATTGCACTCTTTCCATATGAGATTTTCGAAGATCTTCCAGCATGGAGCTCATCTTTAATTGCCCTCTGAACATACCTTTTGGCACTTGAACACTTGTAACCTCGCGAAAACATGCTCTCCATAGGCCTGTTTCACTTTTTCAAACATTTGCATGGCATTTTCGCAGAACTTCACACAAAACAAAATTGCACTAACAATATCCTATTGGTACTAGTGACTTACAACTTGCACCAGCAGTCAATGAAATGTTGATCTAGCCTTCCCTTGATGGGTGATCTCACAGCATTATCAGATGGGGTGCAGTGTTGCCAGTCTAATTACTTTATTGACAGATCTTGTACATTTTTTTTAAACAACAGCTTTTTATGAGTAGAAATTTATTCCTTTGATATATGTATATATAAATATATACGTAGATAGATATGTATACTTTAAAATGTAGAAAATACATAATTTTTTAAATTACAGTTTCCTTACAACCTAACTTTGATCAGCATAATTCCATTCATATAAGACCTTGATACATAAATACAAGTGTAGCATTTCTGAAAGTTGATTAATCAATATGCCAGCCGTTAAGTACAAATTCACTGCATACTAGCATTAGCAAAAATTGAAAGCCTGCTTCATGCTTGTTACAACTAAAACTTAAAAAATTGTAACTGCCAATTCCATTGTGCTCTTTTGGAAATTATTATTTATTAGTTACGCAAAGAACCACTACATAACCATCACAGTCTTTGGATTAATCTAATTCATTAACTTTGTATTTACAACAATTCAGAGTAAATATATATATAAAAAAAACATGTACGAGTAAAATACAGAGAAATTAAAAGTTTGAGCTCTGATGCTCTAAAACTTTAAAATAGAAATTTGGCTACTGTTTATATTGCATTAAGTACCCATATTGAATGTGAAGTTCAATATAGATCCTAAACCTGCCTCTTCATCTGAGTTCCAATCAAGGAACAGAAAAAGAAACAAGCTAACCTCAGGGGGATGAAATAGCTCTTGAAACCAAAGCAAAATCTCTTTGGTTGTGTCTCCGACTTTAATTAATTTAAACTAGATACAAGCTTCTCATTCAGTCGTAACTTGAAAGCAAAAAGTAAATTCAAGTTCGTTTCACACATCCCTCGACTCTTCAGATCCATAGTAGTTTGCACCCAGAAAGAAATTTCTCACTTTCCAAGTATTCAGTGTACGGAACTCACAAAAGTTAATCTGAGACCTTTATTTATTTTTATTAATGGTGGTAACATTCACATTCTCACCGTAACCTACAGAGAAATTCTACTTGATAACCACATTTGTACAAAATTACATATATATTGCTCATTATCATACAACAAATAATTATAATACACTCTGCAACAATGGGAGCACAATATAAAAAAGATACCTTAAATTTTAAAATGAAATATTGTAAAGCAGATACATTATCGAGGTAACTCAGAACCATGAATAACTGAAAATATATATATATATAATCTAGGTTAGTGTTATAGGCACAATAACTGATAATAATTTGTTATAAAAGTTATTTCACAGGCAATAATAAAAATATCCATCATTCGTATTTTGTTTACATGTTCTTCTTCCATGAGTTTCACAAACATTTACATGAAGCATGTAAACAAAATACACGACATTTGCTTGTAACTTGTTCTCACATAATCCCTCACCAACTCAAGTTTTTAATTCTTATCTTATTATAAGTTGAATTGCAATTTCCATGCAACTTTTTAAGACATTAAGTTAAACCACTTGTACCACAATCTTTCCAAAGTTTCTGCTTTACAAGATTTTCAAGGTTTACAACAAGGAAGTAAACGCTTCCATATCGAATTGTGTTCCCAGCACATAAAAAATGTTTGGTTCTCATCCAGGCATTATTGCGTCCAGACCTCTTCATACAGCTATTTACAATTTAATCTTGTGCTTTGCATTCACTTCTTGCGTTTATCAATGATTTCCATTAGATATACCATTCGTTAAGGAGTTCTCTTTGTGTATGCCATTTGAAATGTCTTTACCCCACTTTGTTTTATGTTGATTCACTCCAAACCCTTCATCGTAATTTCCTTTTGCAATGAAGAGCTGTTTGAAGTGAGGTATACAATACAAATTTCCATTATTCAAGGTGTAGGTTTCCATTCTGAAATTTTAAAAATAGTAATAATAATAATAACAACTAGTTAAATTCCACAACTAAATGATTTATCAATTAGAACTAATAAAACATGAACTTTTCCTTGAAGGGACTAAACCATTTTAATACGTGTACATACCTCAATGTAACAGTTTTCAAACATTTGTAATTGTACGAAATTGTGCAATCAGTTGTTACTGAGCCGGCTTGGTGGCCAATCACATTAAGTCGTCTACTTCCTAACTCACCAACAACGTGCTCGAAATTTATTTCCCCCTATAGTAGTTATGGGGGGGAAGGTCATGCTTGATGGGCATTTAGTTCCTACAAATCCACTATATTAGAACACTTACTTGAAAATCGTAATGATACAAATGAATGAAAACTTTAACTTTAAAACAAAATACATATGTTTTTGTCCTCAACTTTGAGCTCCACATACAGAATTTGAACATCGTTTAGAATATATTTCTGAAATGTCAATTTTCTGTCAAATTCCTTATTATTTATGCTAATGTGTGTTTTTTTTATCTTTTCTTAAATGTTCTCACAATCATCTTTACAATGGTCAGCTCTCTCGTTTAATAGCAAGATGTATCATAACTTATGTTCTTTCGCAATTATGGCAACTTCTCTCTAGGGATGGACGATATCGGAAATTTGAGATCATGATATATTATCAAAAAAATTATCATCACAGATGATACGATACAATGTCTTTTCCATATCTTGATATCAGCGATATATCGTCAGCAAGATTAATACCGCCAAATATCATGATGATATCTCGCTGACACGATATATATTGCTAAAATACCATGACAATATATTGCACACATGATCTACACTGGTCGACAATTGCTAAGGAACAAACACATATTGACCCATATCTTTTTCAGACACAACTCCGTGTCCGATGAATTGCGGTACTGTATGACAAGTGATTCTGGCATCAAATGGTGTGGAGAGAAGGTGGAACACGATATCATGCACAGCACATCTCTGAACGTGTCAGGTATGGGGGACATAATGAAAAATGGGAAAACACAACTGCACATCTTCGCCGCAGGATCCGTTACTGGAGCACTGTATTCTACAGAGACCCTGGAAGGTTATGTTCATTTTTTTCTGGGTGCAGTGGGCCCTGACTTTCTTTACATGGATGATAATGCGCGTCTACACAGAACTGTCCAAGTGACAGAGACACTGGAAAGAGAAAACATCACCCGCATGGACTGGTCTGCATATTCACCGGATCTCGAACATGCGTGGGATGCTCTCGGAAGGCAGGTTGCACAAAGGAATCCCCCAACCCAGACCCTCCAGGAGCTGAAAACTGCACTTCATGAGAGCGAGGGGTATATTGTCATTTTTCCTGAACGCCCTCATCGATAGAATGCCATACAGGTGTGCAGCTTCCTGTGCAGTCCACGGTGGCCACATGCCATACCAATTTCCTCTGGACTCACACTACACATGCCAAATTGTGATACATGTACTTTCCTCACTTTGTTTTACTTATGCTGGTTTTGCTTTATGACATCCTGTTTCCTTGGTTGATGGGTCATCTTTTCTCAATGAACCTTAATTGATCTCTGTACTTATACATGTATATTGTTCACATGTTGAACCCTGATTACATAGTCGAAAGTTATTGGTCAAAACGTGTTTGTTCCTTAGCAATTGTCGACCAGTGTATATTGCCAAAATACAGTGATGATATATCGCCCAACACTACTTCTCTATCACACTTGTTCTCTGCTCTAGCCTCTCTCTATGTCTTTTCCACAAGTAAGGCACAATATTTCATAAATCCTCCCACCCCTTGAACTTTTGCCAAATTATGCTATTCTACAGTGAAATATTTATGGGGACATTAACATTTTTTGATTAGCTCTTGTTTTTGTGTTAAGCAAGGAAACATAACTTTAACCCCCACAAATGGTTGTATTACACACTCTTTATGCAGGGGCATTGATTTTCATAATCACAAAGTAATCCAAATTTAGTATTTCTATTATGGGGATTTAACATGTTCAGTAAAATTCTGACAAAATTTGTATTTTATGAACATAGTAATCACAACTGATGTACATAATTGCAGTTACATTGCAAGTTGTTATTTGACTACTATTTTCCCTCAGCAATTTTCCAACTCACTGTTTTTTTCGTGTATCTTTGAAGGTTGCGACAACCCCCCCCCCCCCCTTTCCAAAAGGAAAAACTCTACACTCCTGGCCATATGCAAGTGATAAATACTAATTAATTTATCCAGGTTAGAAATATGTTAATGTAGGTAACTGAAGGAATTTAACCATGCGCAAAAAATTATTTGCTGAATATTTTAACCTTATGCCTTTAACATTTTCCACTTGTAAAAATTCGTAAAAATCTTCCTAAAATAAAAATATATTGTAGGTAAAGTGTATTTTTATTTTTCCAAACTCTATACTCAATAGGGATGGGACCGATTAATCGGTACTCTATCGGTATCAGCTGATATAGGCATATCGGTGTATCGGTTTATCGGTAAAATTACCGATTATTTTACCGATCCGATATATCGATAAATATATGATAATTTAGTGCAAAATTCTGCCATTTTGTTGTAATTTTTATGGATAATCTCCGTGCCCTACTTTCTAAAAAAAAGTAAATGTCTAAATATGCAACTCCTTTTACACTGCAGTCACCTTGAAGCACACATATATTAAGGAGGTCAATGAATTTTTCAGGTTCTTCAAGGACCATTTCTAATTTTATATCGGATCGGTAGAATATCAGTTATCGGTAAATTTTATATCGGTACTTTATCGGTATCGGCCTAAAAAATTCATATCGGCCCATCCCTAATACTCAATAATAATTGTAAGACCTATAAAGCATCAAAATGATTGATAATCAAAACTTTAAAATTACATTAAAAAAATCCAAGTTGAGGACGAGGGGGGCAGATATTTTTATATCAAGTGGAAAGGGTTAAATATATATGACTAAACTACAGAAAAGAAGTATGTTACCTCAGAACACATCCACACTGAAAACACCTGAAGCACCCTTTGTGAAACACCTTCCCTCCAGTTTCTGTCTTCTCCATGGCATACACTCTCTTCTCACAACTGCAACACAATTCGATGCAAGAGGTTTGAATACCCTGTAAACATTGAAACATTCATTTTGTACAAGCAAACACTGTGACCACATCCCATAAAACACATGTATAAAATTACAACAAATTGAAGATACCATATTGACTCGAAAATAAACTACACTTTTTATGAAAATTGCAACTGAAAAATGTTAAGGTGCGGCTTATGACATTTTATCCTATGCGGTTTAAAAATGGTGCTTATTTACATATTATTCTTTTTAATAATGCAACAATCATGGGCGTCCAGAAAGGGGGCAAGGGGGGGGGGGCATGCCCCCCCCCCCCCTGGAAAATTAAAGTCAACCAAAAATTATGTATTTCACACATATTATTGTGGCTAAAATGAAATTTTATGTGTTAATTATTGCATGAACACCATAAATTCAAATTTAAGCAATGTTTTTTTTTAGGGAAGAACACTATTTTTGTGGAAAATGTGCCTTGTTTGCCCCCCCTGGAAAAAAATACCTTCCTTGCCCCTCTCTGGAAAAAATCCTGCGGACGTCCAAGGCAAAAATACAGCTAGTGTCTGTAAATGAAACTAGAGGCATTCTAATGATGCAAAAACATAATGTTCAATTTTGGTGTTAAGATAGTGTTTATAGTTCTCTGTGGTAGCAATCCACAGCATGTAATGAGTACACATTATTCATAATTCATAATACCAGTACCATATACGTCATTTATTGGATTGATTGATTTGTTGTTTTAAGGTCCACTTTATGCACAGTGAGGCTAATCGGGACTGGGCCTACAGTTTAAAGTGGGGTTCGAACCACTATGTGCCTCCACCGGGTATCGAACCAGGGACCCCTTGATTACAAGGCGACGACGCTACCACTGCACCATCGGGGAGGCCTTTTACGTCAATTATATCTGTAATGTACAGATGTGATTCTTCGCTGTGATAGTAACGTTACACATGATGATGCAACTCTTCATGTGGAGAGGGGTTAATGATGGTTGATACTGTGCCTAACAAGAAATATCTTGTATGGAAATTCTATATGTACATATTGTTTTCCAAATACTAATATATATATATATATATATATATATATATATATATATATATATATATATATATATATATATATTATATACAGAATAAAATTGCTACTGGTAATTTTTCTTCCCTCTATCTCTCTGATTATTGTACTTTTCAAATTTTAAGGATGATTCTTACATCCAGGTATAGTTTTTTTCTTCTTCCTCCTTGAACTTTTAGGGCCAATATGATATTCTTTCCACCAATGTATAAACTTAGTTTAGAAATAAAATGCCAAAGTGAGAAGAGAATGAAAATAAAAGCAAGGAAAAACATTTTCAGACATGGGTTATCTTGTTAAAATCTCATCTAGTAAATTAACAACAAATGACATCATGAACTATTTGAAGTTGCTACAGTGTGCAAATATTGGATCTGTATTGGTGAGAATGTAAGATTATTGGCACTGGCTCGAGGTCGGCTTGAAGGATTTTGTGTTAACCTTGTGTACATATTAGAAATGTGTCACAGCCAACCTTCACCATATAGTATCAAACAAAATATCCAAATTCAATCTAAAATTAATCCCATATTTAAACCAAGCCTGACACGCAGAGCTATCTGCTTTGAAACTTTAGATGGCATTATTTTGTAGGATTTAATCCTGTATTGTCCACATCATTTTTCAGCCTCTCTAGGCTAATCAAGATGAGGATGAATGATGATCAGATGAAAATGATGGAACACAACCAAAGGAACACACTAAAGCTGGGACTCCAACTCGAAACCTCCAGTGGCGAGATCTTCAGTCCACAAATCAATTCAAAGACATTTTTGTTGTAATTATGGTAGAGGCAAAATTACTCCTAGTTTTATTTTTCATCCTTTCGTCTTCAGTTTGTAGGTTAATAATGAAGCACAGTTCAATTCTTGAAAGAAGATGCTTTAATAAAATTCATATTTTTCAGACCGGAAAAATGTTCGCTACACTATCATGAAGAAATGATGTGCGCAGATACGGAATACATTAAATTTTAACGTATAAGGTAACCCGGGGTATTAAGGACCACCAAATTGCTATTTCATTGAAGAAATTCATCAGGAGCTGCTCAAGAACACACAAACAGGATGCATTCTGGAATGTATATTTTCTAGTTTACAGTAATGACAACACAAACGAGTAGGCATATAATGCAAAGGCAAAACAACAATGAATTGAAAGGTAGGTTGTATGGTCCCAATTGGCCCTTTGCTGGGGTAATTAGGACCAGCCAATGGGGTATCAAGGACCGGTCACGGAAATAAGGACCAGCACAGAAAATGCTAAAAATGCCATACTGCATGTTACAGACACAAATCACATATGTATATCAGAGAATTAAGATCCTCCTGTCCTGTCAAGGCAGTACACTCAATGTGATACAATGTACTACACAAGTCGCACTGTATCCATTGCTCCCTTGAGCCCTCGGGCATATGGCACAGACCACACCGTTCAATGGAGGCCGCATGATGCTGAGAAGGAACGGATGTTACTGTAATGTCAGGTGTACTTTCAGTAGTCTTTGCACATTCGTAGAATAAGAAATAAAATTAACAACAATATTGGTCCAAGGGGAAAGGATGTGTCAAAGAGATGGGGTAATTAGGACCCCATGGCACAGTGGCAAAAACAGTACAAAACATATGAAGTGGAAGTGCATTTCTGTCATATTATGTGCTCATATACTTATAACATCTTTCCATTCACTTCTACGAACACAGAAGTCCTTTGAAATTAACACCATTGCACAATGGAACTGCTTGTTGGCATTAGGGGTTTTCAGGGTTATTAAGGACCACCACTATTTATTTCCCCCACTATTTATCATTTCTCAGTTTCTGAAAACACAATGATACCTACTTCCTCTACCGACATAGATATTCTCATTCTCTGCAATATTTGTGCTTTTGCGTACAAGCAATATGATCTTTGTAAACAAATTATTATGCTCATCACTATCCCCTCAGCAAATAGTAGCGATTTTCATCTCCTTTCATTATGGGTTTTCATGACGACACACTTGTACAATACTCATACATTCACTCTTAACTTGTTTCCCTGCAGTTTTTTTTTAATGGTTACTTACCTCTCTTCACCTTTCTGCAGCAACTCTGTTTTCCCACACATTTTTGTAAAACTTCATACAAGATGCTCAGCAGTTCTTTATGGCATTTTCGCGAGTCTCCCTTTTGGCTGGTTCCGTTTCCCGGTCTTAACTACGCAGATTGAATGCCATTTGTGTGCAGAGTACTATTTACACAAACAAAAGAGGATCACAGACCGTGCACACAGCTGGTGCGCCTGCCGCTTCGCATTTCTTTGAGCTTTTTACGAAATTCTAGCACACAGTCCTTAATGCCCCGTGGTCCTTAATACCCCAGTTTACCTTATTCATAAGTATTCCCTGCATCCTAATCTTGCACCTGATTATGCAGTGAAATATGATACCTATTATCTTTCATACATTTCACTCTATTCTCGACTGTTGAGTAAGAGATCTGTGCAGCACATTAATAGGAACAAAAGTTATTATTAACTCTAAAACACGTGGCTTTCGCACACTTAAAAACTTAGTTTAAGGACAAGTGAACAGTTTCTTACACTTTTTAGAAATTTGCAACTATTTTTTTAGAATTACACCCTGTTATCTTATGGTAATAGTATGTACTTGCTCATGCACATTTTATTTTTATTTCTGAAACTTTGAATCAATTTAATTTTGAATTTTACTCCTTTGTGCAATACTAATGTAGAAAAAGGAGGCCAGACATTCTTACATTATCAACAGCTAAGCTTGCGTACGTGTATAGCTTTATATCAATTACTTTACATGTGCATTCGAGTACTGCATTGAACCAATTTCACTCGCTCAAACTCGATCGAATCTTCCACGCTCGAGCGTGATTCGCTCGAATATAAATATCAGCTCAATGTGGCAATAATCGTAGAAATATATGTGGAAAAGTCATGCTGGTAAAGTTAATGGTAAGATCAACTAAATTACATTTTAACATTGAGATGATGACTAAGTTCACCGATCATTTGCCTGTTCGAGCATTATTCGCTCAAGTGAAGAAACAGTCCATTCCGTAAGCCGTCTAGCATCATTTATGCGAACTATTAGACGATCGAGCAAAAAATCCTCAATGCAGCACACTAATGTACATGGTGTTATCATTCAACAGCAATCGCTTATTGTGGAAAGGTATGAAACAGCATGTGCACCACATTTGATACATCCAGAACGAACACCACTGGTTGGCCACAGGAGTTGAGTGCTGGACTCTCAACCTCACTATCAACAGTCTTAGGTTTGAGTCCTGGCATGGGTGGGAATGTTTCCTTGTCTCCCTTCAATGTAATCTAGTCATCATTCATCGTAATCATTGTGATTACCCTAAAGAGGAAACGGAAAATATGAAATATGATCATCACTGGTACACAATCTTCCTGAACTTTGTTTCTTTCGCTTTCTTTGGTTTGAAGTAGGCATTTTAAGTTCATCATATACCTGGCATCTTCGAAATCCCTATCCTTCATCTGCAATGTGGAAGATGGTGGTTCAGCTCACTTTCGCAAAGTTTAAGTCCACTTCATGCCTAGATAAGTTGATGAAGACTGAACCATCTTGCAATGTGTCTCCACCAGCATTGAAACCACACATTTGCATGGCCTACCACCCACAACACCATTGCTGTACTTTCCCTTCAATTGTTACTGCTGTCACATAAAATTCCATAAAAGTACAGTGACTTTTGGCAGGATTATGACTGTGTTAAGAAATCATATGACTAAGTGTACTACAGAACTGGATGGGGGGGGGGGGGGATTGTTTATTCTCGCAGCCATCATTACTCACTGTAACACAAAAGGTAAACAACAGAAGGCTGAACATATTGCCCCTACATGTCCAATGAAGTACTTGCAGCTACCGTGCTAGCACAACCAATCAACAGCCCTCAAACGGCCAGGGTCTGCCAGAGCAGCTTTTTCATTGGGAGACATATAGTCAGCACATCAGGTCCCATCGTTGCAGTTTTCTGGCTTTCGTAACCAGAGCAGCTACTTCTTTTCAAGTAGCTCTCTGACTGTCCTCACAACGCTGGGTCAATGCCGAAATTTTGTGGGCTCCCACTCTGGAATCGAACCCAGGCCCGCTAGCACCAAAGGAGAGGATACTAACCACTTGGCAACACAGGAGCCCCTAATTCATCCCTATAAATCTCTTAATCTTTTGCCGCCCAAGCGTAACCCTCACTGTCCCAAGCATCTCGATCGAGATGCTGTGTCAAGGTCGTAGTTTTTACGTTATAACTTTTCTATTTTTGGCTAGAATTTCGATTTTATTTTTTTATATTGTTCCTAACACATGTATTTAACAGAAATGGTTTTTTGCATTTTTTTTGTCTTCATGAAAATGTAAGGGAAAAGCAGTGGTCAGAAGTAGTGCGCTACTTGTAGCGTCGCTACAGTAGCTAGCTACAAAATTTGTAGCTGTAGCTGTAGCGAAGCTACATTTTGAAAATTGTAGTTGTAGCGGTAGCGAAGCTACAAAATTCCTGTAATTGTAGCGAAAATTTCGCTACAGCTACATTTTTTCTCAGCATTTTGAGGTGAATTTTGAATGTGTCAACAGCGTCAAAAATAATTCGATAATAATGCTTACTTTTGTAGGAAGTTCATAAATACAAAGTCTATTACATGGAAATACAGATTATCTAGATTGTAGATTAAATATATCTGCATGTTATTTAATTAGTATCTAAATAATTTTAATATCCAGATAACTAGCTGACATATATGAATATATTCCAGCTAACAGTTACGTTTTTTTGAGCTGCATCGCTATTTTGGGGAGAAACAGGCCTCGTTTGCTGCACTGCTGAAATAAAGTGCCTCGTTTGAATCACCCCCGGAACAAATCCTGTGGAAATCCATGGTGTAAGAGACACCAAAATTCTATTAATTGCTGTGTAAAACACAACTTGCAGTGCAAAAACGAGCGATGGATTTTCCACTGCACTGGCAAAGGAATAGTGCCAGCAATAAATGGCTAAGTACGTTAACAGCATTGATTATTGTCAGTATATAGGATCTCACCAGCAAGAAATTATTGTTACAAGAATGATAGAGTTTCTGGACTTACAATTATTTTCGCGATAATATTTGTTCACAAATTTTAAAATTACAATACGTTTAGAACACTCGGGTATACACGACAGTTTCTTCAATATATTGTATCATATTGTAAAAAGTACATACGAGTTATTGACTTTCCTGCAGAAACGACAATTTTCTTTAGTTAATATACATAGTTTTCAAATTTATCTATTTTTCCTACTTTTGCGTCACTTTTCTGTAACTTTTGCTACTCATGACATCATCATCATCATCATCATCCTTCGCCGTTTCTTGCCTCTGACTGGGTCGGCATAGAAGTCAAGCCTCTCCATTTTTTCCTGGTGTTCCACCACTCCTCTCTTTCCACGGTGTTCCAATCTTGTCCTCTTCTCCTAACACTCTCCACTATCTGCTCTTTTCACAGACATCTTAGTCTCCCCCTTGGCCTTATTCCCACTCGTTGTGCATTATAATCTCTTACTAGTACTCTTTCTGCATCCATCCTCTTCATGTGCCCGAACCATCTCATCTGTGCCTGATCTATCCTGTCCTGAAGCTTCCCCACATCCACTGTCTGTCGGATCTCCTCATTCCTTGTTCTATCCCTTCTAGTCTTCTCCCATAGACTCCTTAAAATTTTCATCTTCACTGCCTGCATCTTTTTTTGTCTCTCTATGTCACGTAATTATTGGCACATAGTATGTGTTATATATTACCTTCTTGCATTTCATAGGTACATCCCTGTTCCATATTAATCTTTGAACGCTTTGATATAGTCTACCACCCATTTATCCTCTTCTGTTTACCTCTTCAACTTTTCTGAATCATGACAATGAGGAAAATTTAATTATTCTCTTATCTATAGTCGCTTTCTGCCACTTTCGGCTAATTGTGAGAACAAGGAAGAATGATTAATGATGAGCAGTGTGGGGAATGGAGGAGCAGGAGGATCCCATCCTCCCAACTTGGCGTCTTTTCTATTTTTTGTTTTGAGTCCATTTTATGCATAGATAAGCTGATCGAGACTGGATCCGAGCCACTATGTGCCTCCGCTAGGTATCGAACCTGGAGCCCTTTTGTAAACAAAGGGCCCCAGGTACTTTTAATTCAAAATGCTGCCTTCATATCAGTCTATTAAAAAATGAAACATTTATTCTCAAGAAAAATATGTTGATGTGAACATAAATACGTAATCCTACCAAATTTCATTTGTGTATAGTTGTAATCACTAATTTGGGTAACACCCTAATTGCAATATTCATATATCAAATTTGAATTGAAATGTCACTTGCATAGGTATGTTATTCTCAAAAACTATAGTAAAAATAAGTAACTGAAATAATACTGCTATCAAAATTATCGAATGGCAGGAATCATGATAATAAATAACAGAATCTATTTACCAGTAGAAGGGGATTTTTTAATATTCACATTGTAAAAATAAGTAACTGAAATAATACTGCTATCAAAATTATCGAATGGCGGGAATCATGATAATAAATAACAGAATCTATTTACCAGTAGAAGGGGATTTTTTAATATTCACATTGTTGTTTTTAAGTTTTTTTTATGCAGATGTAGCGCAAAAAGTAGCGAAGTAGCGAGTAGCGAACAGGAGTAGTGTAGCGAGCTACTTTTTGGAAAATGTAGTTGTAGCTGTAGCGATGCTACATTTTGGAAGAGTAGCTGTAGCGAAACTACTTTTAAAATGTAGCGCTCTGATCACTGGGAAAAAGGCAGGAAAAGGTACTTCTCTTTTGCGGCTCTTTTCAACATCAAATTTTTGCCGATAAAGGAAGACGGGCTTTGTTGTTCTAAAGCAATGCTTTTCACTCCCGTCTGTTAACTGCATTCGAAGGAAACTTGTTTATCAGTATCCGATGTCAAAATGAAAGTTTTCCGTGAGGGTGCATGCAGGGGGTGCAGGGTGGGGGGGGGGGGGGGAAGACAGGTTGTTGAATCTGCGTTGTGAGAATGGAATTTCGAAGCACGCTGAAGGAAACCTTTTCTTTTTAGCACAAGTGTCCACAAGTTGCGACAGGGGTTACCCTGCATTGTCTAAAAATAGAATTTCAAGCAGCTGCAAGAATCGGTGCTCATTTTTCACTGCGTTCTAGCTTTTCGTCCGTGAATGTTGTGCGTAGGTGTCGTTTTGTGCCCAAGTGCGAGGACATTTTTTGGGTGAAGTGACAATTTTTTAAAATAATTTTTGGCGGTTTTCTCCCTTCCCCCTCCATATATATGCCAAATTTACATAAATTTTGCATTTTGTGCATTTTGACCCTTTTTTCGGGGGGGGGGGGGGGGAACACCATTTTTTTAAGAAAAGTATTTTTGAGGGGATTTCCCCCCTTTCCCCCTCCATATGTACGCCGAATGTGCATAAATTGTATATCGTCTGAATCTGTGATTTATTCTGCGTACAACGGTATATCTTTCATATCTCTAGGGCATTTAGTTTCTGAGCTATAGTCATTTCAAGGTACTGCTGCATTTTGAAGCTTGAATCAGTGGCGTGCCGACCATTCCTTTTGGGGGTACAACTCAAGTTACATTGGTCATATGATAATAATGCAAATATTTTTGTGTTCCTTACATGTCAGCGATCATTTCCATGTGCATGTCGACACTGTCATGTACTTTTTTCTTGGGGGGAGGGAGGGGGAACCAATTTTTTTTTCCCCGAAATTTTGGAATTTTGAGAATTAGCCCCCTCCCCCCCGCCACATATACACCGAATTTGCATAAATTTCATATAGTCTGAATCTCTGGTTCATTCCGCATACAACGGTATATCACTCATCTCTCTAGGGCAATTAGTCTCCGATCTACACTCATTTAATTGAAACTCTGCATTTTGCTCAAAATCGGCTCGGTACCGAGAGGCTTACATGTGAAAATGGCCTTGGGCGCCAAAAGGTTAATGTTAGTGACAATGGTTCTAAATACCATGCAACATTAATTGATCCTTATTTTTGAAATGCACCTTTACATTCATAAAAATAAACCCAAAATGAAGAATTTTGCTCCAATTTACAGGCTACTTATATTGTACTGGAAAAAAAAATAGTCCTAATTTTACAAGTACATCAATATGCCTATATCAGCAGACAGGGATATTGTGATTAGCCAAAAGTGGCAGAAATATGAAGTGAAACAGGCAAAAATATAAACGACAGATGATAAGTGTGTTCCCAGCGAAAAATCATTCTCCACAGGAAATGAATTCAAAGAGAACAGACTCAACAGCATCCTGTGGTGCTGCAACCTGCATTTTCCTAAGAAACGCACATTGCCTGTCATGGTTCGACTTAAAAACTGCCATAAATGACAAGAACACAAGTGATCACACTTGCAACAAAGAACAAAAATTGAAGCAGTGTCCAGTGACAAATTCCACAGTTCAGGATAAACTAAGTCTGCATCCTGAGTGTACAGAAGCAGAACATTATGCTGACAGCATGCTAAGAAATGTGAAATCAACAGGCAAGAATATGTTGGCAAGCTAACAGTAAGAGCTGTAGAATCATAGCAAAAAAATGCCAGCTTAATCAGGACTCAAATTCAGTGAAAAATCCGATGACTGACAATTAGCTTGGTTCTGTTTGTAGATAAATGGCATAGTATGCGTGGGTCCGAGTCCCACCCGAGCCTCTGTTTTGCGCCAAGTTTCTGCAATACAGACTTCCCATAATGCCCTTTGTTTCTCCCCTCCGAGGGAAAACCACAGCTGCAAATCTAGGGATGTAGCACACACCAACAAAGGAAGCTAGTTCATAGCTGCCAAGCTTCTTGCCACAGTCTCTCATTAAACAAGACAGGGGGATGAGGGTGCGAGTGGACATTCTCTCCATCTTCATCTATCTCCCATGGTCATGGCACTGAAGTGAGGGAGATGATGTGGCAATGGTTCCAGTTGTCAACCGTGGCACACATTTTGGTTTCAGCATCAAGAGGGATGGATGGGGTGAGGTCGTATAATAGTAATTCAACTCCTGCATGTGGCAAAATCTATTTTAACCTACAGCAGATGGTAATCTCTCATGCCTGTAAGCCTCTGTGGATACGAGGTTTGCACGTGGATATTTTTCAAATGAGTGTATAACATTTTCTTTCAAATGTACAATCATGAACAAAAAAATTGTAACGAGAACTATTTGCCGTAGAAATATGAGATTGGTTTTGTTTATCTTCCCAATGACAGGCCTTTCAAGGGAAGTGAAATTTATACATTCCTCCCCCCCAAAAAAAAACTAAAAAAAGAAAATTCAAATTATTCTTTCGCAGGTCACTGCGGCCACTACAATGAACTAAAGTGAATGAAAAAAATTCTGATATGGTAGCACTGTTACCTTCCTAATCACTGTGAATTGGCATTGAACATTTTTAATAACGTACTGAGAAAAAACATTAAAATTCTAACCAAGGAAAAATTTATTGTATGAAAAATATACACTAAAAACGTAAAGTTTCTACCCTCCAACAGGGTCTTCTTCAATCAGCATTTTAATGTTTTATTAACATGGAAAGAAGGCTTAACAATGTTACCATGAGAAAAACAACAAATATACTATATAAGGAAATCAGTATAGTCATGTTACGGAATAGATTTCTGGAAAATTGGTTCCTATATAGGCCCTAAGGAAGCTGGTTGCACAAAATTTGTAGAAACTAACAATGAAAGGTCATTCTTTCATACTATAGAACCTCTCCCCATGTTTTGAAAAGAAAAATCAATAAAGTATGAAATTTTGGAAATCTGGCATCTCCTGCTGGGCAAGTAATTGTACATGTATGATACTTTTTTTTTTTCATTTTCATCATTATCACAGTTATAAGTAAAAACATAATCATATAAGTTTTCAGAAACATTGCACATTTTTTCAGATAAAATATGCAAACTACTTTTTCAAAAAGAGTTTATTAAAAATAGAAATAATAACTGTTTATGTTTTGTGATTTTATTACATCATGCCCTCATATGTATTCAAATGAACAAAGAAGACAGAACTGAAATATGCGCAGTTGTGGAGAAATGACATGTTAATTGTTGCCAGGAGGTAGTGGTCAATATATCGAGCTACACTACACAGCCAAAAGTCACTGGACATGCAGTGCTGTGCTGTTCAATCCAAAGATACCAGCCACGTTACTTGTCTGCAACTGACAATTCCCCATTCTTGAAGATTTTAAATATAAACTGAATGTGCATCAAGCTTTAAATTTGCACAATTATTTTTGCATTTTCACAGACACTATGTGACTAATTACGACAGTCTTGCATTTTAATGATACACAATTCAGAACAAACCTATAATCTGAATAAAATCTATTGACCTTATTAACCACACATACAACAACTAATTGAAGATTAGGCACACACAGGAGATGTACTACGTAGAAATTTTCAGCGGAAAATGCAGGCTCGACCAGGACTTCAATCCGGGTCTCTGGCATACCGTCCCATTGCTCTAACCACTGAGCTACTGACCAGGCCTGGCCTCACCTGATTTTTCGCTATTGCTGTTTTACCTGCGTGGAATCGTCTCTGGCTGTGCTACTGCAACAACGGGATCTGTTGCCTTTGAAACACAGTAGACTGTCTACTATTCCACGCAGGTAAAACAGCGATAGCGAAAAAACAGGCGAGGCCAGGCCAGCTCGGTAGCTCAGTGGTTAGAGCAATGGCACGGTATGCCAGAGACCTGGTCGAGCCTGCATTTTTCGCTGAAAATTTCTTAGTAATACAACAACTAGTCCATACATCCATCATGAATGATAATATTCAATGCAAAAAGATGGGATCTGCGAGTTTCAAATAAATTATTTCGCTCATGTGACATTTATTGGTTGATGTAAACACAAATAGTATACAAACATGATTATAGTGGATTTTAACTTTATGTGTGCTATTGTACTCATTCTATTGTTATTTACATATAACTTAAAAATCAGAGATAACTGTTTTGCATAAATCTAAAAACACACTTAATACTTAAACATAGAAAAGACTTCAAATATAAATCTCACCTCATATTTCATGTCTCATAATATATAATAACATTTAAACTTTATTAGAAATTACTTGAAATATTAATTGATAACAAAAAAAAAAAAATACAGTTAAGATTTTTCATTCAGGCCATATAGTACCACCTGGAAATTTATATTCTGAGGAAAACTTCATCTTGATATTATGCACTGTAATTACATTTGGTCATATAAATCTGTTACATAAAAATGCACGCTCCTATATTGTACTGCATCTTTAAACATTTGATCATAAACATTGTAGTTTAAATATTTTTCTCTTTAACAAAATTACTCTGACGGTAGAAGGATCTGACCACTTGGCCTATTCCTTTCAATGCATCCTCGATCATCTAAGCTATGAAATCTCTTTCAGCCACTGAAATTTTGAAATGCACTGCATATTTTACAAAAGCATACAATAAATACAAGATCACATTTTAGATATCTGGAATGTGCCAATCTGAACGAAAGTACAGGGGAGTACATTAGAAGTATCTAATAGACAGAAAATTTGAACCAGAGAAATAACTGTGTGTAAATGAGACAGACGTATCATGAATATTTGGTTTTACTGATTTGAATTGAAATTCAAGTCGCTTGTTAATTCTTGTCCAATATTAATTATTTCTTGCACTGATCGCTACAGATGTACTAATTTAACTTTCTGAAAGAAAAATAAGGAAAACATGTTAAATTTTCAATCTGATGCTGATATATTAAAGAGTTCTGGCATTTGATATTAACAGAAAATTAAAAATCAAATTTTATCTTCTCTGAGAAATCAATGCTCATTCATTTCTGTTCATAATTTTAGTATTCAATCTGAGACAGAAGTAAGAGAATTAAGTTTTCACCAAATATATTATTGTACAAAAAAGTACAGAAATTATATTTATAAGCAACATTCCAATATCTAATTGAAATATTTTTGTATGACAACATCATTTTACATCGAAATAGCTGAATATTGTTTATTATACATGAAGCTATATACTCAATACAGTCAGTTAATTATTCAAAGAAATACAAAATGTTCAACATGTCTGCATTACATTTAAGAATATACAAATTCAATTATTTGATATGCAGAGCAACATGATCAACACTAAGGAAAAATGTTAAAAAACCTTAAACCTTTCGCAAGTAATGCATGTATTCCAGTACTAAAAAACTGTTTCTAAAAACCATGGACATTCTGTAAAAAGTCTTCATCAAATTTATGGCACTGAATGCAGTCTTTTTGTTAATTTATTCACATTAAATAGTATCTAGGAAATATAAGTTAATAATTGTCCAGATTTAAGTAACATTAAGTTTCAACACCAGATAAGAGATACAGGAGAGAAAAAAATATTATCAAAAACATCTTCCAAAAAAGCCATCTGCAAGAAAATTACGCAAGTAATAATCATCTAAAAAGTGTCTCCACATTCTCAGTTTTATTTAACACAGAACTTGGTTTCCACATCCATTTACACCGATAACACCAGCAACCAGTACATCTACTTGTGATGCTAAGTACACTGGAACAAAAAAAAAAAAAAATCATCTCTTCTTCCTGCAATCGTACGGTGCAGATTCCAAACACTTCTACTTCATGTCCGACGTCTTCAACTTCTAACGATTCGTCGCCTTGTCATTTACTACGGAGACAAGAAAATAATATTCCAACAGTTAATTGAACTGTTTTCCCCAGGAAAATTAACTTCTGCAGTTAGTTGTGTACTACAATCATGCGGGTTAACAGAGAAACTCAGGGTTAAACAACTCATGCTTCTTCGTTCCATGCCACATGGGGGTTTGAACTTGACGTCCGCGAATCTTCACTCCAAAATGTTCACTGTTAGTAATGTGTTCACAAGACTAAAAGAAAGACACAGGGGAACATCTACTCATGCCTTGTAATTTCACAAATCATGCACTCTCAAACACTGGAAGGAAACTTTATTGTATACATATTTCATGTTGCAAGTGTCTCGTTGATAACATTCCTGTGTTCTTGAACAGTATCCTGCCTTGTGTTTCATAAACATGAAAAATTATCTTCGCATTTACTAATTATTATTCTTGATGAATTCAGAAGACACTCCACGTAGTGACAAATTAGCCTCGTTTATCTTTTTCTTCATGTTCACACATAAAATACCTTCAAATATGTTTTGGTTTAACTTTCACTAAATATCTTGAACTTTTTCCTTTGTAATTCTATAATCATTCTTGTAATTAAGCATGTTCTTCAATCACAAATGCTGCTTATATCAATAATATATCATCATTCCTCTTGCCACAGATCAATTTTGCCAGTGGTAATTAATTCTGAAGACTGAGAAGACTCATTCCTAGTGGATTATTTGAAGTTTTATATTCTCATGTTAATCCAGGACTTGAATTATTTGAAGTTGTATAGTCTCAGGTTAATCTGTGACTTGAATTATTTGAAGTTGTATATTCTCATGTTAATCCGTGACTTGAATTATTTGAAGTTGTATATTCTCATGTTAATCCGTGACTTTAATTATTTGAAGTTGTATATTCTCAGGTTAATCCATGACTTGAATTATTTGAAGTTGTATATTCTCAGGTTAATCCGTGACTTGAATTATTTGAAGTTGTATATTCTCAGGTTAATCCATGACTTGAATTATTTGAAGTTGAATATTCTCATGTTAATCCGTGACTTGAATTATTTGAAGTTGAATATTCTCACATTAATCCATGACTTGAATTATTTGAAGTTGTATATTCTCACGTTAATCCGTGACTTGAATTATTTGAAGTTGTATATTCTCACGTTAATCCGTGACTTGAATTATTTGAAGTTGTATATTCTCACGTTAATCTGTGACTTGAATTATTTGAAATTAAATATTCTCAGGTTAATCCGTGACTTGAAGAATTCAGCATGTTAGAACTGCTGTTTCACTAATAAGTAAATGGATAACTATCATTTTTTACAAATGATCTTTCATGTCCAATATTACTGTTCATTTGCATATTATGTGGTCCAACTGAAGAATACTAGACTCGACCAGCACTCCACTCAAATTTTGATAAGTTTCCACCAATTGTCTTGACGCTGCGACATAAATGACACTAAACACATTATGACCACATATCATGCAGTTTGTCATTCAGAAACAACATACACATTGCCAATACTACTCAAGTAGCAAGCATACAAAATTAAGTACTCAACTAAAATGCAACACAGAACTGAACAAACATGCATGAATACTCAAATCACAATACCACTACAAATGTTATAGAAAAACAAGGTGTTATATTTTAAAAACAAATTAATACTTAAAAGATATAAGTATTTAGCATGATAATTCTAGTACAGTCAAAATAACTTCACACAAAGCATGTCTTATAGATCTGATGAAAACCATGTTTTGCTACAATGACAAATTATGTAAAAATCAAATAAATTTCTCTCTTCATAAACCTTTTTAACTTGTAATCACGATGACAGCACCAACCACGTCAGAATTACTAATGAGCCAAAATGATGGTTATTCAATTATGGTCTTCAATTAACCTTATCTTACACCCTTTTTATAAAAGTCATCCAAGATGAATGTTGCCACTTTTACAACCCCTGTAGCTAGATATTACTAATAACTTGCCAACTAAGCAAAATGAAGGATTACATTACATTCCTCTTGCCTGGAGTAGGCAAAAGGAAACTAAGTGAGTAAAAGCGAGTGTGTGTACTCACATATATATATAGACAAGGGTTGTTCAAGATTGCAGAGACTTGTTTCAAGGAAACAATTTGAAAGTCCTACAAACGCCAAACTACATATGTGAGTTTTCCAAAGGAATCCCCCTGAGCATCCAGGTACTGCTACCATCATTGTGTCAGCTTCCCGAGTCCTTTGACATAGAAGGAAGTTGACTGCTGTCATAGATGTTGCAGATCTGCGTTTTGTCTTCAATTTCTTCCTTTACATGCTCTTAAAAGCAGCTCAAACAAATCTGATAATCACTCAGGGCTAAGTCCGGAGTGTAAGAACATGGAGCAAAATGACCATGTGGGGCCAGGTATTGTCATGGTGAAGAATGGCATTTGCAGACAACATACCCGGTCTTTTCTAGCTAATGGCTTTACGTACAGCACCCTTTATCAATGTGCAGGAATACTAGGCATTAATCATGACCCTTCCCTAAAAAAAATCCAAACAAAGAACATCTTGCATATCCCAGTCGGAAAAATGTGTCCACGTTGTTCATTTGTCAGCAACCTGCATTCTTTGCCAAACTGTTGCCCGTGACATCATTTATTGCTCATACTGTGTTTGAAATCTCATCAACATTTCACCTGGCTTCAGATTCTCCTTCACAAGGAATTTGATCATACACTGCTGCTCCACAGCTACAGACTCACTACGTTCCACCATTTTTGCTAACAATACTGCGCATGCGCCAACTACATTGAAGCAAATGCGCAATACTCACGAAGGATGAAGGTACATCCTCTGGCAGTTTTATCGTTCTCCAGCTATTTACCAGTTTTTTATTCTCAAATGTCTCTGTCAATGTTGAACAACCCTTGTTTATAGGGCTGAGCCAACGTTGATGCTGATATATCGGTTTCAGCAAGTATCAGCTGGAATTTCCTCACTGATACTAGTCATTACTTTTACAAAGTTATCTCCCAGGGTCTGCAAAAATGCCACGGAACACTTTCGAGGAGTAATTATTTTGAAAATTAAGCAAAGCATACTTACTATTCATTATTTTTGCAATCAGATGGTGGGGAAAATCAAATTTTGTGTTTAAATATTTATCTTATGGAAAACTTATATTTTAAGTCATAAATATTGAAACCCACTTTAAATTGTTGCAGACTTCGAGTATCAATATTGGTGGTAATTGACAAAAGCATCAACAGTGATATATCAGTGGTATCAGCTCAGTCCTGATTTTTATATTCATAAAGAAAATACAAAATACTGCAATTTTTTATGTGTTAATAGTTGTTTATAGAAATACCAGATAAAATTATCTGCAGATTTGCTGATGTAGCAAGTGTCTAAGTTGGCCGATAATGATGGAAGAAAAAAACAACCATTTGATTAAATGGTTACATCCATAATTGAGTTGAAAGAACACAACTCAATTCTAGTACACCACCATACACCAAACAGAAAATAAAAAACAAATTCCAACTCGGCTTAATGGCTGCAGAGCTTAATACAATCAAACTTCCATTGCAACCAGTAAATGGTGTAGCAACAAAAAAAAGGCAACCAGGATAAGAGTAACAATACGATGAAAGTGTTTCATAAACCTTGTACACTTCTCATAAAAGAAAAAATTGTGATATTTACATGTATAAAAGCAGAGATCCAACCTTGTCTCTGCTTAAAGCAGCTCTGGAGTACACCCAGCCACTAATGAATGGGTACCTAAAGGCAAGTCTGAGGGGAAAGGGGAGTAAAGGGAACCAAAGCATGATGTTGAACACATCACCAAAAATTGGTGGTGTATGTGTGGGCCCTTGCCTCCATATCTGTTTCATAGAATGGTGCAAAGAGTCTACCAAAATGATACATTTCCAGATAAAGCATGTATTTTAACAACTTAGTTGAGCCTTTAGTACAAAATTACAACAGCCATGAACACTGAGCCAGGTTCCATATGATAACCTTGTGCTCAATCAGATAAAATTCCCTAGCAACTCTAACAGAATAAGGTAATAAAAAATCATCAAAGCAACGTGCAAAGTTTGAAGATGAACTTCAAAGCTTCAATCATATGTTTGTTCAATCGAGAAAACATCAGACCGATCGTAACATTACAAGCCTACAGTATGAATGCTATAGTACTAAAAACCTACAGCGTAACAACACTTGTATGACATATCAAGATTCAACCTTGTACAGTTCTCCAAAATGTCATTTTCTCTCAAATTCAGACACATACTACTGTAACTTTATTACTGTACTTCCATTCATCCAAGAGATACAGGAATTTATTCTCAGATTCGACTGACAATATACCGTATTTACTCATGTATAATGCACACTTTTTTTCCAAAATTTTTGCCCCCCAAAACTGTGGTGTATAATGCACGGAATAATTCGGACAGCCAACATTAAACCATGCATGTTTTCACTATGTCACTGCATATAACATGCAAATGTCAACAGGCGCAAATACAAATTGCCATGTTGGATTTCTTTAGTAATAATATTTTCTTAAAAATCACTATAAAAGTGAAATGGACATTTCCTATGATTTTTCACTTTGTAACGGAACATCATGCAACACTGAGAAAAGGGGTGCTGTTCTGGTGTGAATCCATAACATAATTTTGTATTTGCTTTCTTCTACTGCAAAATAAACAAGGTGGTTACAGAAGTGGAAGCTTTGGGATGTTAAATACAGTGGAGGGAGAGGGGATAACAACAGGTGACTCATTGAATAGGTATGAAGCCATTCACACTTGATCCGCATAGCAACAGCTTTACAACCTACAACTTTGAAAGCCATTTCTTGAACCTGAATTATATTGCGCATTATATATGACATATAATTGTTTCTCACTTTTCCCCATCAAAAACCAGAGTGTGCATTATACACGCATAAATAGGGTAGTTCTTTTCTTCAAGATTTCCAAGCAGACACAAGTTGATTACAACTTAGTATGAAGCGCACACACACACACACACACACTCACACATATACCAAATTCACAAAATCTAGCCTATCTTCTGAATTAGAGGGAATTTTGGAAACTACAATTCCGAACTGCAAATAAATGACAACTCCAAGTTTCACACCTGTAGCACAACATGCAAGGGAATTCAAGATAAAGGCTGCAAATTACCACGGCAAAGTACTGCAAACTGTAGAAGATAATGCTTGATGCCTGACACCTAAGCCTTAATCAATCTCCAACTTATAAAGCATATATACATAGAAAGACAGATAGCAGCTCCCTGCAAGGAAGAATGTCTTCGTTACAGATAAATTGGAAATACTGGTATTTCACAACTTCCATGCAAACACTTTCTTGAATGTTTGTGTGATCACCATTCCACAATAGGAAAAATACATGTACTTATAAGTGGTTCTTGTTCAGAAATTACAACATTTCGTCTCAATTTCCAGGAGTTTAAAGCATCAAAAAGACTCATGAAATGGGTTAAAACTTAAAATGTTTCTTATTGAAAAGGTTAAAGATAGGAAGGATGGAGGTTGGTTGCAAAGAAGAAGGCTCAGTTGTAAAAAAAAAATTCACATGTAAACTTTCTTACAGGTGCACATGACATCACCTGAACAACAGTAAGATGAGTCATCTTGTACAGTAGAATGCATAAACATTACCAGGTAAATTATCAACTGCTATTTTCTAGGGATGGGACGATATAAAATGTTGGCCAATACCGATAAAGTCCCGTTACAAAATTTACTGATACCAATAATCAATATTCTATCGACCCAACATAAAATTTCAAATAATCCTTGAACATGAATGGTTCACTCATCTCCTTAATATACGAGGGTGAATCAAATATGAACGAGCCTTGTGCGGAAAAACAAAATTTATTGAAGGAAACAGACACATTGCCACATTCTATTTTTCTACATAGTCTCCACCCTTAGTGATACATTTTTCCCAACATTGTGGTAGGTTCTTGATGCTGTTCTCGTAGAATGAAGCTGGGTGGGTAGCCAACCAGTTGCGCACAAAGGTTTCCACCTGATCGTTGGTCGCAAATCGCTCGCCCCCAAGTGCTTCTTTGAGGGGACAGAACAGGTGAAAATCACATGGTGATAGGTCTGGGCTGTACGGTGGATGTGGAAGCGGTTCCCAGTGCATTTCCACCAGTTTCTGCCACGTAACACCTGCTGTATGGGGTCTGGCGTTGTCGTGGAGGAACAAGACCTGGCGGATGGGACAGCCTCGTCGTTTGCGTCGATACTGCACCTTAACTTGATCCAGGAGGCCGCAGTAGTAGGGTGCGTTGATGGTCCGACGTTCGTGTAAGAAATCCACCAGTAGGATCCCCCTCCAGTCCCAAAACACCGTGGCCAACACCTTCCCCGCAGACAACCGAACTTTAGCCTTCACAGGGTTTCCTTCGCCTTTCCTCCTCCACTCCATGCTGGCACGCTTGGATGCTGGGGTGTAATGATGCACCCATGTCTCGTCACAGGTAACGATGCGATGCAAAAATGCTTCCCCTTCCACGTCAAAACGAGTGTGAAGCTGGCGAGCAATGCGAACTCTGTCATCTTTTTGAGCAACATTCAGCAGCTTGGGAACCCACCGAGCTGTGATTTTGCGGAAGCCCAAGTGCTTTGTGATGATTGATTGGACACTTCCATAGCTCACACCAAGTTCTGCTGCAATTTGCTTCACAGTGACTCGGTGATCCTGTTCGACAAGCTCACGAACACAAGCCATGTTGTCATTCGTCACACTGGTGCGAGGACGATGGGGGTGCACTTCATTTGCAACAAGTTCACGGCCTTGCTGGAATTCCTTACACCACACCTTCACTCTTGCCCACGAGAGGGTACCATTCCCAAACTGGGCCTGCAGTCTCCGGTAAATTTCGGCCGGTTTGACATTTTCCTGGGTGAGGAACTTGATGATTATGCATTGCGCAACAGCCACTGGCACACACTGCTCACTCATCGTGAGAGCTACTAAACGAAGCATGCGACATGCCGGCTGTTCTGGTTCCTGACTCACGACAGCCCCACCTACTGGCCGCACATGCCCAATCACACCCTGCTACCCATTCAGATGCTTAGCCAATCAAGGCTCGTTCATATTTGATTCACCCTCGTATGTATGTTATCAGGTGACTGTAATGCAAAAGACATTGTATATCTAGACATTTATGCCTCCATGGTGGTGTAGTATGATGTCACCTTGTAATCAAGATGTCCCAGGTTCGATACCCAGAGGGGGCACATTGCATGGTGGTTTCGATCCAACTTTAAACTATAGGTGCAGTCCCAATTAGCCTATCTAAGCATAATGTGGACTTAAAACAATTCAATAAAACATACATTTACTTAAAAGAAGTTAGGGAATGGAGATTATGTGTTTATATCAATAAAAAATACAACAAAATGCCAGATCATTGCACCAAATTACAAGGTATTTATAGATATATTGGATCAGTAATCTTATCGATAAATTTATACATCACTATGCCAATATCGGGTGATATGAAGTAAGTACCGATTGATCTGTCCCATCCCTACTATTTTCATTAATTTTTACCCTTACATTTTGTGTGTTTCAAGGAACAAAACTGAAATATGATATTCACAGGTTGTCAACCGCTTCATTAGAATTTGATTTCAATTTTTTCACCCTCATAGCGAGTAATACACAATGGGTGAATGTGAAAATTGACAATATAGCAGCTAATATTTATACAGCCCACTCTACACACATGCCTCTCGTTTCTTTCCTCGCCTCTCTTCTCCCTCCTTCCAAAAACCAACAGATAAACAAAACTTGCTCATTGCATTGATCTCACCTTGAAACATTGGAAATTTTAATCTTGTGTTTGAGATGAATCTTTAATTCATTTGGCCCATTTCTGTCCTATTTCACCCTTATTGTGATTTACTTTGTGTGTTAAGTTTGTGCTCCTGGGAAAACCTTGAGAGAGCCTTTGAATCTCAGTTGAGAGCTCATAATTTTGGAACAAAAACAACTCTTAAGACATGTCAAGATAGAAACAAATATAATGACGACCGTGCATTGAAGAATATTCACAAAACGTCATATGAAGGTGGTCCTATCATTTCAATGTGTGTGTTGCCTTTAACAAGGTTCTGCCCCAACTGCATAGCTGAATACAGCATCAACATGGAGGTGGAAGGAGGAGTGGTGGAAAGAGATGCCAACCCATCCAGAGGCAGGAAATGGCAAAGGATAATGATGATGATGGATGTTTGAATATTCATAAAAGCTCACCACCAATCAACCAGCAAGCATATTTCTTTAGGAAAGAGGTCTAAGCTTGGCAAAATATTGATTGGTCAACCATCAGACAGAGAGGAACCAAGTACAAACCATTCGGTGAACAAATTGACAGTCGATTCATTGTCTCCCCAAATCAAATTAAAGATATTTTACCTAATATCTAGGGCTGAGCCGATGTATCGGTATCTGAAAGTATCGGTTGGAATTCATCTACAGATACCAGCTGATACTTTTCTGGCATATTGGTCTTTCATGGGGTCTGCAAAATGCCGTGCCACACTTTTGCAGTCTAATTATCCTGGAAGTTATGCAAAATTCGAACTTTCGTTTTTATTTTGCACCATTTTGCCCGAAATGCTGCATTTTGTGATTATGTATCTATTGTAATATTCTGATGCAATTTTTGAATATTCTAAAGCAAATTTCTTGGTAAATTGATACTTATAATTGAATATATACACACCAATAGTGATCAATATTTTGAACAAATTTTAATTATTCTAATTTTCAAGTATCAGTATCGGTGAGAATCAGTAAGAGTATCGGCATCGGTATCGGTTCAAAGTGGTATCGGCTCTGCCCTACTAATATCATCACATTTCTAGATTATCAACTACTTGACGAGAATAAGACACCCTTTAAGACACAGGAGGTACTGTGCTGGCCAAAGAGAGAAGACACGCTATTTTCAGTTTCAGTCTTGACAATGTTCACGTCAGAGGACAAAACGTCAGCATTTACAAGTGCTGCATTACTGTGCTAGGCTTTTTTATGCTGAGTTATCAGTTTTATCACCTGATACATTTTAGTCAGGAGAAAACGGTCGTCAATATGGAATCATTAAAACACAGCCTAAAATTCCCATAATTTACATCCCTTTTGGCAGACATGATGCAATGTTGTTCTTCAGGATAGGGTTTAAGTTGTAGGAATTTCAGCATGATTTTCAATAAGTTCCTAACAATGGCAATTTTCTCTTACCTGTACCACGAAATTTATAGTTAAAAAAGAATACTGAATTTGAAACGTATCATGAAAAATATCTCAAAATAATTCATGGACAATAATCAATATTATAATCCTACCTTTCGAGAAACTATTTTCAATGCTACCATTTCATTATGCCATGCTCGAAGCATAAGATAACAAATTAAATCAGGGCAATCTGGAACAAACATATGCACTAAATGTCACCAAGCAGGCATTCTGACACTACAGCCACATGAAATACAACACGACATGAAAAATTAAGCTCTATATGCATACAGGCAAAAAATAATAAAACTTACCACAAATCTGTTGACTTTGGGGCGGCCTTTCTCCTTTGGAAGCTGCACCTCCTCCTTCATGGATTCGAATCGAGCCTTAAGATTCTTGGCTGTATCTATGCTTGTACCGAACTCCTCCTGATTGATAAGGTTAAGTTTGTTTTCTTTTTCCACCGTAGATTCCCACTTCTCAAATTTCGCCCTCAGAGCTTTGGCTCTGGCAGAATTCTGGAATAAAAATTAATACGAACTAATTTTCACATACAAAGTATCCAGTTTTCTCTATAGATGTCCACATTTTGCACTCTAGAAATTTTGGTTGTAACACTGTGTTTTAACAATGGAAAATGTCAATGTTACATTTGTACTCTATGCCACCAATAACATTCAAGGTCACGTTTTCAAGGTCAATTTCCAAAAGTTCGAAACAAAATAACCTGTTATAATAAAATATTTTAATATTAATGTGCTAAATATTTAAAAATAGTTCCTTATACATAGAAGCATGCATATTTCCTTTTGGACCAAAACACAACATGTGAAATAACACATTGTAATGTTAATTTTTGATCTTTCTGAAAGACGTGGGGTGCATTTTCCTACCCTGTTTCGTCACGACATGAACTGCAAAATGCGAAATAGACTCTGAATCATGAAATTTAGAGTTTAATTACAGACTTTCTGAAGTTTGAATTATCCTGTGATTAATCCTGCTGTACTTGAGAAGCCAAAATGGACCCATTTATACAGGAAAAACTTAATACTCTGGTAACTACACAAATGTGCTATTAGAAGGGATATGTTTATGTTGTGTAACAAGTGCAGTTTCTAAATCATATTTAGGATTATGTTCATAATTTTAAAACCAAAATGTCGATTTTATATACAGTTTTTGATCCGATTTAACACCACTATAACACCGATATTTTATTTATTTACCACTTTTGAATCTGAAATTGATTGTCTTTGTACATAAATTTTGCTTTTTGATTTACCAATATGTGCCTCTACTTATACATTTTATGAAGTATGAAACTAATATAGATGTGTCACTTTGAAATGAGCTGCAACATGAACTTTTGCAGATGTCAATGTACTTACAATAAGTTTTTGAATAGTTTAAGATATTCCAATATGCATAATTCTTTACAATTTTTCAGCATGGAAAAAGCAAAAATGCTGCAAAACAATTATTTTTCTGTGTATTTTAAACATTAGGAATGTGATAACGAACATCTCAAAAGTTAGTGCAAAAGTAATGTCATTTTGTTTTTATTTTTATGAACATAAAGATAAAATTCCTATATTCTGGTTTTGTAAAGTAAATATGCTGTCCTTTTTCAAATCACTAGATTACGTACATTATTTAAGAAGGTTATTGAACTATTGAAACTCCTCATACTGGTTATCTGCATAAGTAAATGTGTGTCTACAAATGGTTGGAGCGGTTTCAAATATTATTTGTAACTATAGTATTAGATGTAATTTTTTTCAAATGTGATGTTACAGGACAAGTATTTCACAAAGTTTTTTTCCATTTGGAGGTGTTGTACATTTGCACCTCCTGCTCCTAGAGTGTAGCAGTAGTTAAGATGGTAAACAACCACAAAAAGAGAATACCTCCACGCTCCTCTGACTTAACATTGTATGACTCTTTTGTGTGGGGTTATGTGAAGGATTTAGTGTTTATGCCTCCACTGCCGAGTGATCTAGCAGAATTGCAGGTTCGCATCATAAGTGCTTTGACTGAATTGATAGGGAAACGTTGCATCACATTTGGGAAGAGCTTGATTATAAAGTTTATGTTTGCAGATTCACTAAGAGGGGGGACATGCCGAACACTTGTAATTTGTCACAAAACTTGTCAAGTTTCTCTACAAAACTGCAAAGTTACTTCACAATATGTTCAATAATACACGTACAGTAACATCGTGAAACCGCTCATATCATTTGTAGAAACCCTATATTATATAGCTATTTGTTACTATATTGATATTGGTTAAATTTTAATATTGGTCCATCCCTAAAAAAAATACCCTTAGATACTGTACTCTGGCACAGAAATGGGAAGGAATAAAATTATGAATTTTAAAATCCTTACAAGAAAACAGAGCTTCAGAATTTCAAGTAAAAAAATTAAAGTAAAGTGCTCCCCTGTGCTTTTGCACCACGCCATTAAGGCATATAGGGGGTGTGGAGTTAGCACCCCACACTTTCTTGATCACGGCAGACGGTGGGGGTGATGTGATGTGATCAGCACCATGCCCCTGGCTGCCTTTACCCCCTGGAGTTTCCTCCAGGTACCCACTTTATACGATGTTGGCTGGGTGTCGGAGAAGCTTGAACAGGTGGAAAAAATCCCAGTTATCCCCTGCCGGGGATCGAACCCTGGTCTTTCGCATGGTAGTCCGACGCCCTAACGACTGAGCTACCGCGGCTCAAAGTAAGAAAGTGAATATTTGAATCTGTTAAATGTTTGAATTCTAGATTCTGACATATGGTCAATATTCAAAAACTGGCTTCAGAAAGAATCACAGTTAAATGTTCACCTGCTTCAAGAATTCATCCTCAATCTTATCTGAGGCACGGACAATGTTAGGGTCATGCTGTGGCTGCTCTTCTTCTTCTTCCTCCTCCTCCTCTTCTTCCTCATCTTCATCTTCTTCCTCTTCCGACTCTGACTCCCTTGTGCATTCCGGAGGTGGAGTAAACCTTTTCAGTGGCTTAGGCCCTGAAAACAATATATATATATATAACAATAGTACAGATGGGGTAGATTAATCTATATTCTATCGATAATTTTTGTTATAATTTTATGGATATAAACATACCCATGCTCTACTTTTCTTAAAAGTAAACATTTAAATATCCTGCTTCTTTTGTATTGCAGTTATCTGCAAACATACACTTTTTAAGGATTTTTAACCATTTAGATTATTCAAGGTCCATTTGGAATGTTATATCTGTATTATCCTTATTGATAAATTTTGCATCGGTACTTTATCAATATTGGCCATAATTTCATATCAGTCCATCCCTAATACACAGCATTCAATAAGCATAAGATATAAATAGTAGTGTGTTGTGATAAACGGAATTTCAGAACATTGCAATTCATGCACACACAAAAAAAAAGGATATTGCAAGATATGTGCCATATTAAAAATGTAATTGAACTCTTTAAACCCTTAAGTGTGGATGATGTATATACACGCCCTCCGCATTGTGCTGCTGTAGTGCGGAAGGCATATATACACACTTTGTTTCAACTATATTTGTTCGATTTACTGTGGCGTATGTAGTCACACACATATTTGGTGAGATAGTTCTAGCTGTAGTAGAAACAAAAAATAGTAGCAAGAGGAAAAAGAAGAAGACGAAAGCAATTTTTCCCTTCTTTCTTTTCGTCTTCTTTTTAATCTTTTTCCTCTCTTGCTACTATTTTTTGTTTCTACTACAGCTAAAACTATCTCACCAAACGTATGTGTGACTATATACGGCACAGTAAATCTAATATAGTTGAAACAAACAAAGTGTATATATATATGCCTTCCACACTGCAGCAGTACAATGCAGAGGGTGTATACTGAATTTGACGAAAAACCTGCATTTTCCAGCAAAAAACCTCCATTTTCCAGTAGCGACTTGTTCAACAAATTCCACACTTAAGGGGTTAAGTTTCCCCACTTAAGCCAAACATTAGCTATCACAGGTTTCATGTGGAAATTATAGAAAGTAGACTGAACCAATGTTTGATTTGATATAATTTATGTTATTTAGCATCGCTTTTCTTGCACTTTTAGCTAAAGATGATGATGATATGATGAAATTGGTGAAAGGGTACTCGCAAAGAATGCCCATACCCAAGCTTGCATTATGACATCTGGGAGGGACTCTGGTGTCAAGGCATTCTGTGTTAACCACTCCACCATGGAAGTTGGAAGTCAAACCAATGTAGATGCTAATATATAAGTACACACAACAGCAAAATAAATAGTAGGTGAATTATAAATAACCATTTTCACTAATTGATAATCATAAATTTAAATAAAAGTGTCAATACGCAGAGGATAGTGTGTGATTCACATCAACAGAATTCCATGCCTTAAAACGACATAGGATGCGGAATGAAGGAGAATGAAAATAGTGATGGATTATGGATCATTATCTTTGCTGTTGGCTCTACTAGTTGCTATCAGTGCTATCGGCAAATACTGGTTAACAACAATTCCTTGTACACCAGCAAGAAGAGTTGTTCTACAGTGGGAAATAGAAGCACATCCATCAGTTTTTGCCTTATCACAAATATAGTTTTGTTACCTTGTGCCACCTAAAACTACATTTATATCACCTCCAGTTTTTGCATCGCTGTTGTATGACATGACATTTCAAATATGTTATTATTATGCACAGTGAACTGGCAGCTATGGCCATTGTAATAGTCTGTGAATAGCAACTATTAGGAGATTTGGTTATGTCTGTTTTTATGTGTTATATTGTAAATCCACTTCGATTATAAGTGGAAATATACAAGGTGATTCAGAATTCCTATTACACACTTCTAGGGGTTGTAGATCAAGTTTTTATAAGAAACTAATGTCCGGAAACGTACCATTTTGGTACCACACAAATGACAAGATCACATAATTTAACATCGCCCACTTCACGGTAGGCAACCCACATTGACGGAGGACGTAGTCTTCAGTCACCTGATGTCATATGTGCTGCTTCCAACATTCTCTATTTACAATCTGTTTACACAGCACATCTGATTCCAGCATGATGGCGCACCAGCACACTTTTCCCATGACGTCCAACAACATCTCAATCAAACATACAGGGACAGGTGGATAGGTCACAGTGGACCAACTCCTTGGCCACCACGATCGCTGGATTTAACTCCTCTTGACTTTTTCGTATGGGGCCACATGAAGAGTCTTGTTTATGAGACTCCTGTAGTGTCGGAGGAAGACCTGGTTGCACGCGTTCTGGCTGCAGCAGACACGGTTCAGCACACACCAGTTATTTTTGAGCGTGTGTATGCAAACATTCTTCGGAAGTACACTGTTTGCAACGAACTTCAAGATCGCCACATCGAGCAGCTCTTGTAGTGACGCAGGTAAAGCGGGAGATGTGAAATTATGTGATCTTGTAATCTGTGTAGTACCAAAACTGTATGTTTCCGGACATGGGTTCCTTATCAAAACTTGATCTACTAAGTCCCCTCTACAACCCCTAGAAATGTGTAATAGGAATTCTGAATCACCCTGTATATACTTTATGAAGTTTCACTCTTGACATGTGTGTTTCTGTTTACATCATGAAGATTAAGACATAACAATGGCTGACACCTTTTATTGAAATTTTTGTGCACATTGAAGACTAAGAATGTTGATGCTACGTACCATCAGGAACTTCGGGCCTTTGGGCATTTTCCTCCATCTGACGGAACATGGAGAGCATTTTCGATGCTGTGTTCGTTCTTATGTCGTCTTCTAATCTGTCCTCAGCACGCACCACTGCTGGATCTCTATAGACTTCCCTGTCCGGAGACTCTTCCTGCAAGAAGTACAAAACCTCTCAGGCTTTTCTACAAATTTTTCTTCACATTTTGTAAATAAAAAAATGCTTTATCCTAAAACAACCATATTACGATCAAATATTCATGAACAGTTAATTGTTCTCTTGTGCATATTAAATGTGATAAAATTCTCTGAATAGTGAATACTATGTTCAAGAGAAATTCTGGAATTACATGCAAAACTAAAAAGGCACATTTATAAAATGAGCATAAAATTAGGAAAATAAACTGTAATATGAAAGTATAGTGAACTCACGATCTACTAACATTTACCTTACATTCCTTGGGTATCCCACTTTTCACATGTGCTTAACTAATAATAAATTAATCCCTAAAGAATTCAAGATTTGTTTAATATTATCACATAGCTTGGAAATTATGCTAAATGTATGCTAAATTGTATGAACATTGTGGTTAGAAATGGATTATGTGATTAAGAATCTGGTAGACTGATATAGACCAATTTAAAACTGTATCTTAAAATTTATAACTTTTCTGAACTACTTTAAATTCAAATATGGATTCAAATAATGAAGATTGGGACTAGATATGGGATTCAGATTTGAATGCTAGTTCTTAAAAGCAATTCAGTACTTCAATCTGATTGAAACATGCATGTTTAGTACACTATGTTTCAATCCTACAAAGCAGCACATCACATTTTCATATTTCACAAATCAAGTTTTCGGCTCCATTTTTAGAACAAAACATTATTATATATTAGTGTATATATTAGTGTGGTATGTGCAATCACAAAAATTGCATATTCACTATGTTGCACACACAGAAAACACAGGCAAATTAGGAAACTTGGTAAGTTCTATATGTAAAGCAAATTAGCTATAGTTAGACAAATTTTTCAGTTTATAAAACTAACATTTCAGCAGAAAAACAAGACTGAATTTTACTTGTTACAACAATAAAAAAAACACTAAGAGTTCTTCCAAGCTTTCGATTCCATCTCTGAATCATCATCAGGGCCTGGTTGAGACACGATGAAAGGGACGTAGTTGCAGAACTTCAACTCTAAGATACACACACACACACAAGTGGATGATAACATGGCTGGCAATGACATTCTGTCATCTGGTACTACTTACGACCTTAACTATTAACTTGTTTTTAACCCATATGCATTTAATCTTCTTGAATTTCCCTGAAGAACAACTTTGGTTGGTTTAAACATTTGGAAATATTTACAAGGAACACGTCCATGTATATTTTTAAACATGTCTACATCAATTTTTAAGTGACTCATGATATTCATAGCAAAATTTCAGAATGTTGGGAGTTGCTGCATAGTTTTATGCAGTAGTTACGAATCAACTCCAAAAAAGGAAAGTGGATGCAGATAAGTAAAACAACATTCTTTACTTTAGTATTCATCATGTCCTTAAGTGAATGCTTTTTTTGACTATCATTGCTTAAAACTACACTAATCTAAAGAATAATGCACTGAATAGATTTTCTAACGAAGCGCACTCCATGCAAAATTATTTCAAGGTTTGGAAAGATCACAACAACTGAGATCAATAGGGAAAGATTGAGGCAGTTCTTTAGTAATATTAGATGTGAAGTGGACAGACTTGTTACTGTGTTAGTGTTCATGCGTTTCTCAACTCCACACGCAAATTCACACATTTTTGCCAACCTTGACTTGACCCTCACGAGGTGGCGTGATGCGAAATTTTTTACGCTCTTTTTCAGGTTCCTTGTAAGTTTCAAAGAACTTAAACCTGGAACATATGTCTGCTGTTTCAACTTGAACGTCTTCCACTTGATCTGATGACTTAACAACATCTTCAGAAGGCTGTCTTCTAAAGAACACCTGAAAATACAGCCTGACTATGATCGCTCCACAACCACTCAACGTGAATACACAAATAAAAAATGTTAATAACAACTCTCTGCCTTATTTCTCTTCCCCCTCCCTTTATTACATTGGGCAACAATTATGCACTATGTTTCCCTAGGGATGGGACAGATTAATCGGTACGCTATTGGTATTGACTGATATAGGCACATCAGTGTGAGCTAAGGTAAATTTCCCTGTGCATATAGCACTGTGCCAAGAATGCACATTTAGGGGATGTGGGGATAGAGTCACACACATTCCCAATCTTCACCACTTTGGAGGTGGTGTGATCAGCACCCCACTCTGGTCACCTTTACCTCCCCAGGGTTGCCCCCAGGTACCCATTGATTTGAGGCTGGGTGGGCCCCAGAGCCACTTTATGCAGGGACAAGGCTGGAAAAATTCCGACCTTAGATCATGCACTCCGGAAATCAAACCTGGGTCTCCGATGTGGCAGTCTGAGACCCTACCGACTAGACAACAGCAGCTATCGGTGTATCCGTATCAATAATTTTACTGATCCGATATATCTATAAATATAGTATTATAGTTTAGTGCAACATTCTTCCATAGTGTTATAATTTTATGGATATAAACATAATCTCTATGCCCTACTTTTTACTTTAAAAACTATATGTTTTTGCACCTTCTTTTACATTGCAGTCACCTTGTAACATACAAAGAGGTCAGCGAATCATTGAGTCAAAGACCATTTGGAATTTTATTTCGGATCAGAAGAAATCAGTTATCGGTACCGGTAAATTTTATATCGGTAATTAATTGGTATCGACCAAAATTTCATATGGGCCCCCCTATCCTTTACTGGTCTGTTCACTTGCTAGAATACTTTATATTTGCTGAAACTGAGCAAATGTCTTCTGAAGAATAAAAGTATCAAAATAAGATTGTAAGAGAGTATTTCTTAGGTATCACCTATTGAAGTAATGAAAATGCCACAAAATATTTGAAATTTCCCAATGTCTGTTGTTTCCTATTTCTTTCCATAATCTGTAACTTCGTACGATAATAAAGAATATTTTGAATCTACAATTCCTCTCAAATTAAGTGGAGTAAAAGTGCATAGTTTCTTTCTCAATTCGAAGTTTCTATGCTCTGTACACTTGCACTACAAATTTGGGAATGTAGGTTAGCTACTAGTGTTATATCCCCTTCATGGTCAGCTCTGGAAACAAGTTTCAAGTGTAAGAGAATCCTTACTATGAGTAGAGAAGAAAGCCATGCTAGTGAAAATAAAGATCACTACTCATTAATTCCTGTAATACACTCTCCCTATACAATTTATGTACAATTCAATGAACGAAACTTTTTCATGTAACTGTACTGTATTTGTGAAACATTCTAATCTTAGGAACACCTATTGTAACAAAACTCTGCTATCAATATGGTAAATAATATGCATCATGGCAGTATATAATTTAATAAAGATACCAGCACAGACCTTTTTGCAAAAAAATGTTGGGATTTCATGCCTTGTATCGCCAACATATAAAAACAAGATAAAATCATACACGTATGTGCCTTGTTTTATCTTCTGCACTTTTAGACCAACCTCGGACCTTTTTTAGCGATGAAAGGAAAGAATATTTGTTGATGGGCTAAAATATGGTTAAAATATCCAAAAGTATATAAACTCAAAGTCTTGTTCATGTTGCTGCAGGATCAGCTATACACAAGGTACACATTAGAGTGCTGCATCGAGGCCTTCTTGTCGATCGTCTAATAGTTTGCACGAATGATGCTAGATGGCTTACGAAATGGACAGTTTCTTTGCTCGAGTGAATAAAGCACAAACATTCAAACAATCGGTATATGCTCGAAGCCCAGTGGTTCAAGTGTAACCGTAATTTTTCTGTAAAGGATCGTTAAGTGAAAGACTCTGTGAAATTGAAACTGAAGTGAACATCACCATGTTAAAATGTAATTTTGTCTATCTTACAAATGCATAGCAATATATGAAAATTAATAGATCATTATGGGCTGAAACTACAAAGACGAATTTTTACACATATATTTGTACGATTATTGTCCCATTGAAATTATATTTGATATTGTATATATTCGAGTGTGTCATGCTTCAACGTGGGAGATTCAATCGAGTATTTTCGAGAGAAAGTGGTTCAATGCAATACTCTAGTACACACATAGTGTTTTACACAAGGTAAGTGAAGTGATTTTATCTCGTTTTTAACACCATAAACCTCTATTCCATTCTAGTCTTTTCAGGAGGGTTATTGTGTTGAGCTGGAAGCGTTCTACTTGCTGGCGAAAGTGGCAACATGTAACTCATCAACTCAAGCACATAACACATTTGTTACCTTTCCATAAGTTTTTCCCATGGAAAGCACAATATGATTTATTTGCAATTTCTTATCAAGAATAGATCCAGATTTCAATTAACAAGATTACACACAGTATTGCTATGTAGAGCAGGAACACTGGACATTTCAAATAAACATTGCCTCCTCACCCTTTACAAGAGTTTGTTTTCACATAATAATCATACATATATAAAAAAATATTTGTTCTAAAGTCTACTTATACTGCAGCATTACTAAACTAATAATACTTAATTATTCATTTACCACGTATCACCTTAAACTACACTGAAGCGAATATAAATTCTTCTTCAACATGACACATCTGCCTGTATCAAAGGAAATACTGACATTCATGGCAGGCAGGCAGGCAGACAGAAGGTTCTGAATTCCGAAGGCACGAAATCTGTTCTCAAAACACACGTTGTTGGTCAACAGTGACAATTAGGATTGGGAAATTTTTTGAGGCGAGCACTGAATAGAAAGTCGCTTTTTTGTTTACTACCTGTGAATTTAGATGTAACAATAAGAGTTGGCTCTATTGTAATGGTCTGCCATTGTTTACAATGATGATAACCCGTGGTGCAAACAGCCCTCGAGGGCCAGGGTCTACCTACTGACTGCCGGCCTCACTCCCACATGCCTCAGCAGATGTGTCACATCATCCAACCAGTTACAGGATGACGTGTGGCCAGCACGACGAACCCCCAGTCGTTACTGTAGGTTTCCATGACGAAGTAACATAGCTCCCCATTTTCTTCATGACTGTGAGTGCCAAACAGTCTCATACACTGGCTGAAATCTCTAGAGAAAAGCTGTTATGCTTCTCCCCAGAAAACTCTAACCAGCATGCATCCCGTAGCCCAAGCCCAAAGCCTTAGACTGCACAGCCACAGGGCAGCATTCAGACATTGTTTACCGAAGATAAACTTGTCTTGGAATACATATATCAGATTTCCACCAGCAAGCAGTCTACTTGAGCCATATTCTAGCCACACAATAACCTCTGGAAGGCACTGTATATACCACATTACAAAAATATCTGACTTAGCACACTGATATGAATCTAGTGACGTTCTTTTGTTTTCGTATGTGTCCATATTTGCACACCATTGTTCCTACATATACATAATATAATAGAGGCTACTGTTTCATGGTTTAATGAATGCAGAGGTAAAAATTGCTTCCGTATCTACATACCTCCCTTGGCTTTTTACTCTCATCTGCTGTTGTTGGAGTTTTGGGCGTGGTTACTACAGGTTGAATCTTGGCTGCTGTGGCATCCAACTCTAAGAACAGGCTTCTGGATTTCTTTGATATTCCTAAAATATATACAAAGAAAATATTTACTGGAAGCACTTCGATCAAAAGACTATGCAATAGAAAAATGATAAATTTCAAATCTTTTATAACCTACATCCTTGGTTTCTCAAACAGCACCCCTCCCCCTCAACCATATTTTGAACCCATCTGAACATATCTATTATCTTCTTTCATTGTTCCTGAAGAAGAGCAGATACTGATATAAACATAACAACTTAAATACGAGGGCTGAGGCATAAGTCATGGCAACTATATTTCCTCTTAAAGTTAAACGGTGGTACCACAATATGATTGTGTGTCCCGGAGAACGTGTCACCTGTAGTATGCAAACACGTCACTAGATGGCAGTCTGATGAATGGTTACTGTACAGAGGGCAGTGGTAATTCATTGTCGAGTCACAGTGTGAACAGCGTTCGTGTATCAAAATAACCCTTTTCCAGGGGAGAAATGCCAGAGGGGCACAGGAAGCTGTGAGGAACAGTGTCCTACGTAACATGTGCTTCTCTTGTACCTGTAAAGCTTGTATGCTTTATGACTTGTAAACACATGTGTACAAGATTAAGGATGTTTTGTTTGCTTCCTTATCCCACACCTGGTACGCACGATCTGAATTGTTCATGCATCCCACAGTACCATATACTAGAGCTTTCTATTTTCATATTTCTGATTTTCATGCAGATCCCGCATTCTCGTGAAAAAAATAGTTGCCCTGACTTATGCCCCAACCATCGTATCAAGCTATATATGCCATGACTTTTATTCTTCACTTATAATCATGTTAATGGCATGTGGTGGTGATATATCCATACCCCTCCCAAATGTTTCATACCCTCCAAAATGTTTCCCAACATCCTCCTAAACAATGCTAAACTTATCAGAATATCATGCAAAAGAAAATATCATATTAAACATGTAAAGTGTATTACATTCAACATTTCTACAGTACGCCACTGTGGTAGCAGTAAAAGTGTGCAATAAGAGTCATACGTATATATAGTACTATAAATTCCACATTAGTAGTATGTCTGCATCCGTTATAAAAGTTTAAAATCTGAAGTGTGTGAACACTATTATTCACTATTTAAAATTATAAGCAGCACATTTCTTGTTTCTACAAAAGACAATTGACTTTTTTACAAACTCCAGACTTGCATCATCAGTCCTGTGAAATGTCACATCTTGTTATAACAAGGAAGGTGTTGTTATAGTATTAAATAATGTTGAATAATAGTGAACAAAAATGAATATTCCAGAACAAGATGTAAGACAGTATTTTGTTTTATATTTGGAAACTGTCTGTACATAAATTTGCACTGTAGTCTGAAGAAACCTTAAATTCAGTACACGAACAAACTGAATACTTTCTACACCAAAAACCCTATCAACTTAAAGGATCATAGCAAGGCTTTGATCTTGCCATCGAAGTTCGAATCCTAGCCTGGACATGCGTGTTCTGTGGATGTTCCTTTTGCCAATTTTATCTGATCATCTCTCATCATCATCATTGTGATTAGCCAAATGTAGCAGAAAAGTTGTGTAAAATTAACAAAAATGTAAGAGATTCTCCTCAAATGCAAAAAAGAACAATTTTCCTGTTCACCCAAATTATTAATTGATCGAAGTAGACCTCAACCAACCTGCTTCAAACACATTCATATCCTCCTCTTTAGCCTTTTTCTGCAGCTCAGTCTTGTCCTCTTCATCGGAGTTCAATGACTCGCCTTTCTCAAATTTTTCCTTTATTGTCTTGGCTTTCTCTGATCGAACGTCTACTTCCTTCTTCTGTGCTGACCGTTCACTCTCCATGACTGCTTGTTCATACATCTTCTTCATTGTTCCTTGCTTACCCTGAAAATAATATATAGCATAAATAAAAGAGGATGGACAAATTAATCTGGATTAATCAGTATCACTCAATATTTCTATAAATAACCTGAAGATTACTGCTAAAGTCTACTATTTTGTTATTTTTGTTAATGAACAGGGTTCTCGTTCATTTTGCAATTTCACATTTCCTGACTTTTCCAGACATTTTGAAATACACTTCCAAATCTCTTTGGAATTCTTAATATCAGAAAACAAAGATTGATTGATTGAGATAACATTTTTGGGTGCTTGAACACTTGGGTTATTTTGCACCCGTCACATTATAACCGCAATTAAAATCAACACCTTTCTCTGAGGACTAAAAACTCCTTACCCATTTTAAAAGTTGATGCTGTAAAGCAGCACTCGGCACATACTATAAGAACAAAACCAGGACAACACACCCTTACAGAGAATTACACTGGCCACAAGCCCAGGCACCAGAGCCTAGTTGGCATGCGAAGTGCAGTTGCCAGGGTGCACTGCATGTTAGTGAGGTTGACCTTTGGGTGCCTTCCAAAATGGTCACCCCCTCACACCCCCAGAAGACTAAGAAAACAGTGCAACACTAATGTTTACATTAGGGCTGAGCCAATACAGATGCCGATTTATCCGTAGTGGCCAATACCAGTGACATTGGTATCGGAAAGTATTGGTTGGAATATATTTACCAACACCTGCCAAATATTTTCGTGGCAGTTTTTGTCTTTTTGAGTTTGCATAAATGCCATGAGACATTTTTGGGGTCTATCCTGGAAATTATGCAAAATTTGAATTTTTCATTTATTTTGCACCAGCATTGTGTGAAAAAAAAATGGATTTTAAGTCTAGAAGTTGATGCATATAATTGGAATGGAATACTGACGCAATAATATTAGTCAATATTTTGAATAACTTCTAATTCTTACAGTTTTCAAGAACTAATATTGGTGGAAATATGTAACAATATCAGCTCAGTAAAAAGGTAAAAGGTAAAGTGCTCCCCTGTGCATAGCACCACGCCATGAAGGCGTATAGGGGGTGTGGGGGTAACGCCCCAAACTTTCTTGATCCGGTCGTGAGTGGGAGTGATGTGATCAGCATCACGCCCCTGACCACCTTTACCCCCCTGGGTATCCCCCAGATACCCATGTTATTCGATGCTGGGTGGGCGCCGGGGCCGCTTCCATCGTTAGAAAAGTTCCCGGATTTGAACCGGCCAGGGATCGAACCCGGGACCTTTAGCATTGTAGTCAGATTGAAGAAATCTGATAACCAGAACCAAAATAGGTTATGTAATTAAACTAACCTCCATGGTGCAATAGCTCTGAGGGCTGTTTAAGATTTTTTAAAAAAGGTTACATTAGGGTTAATACATATTAATTCCACTTTACTTGCAAAAATATTTATTCACCTATTGGTTTTGGTCACTTACTGCTACCATTTACAAAAGATTGTTTATTCCAAGTTGTCTTTGTAACTGGCGGAAACTCACTGAAATTTCTGGGTAAATACATTACAAAGGCTGAATAAAAAGTATTAGCACATTGCTGTCACGTGTAACTACGGGATTGCTGTAGCTGATAACAGAAAGTTAAATGAGCAAATGTGGTGAGTGGGAATGGCTGCATGTTATTCAGTCAAATACGGTGGTGTCATGTAGTATAAGGGAGGGGAAAATATGTTCATGAAACAAACAATGTGCGTGAATCAAAATTGAAGTGCACAAGATTGTTGTTAGGGACTGCACGAGGCATGTGATGATGCAGTATTGCCATTTTGTACAGTGTTGCACTCAGGAGAAAGAAATTGGCACTTTCAGCCAACGACTCCCATCACTGCTAACGTTGTGATGGATCTCTTTTGTAACTGGCGATGGGAAGTACTAGAACACCTGCCGCATTCACCCAATAATGTCTATGTGATTATGATCTTTTCGCAAAACTGAAAGAACCACTTTACCGGAAACATTACAACACAAGAGAAACCATCATCCATGGCATCGGTTGTCAGTGCGAGACATCAACACAGATAGGTGGGCTGACACTGTACAATGCCTTCCACAAGTGTAGCAGAAGGTGATCAACACAGGGTAAAAGGTAAAGTGATCCCCTGTGCTTAGCACCATGCCCTGAAGGCATATAGGGGGTGTGGGGGTAATGCTCCACGCTTTCTTCATCCGGTAGTGAGTGGGGGTGATATGATCAGCATCAGTACCCATTTCATTCGAGGCTGGGTGGGCGCCGGGGCCGCTTCCAACGTTAGAAAAGTTCCCGGATTTGAACCGGCCGGGGATCGAACCCGGGACCTTTAGCATGGTAGTCAGATGCCACTGCGGCCACAACATTCAACACAGGGGTGATTACAATGAAACAATATAACTGGTATGTCCTCTGTCAATAAAGCCTGGTATGAATTGTAGCAGTGTTGCCACTACTGTTTATCTAGCCCTTGTATATGGAGAAGTAACAATGAAATATATGAAACAAGTGGCACGTAATTAATATGTATTGGCATACAAGAAGTGTATGTAGTATGGTGAAAAAATATTAAAATGTAACTAAAATATGAACCAAAGGCAAGCCTACCATGAAAAGTCGAGATCTAAGTTTCTGTATTTCTTCTTTCCGCTCCTCCCTGAGCTCCTCCCTTCTGGCAGCTTGGCCAGTTTCCCATCGAGATTTGATGTCGTCCATCTTCCCGAAGCTGACTGGCCGCTCACGCTTCTTCCGTGATGAGCGCACCACCTCCACATCAACATCCTCATCGACCTCCTCCTCTTCGCTTGATGTGGACGATTCTTCATACGGAATTCCATTCAAGGAATCATCAGTGACTCCTATATCCATTCCTTTGGCCTGGAATCTATCAAAAAACACAATGATTAAGATAAGAGCCGGAAAAGAATCAAATCTAAAATCTGTTGAATTATAAAAGACTTACAATGTGGCTTCGTATGTGGTGTCAAAACTACATGTGATGCATTTTCAGAATCACAAAGGGAGGAAGGATTGTTAACAGGGAGATAGCCTTACAGATATAATGAGGACAACCCTTGATATTAATTCAATTAAATAATAAATAAAATGACAAATAAGAACACTTATGGTGTGTTTTATTTATCTCTTTCTTTTAACACAATATTTCCATGGTGCCCGACCCTGTGGCTGAGTGGTTAGCACATCGCGCTACGACGCCAAGGGTCCCGGGTTCGAATGCCAGTCGGGCTTGGTTGTTTGTGAATGTCCATTCATCAATTTCATCATTTCATCACTCATCCCCATCTTCGCAAATTAGCCAAGAAGCACAAAACGCGAAGTAAAATAAACTAAATCAAATCAAATCAATATTTCCATGGTATGATAGAATGGGGATAAAACTTAGCATTACGCTTGAGAGAATTCTTTTACTTGTTCACTTGAGAATATCAAACTTCCGATGGTGTAGAAAAACACATCAGTGGGAACAGGATGGGTTGAAGTTTTTGTTTGTGTTAGGAAAAGTCGAAACTTCCATTTGATTAGGCGTAACTTGAAGTTGAAGTTGTTTGTCCTCCATAAAGAGTACATGGGAGTCTATAAATAATTATTCATCATACCGTATTTACACATGTATAATGCGCACTTTTTTCCAAAATTTTTGCACCCAAAAACTGTGATGCGTATTATGCAGGCAATAATTTTTTCGTGTTTACAGAACCTTATCATGTTATATATTGTTGTAAAGCTTGAATTCTGTAGTTTCTGAATATGGCAACAGTATTCCATTCAAGATGGCGACACTAATGTGAATGCAGTTGAAATAAGCTGCTCACAAAATGAAGGAGTGTTCTGATTTTTGTGGTACTGAATGAAAAGATAAGGAGAAAGAAAATAATAATTAAAATGTATTACTGGCCAAATAATATGACATATATGGAGTGTGTAAATGCCTTAATGAAAGAAATCTTGTTCTGCTAACTGCTAGTTTGAGGGTCCTGAATGGGCTTCTTATAAATGTTTTATCAGTCATAGAAAAAGTATATATTTTAAAGGTTATTTTTTAGAAAAAGTAAAGAGAAAATGAGCAAAACCACGTATCAAGTTTTAAAGGCCATTTTCCACGATTTTCACTTTGCTATGTAATGTTCTGCGACACAAGAAAAGCAGACAGAATTCGAGCATGCACCTGTCATCACATGAGATGTGTATCGGCGGTATTTGTTGGGCGAGAAATAACATAATAACTTCCTGAGCACTGCAAATCCATAACATAATTTTGATCTCCCTTTCTACTATTACAGAATAAATAAGGTGGTTAAAGATTGAAAGCTTTGGGATGCGAAACACAATGGAGGGAGGGGAGGAGGTGGCTTGGGTTGGTGACTTGCTGTTTACACAAGAGGATATTCTCCTCTTAGTTCACATAGCAACAGGTGACTCACTGAATAGGTATGATGTCACTAGCTCTTGATTGGCATAGCAACAGCTTTACGACCTACAACTAAGAAAGCCATTTCATGAACCTGGATTATACTGCGCATTATACACGAGATAAAATTTTTTGTCACTTTCCCCATCAAAAACCAGGGTGCGTATTATACACGCACGCACGCGTAAATACGGTATTTTTTACAGATTGTATCTAGCTTAATCAACTTAAAAAACCTGCTTCCACTTGCAACATGGGGAGAAATTCATACTCTCTCATACTTTTTTATTAGCAGTGACCATTCCAACTATATTGATATAAATGCATGCCTGGTGTGAAACTGTCACTCTTAGCTTTAAAGTGCAGGATATTAATATGTAGTGTGTGCTTAAAATATAGCAAAAGTTTTCAACACTGTCAACATGGAATATTTTGGGATGTTAGAAATTATTTTTAGTTTGATCCATCTTTTTATTTGTCATTGTATAAAGTTTCGGGTTTAAAAGTTTTATATATGTGATGTGTTTACTACACACTTATAAGTGTTACAGCACTGGGGACTTTTCACATTTAAAACCCATCCGGGCTGAAAGTGTATTACCTCTAAAAATGAAAGGTTTTAACAAATAATGGAATTCCGTTTAATCCTTACCTTGCAAGCTTGCTCAGGATGCTGGGAGATCTCTTCACGCTCACAGAACTTGCAGATCTTTCCAGTTCAGGTTCGTTTTCATTTTTCTCAAAAACTTGGAAACGGGATTTCACATTCAAACTAGTGAGCTCTTCTAGTCCATAATCTGGTTTATCAGAAGCTTCAAAAAAGAGAAACCACAGTTATAAAAACATACTAGATTTAATAACTGCATGCTAATGGTTGTAGAACATGATACTGCATGATAAATAACATCTATATATGAACTCAATTACAAATAAGAACTTCAGTTTTAGTAGCTAAAATTCTTGAACTTGCCCTCTTTAATTAAACTGAAGTGACCATGCAGAAATTACAGAATTTTAGCCACTAAATAAATAAATGAAAGTTCTTATTTACAATATTATTTACAAGATGTCTGGCTACAAAGACCAACCATTTACAAAGATTATGTTCTTAGTCTGCTAACTATGACTTTGAAACTAATATCATGTAAATAATCAATTTGACAAAATATAATTTAAAAAATATTATGCATGTGTGCGTAGTTAATGTGCAAAAGTATTCTACTAAATGCTTTACTTTTTTACTTTTTTATTCCTTTATATTAAAAGGTAGACCTTATGTTTAAACTGCTTTGATATTGTTTGAAGTCTGATATTGGATATGTTTAGTGCTTATAAATGCTTATTTTCAGAATTAGTGCACATTTTGCAAAATCTTCACTAAAATTCCCTTTTGTATTTTTTTTTTATTAATCCCATTTTCTTTGCCTACTTTGTATTGGTTCTCTCAGCAGTAAATTTCAGAAGGTATTTCTTTTGTTTGAGAGATTGTTAATAATAATAATTATTATTATTCATTATCATTGCAACATGCCTAAAGTATATAAAAATGAGAAAAATACAACAGAATCCAATAAATTCATGTCAAATGAGCAACTAACAAAATTATTAACAAGTTTATATTCTGAGCCTATTAGTGCCTGTTTTCATCACTTGGTGCCTATAAATCCACACCCTACTCACACAGCCTTTTTAATAAGAATAGTGAAGCTACTCATTGATAAACTCTGGAAATGTAATTCCATATCATTAAATCACATACGTTTACTTAGGTATCAAAAAAGCATCTACTGGAATTCAAAGACTGAGAAGAACAGAAGGTCAATTAGAATTCAGAAGCATCACCACCACCACCAAGGGTAGCATGTTTTAAATATTAAACATGATGGTACTTTATTCTGTATGCTCATCACAGAATTCTCATTTACATAGTAGCACTAGAAGCTTCACACTGAAACATCACTATCAATGCATCACTGAAAATGAAAACTATTACAAATTTGAATTTGAAGAAGCAATTATAATTTCAATCGTGTGATCTTAGATAACTATATTAAATTTGTATGTACAGTAGAACCTTTATGTTTTTCAGGGTACCAAGCTGAAAAACTTGAAATGTGGGAAAATGTAAAATCAAGGAAAGCTTTAAAACATTTTGCTCTGTTGGGACCATCAAGATGGAATGTAGAATGAGGGGAAATGTAAAATCTGCATTCCACTGTATATAGAATTTCTTATCTTCCTTTGTAACTCATGTAACACTTCTGGATTGTAACAATCAGATTCAAAGTCATACATAAGCCTTCTTGTATCAACTATTCTGAAAACAGTATATCTATGTTCTTCTAAATAATTTTATGCAATACTAACATCTGATTAAATATATTTGATCTTGCGTGCAGTGAAGATAAAAGGATTAACACAATGCCCCTGCTATCTTTACCCAAGTCACCACAACAGACCATTGTAAGTTTTTCTGAGAAAGATTATTTATATTGAATCAAGAATTCAGTACATAGAATACAGGTGTGTGGGAGAAATAACATACAACATGGATTTATTTATTGATGAATGGTTTGGTTACAGTCTACTAGAATTTTGTAATAAAATATTCTTAATTTCACATGAGAATCATTTCACAAAATCCATTTCTCCCAACAATGTTTTTGCAAAAAATTATGCAACAGAGCATTTTTGCAGACTCTGCAAAATAAGACTTCAGAAAAGTTTTCACCAAATACTGCTTATTAAATTCCAGCTGATACTTTCCGAAACCAATACCAGTGGTATTGGCTGATAGCAACGCATTGTTACCGGTATTAACTAAGTTCTAGTATTTATTAAGTCCAATCTTTTTCTAAAGATTTTTGCTTTACAAAATTAGGGAAATGGTATCTCAAAATTAAATAAATTTCTAACACAGAACTTAATTTACTAGACACAATACAATAATTTCAGTCTGTTTCACAAGTAGTTAATTTGATGTTATGTAGTTTTTGTAATTAATTTTGTTACTACGTGCATATATTTTTTTCAGCATCTTTCATAACTTTCACTGTTAGAACATGAGCATTACAGATGTTAATATTTGACACACAAAGATATCAAAACTTTTTTTTTTTCTTTCATTATAGGGTTATAAATTTGAACATTGACACTGTTTGCATTGTTAGTACGTTGTGATGACATGTAACTTTTACTTGCTAATATAATGATGCTACTAACTTATAAAAGTAACACCAGAAAATTCAGTGTTATACCAAGTGTGGCTAGAAAAAAAAACGGATTGATATTGCTGTCGACAAACTGCAAGTTCGTTAAGGTCAAGCGGTGCATGAGTGTATAAAGTGATATCCTGCCTATCGACTGTGTGATTGCCCAGGGTGCGCGGTGCTCAGTTCTGCTGTAGCTTGTGGACGAAGTGAACCGTACATCTGTGCTCCATCGGAAAAATGTTGTGTGAAAGTGGAACAGCGTATCAATGTGAAGTTTCTTATGAAACTTGGAAAATCCTTCACAGAAACTTATGGTTTGTTGAAGGAAGTGTACAGAAATAAGTGTTTATCATGCAATCAATTGTTTGAATGGTTTCAAAGTTTTAAAAAGCGATGAGAAGTGATTGCGGACGACTCTCATCCTTGGCGGCCTTGCACGTCAAAAACTAAATCAAACATTGCAAATGTCAGTGAATAGATTCAAATCGAATTGAATACCCGAAGGTCAAACTGTCAACCAACATTATTTCATTACGGTGCTGATAACTCTTCGTGAGTGAGTAAGAAGAGGACAACCTGATTTGTGGAAAAGCAAGTCATGGATTCTTCCTGCCCACATGGTATTGTCAGTCGATGCTTTTTTGGCCAAGTATGCAATCCTAGTGTTACAACATCCACCCTATTCACTGGATCTTGCTCGGTGCGACTTTTTTTATTCCCTAAGGTCAAATCAGCACTGAAAGGAACCAGATTTACGGCCATAGAATCTGTGAAAACAAAAGCGACGGAGGTCATAAACATGGTGTCAGAAAATGATTTCCAGCACTGCTTCCAGCAATGGAAGATTCGTATGGAGCGGTGTATCAATAGTTCAGGGGAGTACTTTGAAGGGGATAATGTTCGTATTGTACAAAATAACCAATAAAAGATTTTGTAGCAACAGTCCGGTTTTTCTAGCCACACCTCGTATGCATCTTACGCTACCAACAACCCCTGAGTATGGAACGAAAATTTGAGGTGTTTTATTTTATATAAACATAAGTTGTCCAATTTTCTTCAATCAACAACAGCATTTTGAAATTTAAAAACTTTTCTATCATTGCCACACATGTAATTAACCTTAATTGCATCAATAATTATTAATTTTACACTAATGACCAAGATGATAATGAATGCATGGTAATCAATGGGTTCTATTTTAAAATTTGTTGTAAATGCATGTGTTTTGAAGTTATCATCTTGTATATTCCATTCCTACATCCATGTACTCATGTTCAATACTACCCCGTATCATTGCTTTAGATGTTACAGAAGATACCAAAAAGTACATGTCCTTACACAGAAACACTACAAGAGACAATGGGAATAAACTGCCTCACAAGGTTACCAGTGTTTAAAGATCTCACATGTATGCAGTAAGGATACATAAAAGAGTTTTCAAACGGGGAACATGAATATGTGTCGAGTGTGTGCATACCAGTATATGTACAAGTAAAGCTGAAGTAACAGCGAGGGGTTTCAGCATTTTATCATGGGTTTTAACATGGGATACCCAAATCAACATTTGAGGAGAGTATCACCATCCTTGAAATGATTGAGAAATACATATACTGAGAAAGTTTTACTGAGATGACTGTTTGATTAAAATTAATTCCATTATGCAATAGCCATCCGGGGGGCAAGGCATGCCAAGTGGCTTTTTCATTGGGTAATTTTCAATGTGTGGTCAGTAGATGAATTCTCATTATTGATGTTTTCCGGCTTTCGAGACCAACCCTGCTACTACTACTTTTCAAGTAGCTCCCCAATTGTCCTCATGATGAAATTTTGGGGGTTCCCATTGGGAATCCAACCTGGGACTGTTCACAGCAAAGATGAGAGCTCTAACCATTTGGCTAGATGGGAGCACGTTTAGCTTTACTGTGTTTGAGATACATAGAAATCAAACACATTTAAACAGTTTGGATGTAGATACATTGAGGAATGCTTACTTCAACTTGAATTTTGGTGCCTTGAATTTCCGTGAGAATAAAATTCACACCCATCTTTAGGCAAGACAGTCCCATTTGGCGGAGTAAAAATAGTTTCCTGGAATTCCATTCCATAAAAAAAACAGGAACGTATTTAGAAATATGGGCAGATACATATTTGGTAACTAAAAATGATACAGCTTGGAAGTTATGGCTGTGCAACATCATTAAAGGCACGGCATGACCTGGTAATTTGGAAATTGATATCAATAGCTTCCCACATCAAGTGATGAATAGTAAATGATGTTAGTACAAACATGAAAGCATCGGCCTGATATACTGACAATTTTCACATGGTATGTAGGGTTAATTAAGAGTAAATTGTTTTAAAATTAAGACATATTTTTCCAATATACGCTGCATCCCAGTTCCCCTCCAAATTTGGACAAAAAGTGCAGTGTAAATATGGTAATGCATATTAATTCCTGCAATGAATACTTCCATAGTAGTTCCCTGTCAGCAACCATCCTGTTCATTCCCCAAGGATGGATAGATCATTAGTCCAGAAAAATTAACACTTTCCTTTTGAAAATATTCCCAAAGAAGTCACATTTGGTATAAATGGCCAGAAATACAAGAGAAATAACAATAGAAGTCCCCGAAAATTCCACTGGAGCTTCATACTCCATATTGGAAAAAGGCCACCATGTGCAAATTTGCACTTTGAAGCAAATTTGGCAAAACAGTGCCAAAAGATATAAGATATGAAATATGGCAGAAATGTCAAGAATAATAATACTTTTTCAAAGGGATGTGCTAAAAGTATGCCAAGGAAATCACAATCAAAACAGAAAAGCATGTACATGTATGGTTTTTAACTCTTGTTGTAATAATTGCTACAACACCTCCTATCCTCCCATCTACATTGCTTACTGTACTTGCCATACAACTTCATCATCACTACAGCTCTTTGTACTCGCAAATTGTGAATTTTGTCTGCTGCTGATTTCTGCTGTCAAGCTTTTAATGAGGAAGTAGTGCCTGCTGTGCAGATGATGCTGCTTCTTGTGTACTTTTTATGCAGTTGCTTTAGACTAGAACAGATGTAACCTTTTGAAAACAGGTGTACTTGCTATACCTTGTTTCCTACTGATTTGGATAAGTTTTTTGACCCTCTGGTATCACCAACTGTACCTATTTTCACAGTTGTTAACCAAGATTCCAACACTAGCTTGGAGATGACTTTGTGATACCATGATATAACCACTACTCATACATATATTGAAATAAAAGCCAGCAATACTTTCATTTGTGGTAGTCATTTTCCAATATGGGTGGACAACGGTCTAGTGTACTTTCAGGTTCTTTTTATATATATATATATATATAAACAAGTTATTTATCATGTACAGAACATTTATACGAAATTTCATTTATTTGAAATTTCCTCCCATTCTGTTTCGAAGATGTGCAAATTTTCCACGTGGAAGTAATTTTCCAATATGGCAGATGGAATTCCAGTGGAATTTCCGGGGACCTTCCATATGTTCTTCCTCATGCAATTCTGAACATTTACCAAAATTCATTCACTTGAGAATTTTTCCCAACCTTAGCCCAAAGGAAGCTAATTTTCCTGGTCTATAATGATATCTTAAGAATGAACGTACCTTGTAATGTGTACAGTGTTAATGAATTTGTGAATTATTGCTGTTAATAAATGTTTCAGAGTGAGAGTAAGCAGGAGTTAAAGAAACACACTGTAAAACTTGAAACAAAATCAAGAAAACTGCATGCAAACAAAAGAACAGAAACCATAAAATGTTAACGTAAATGCAAAGCAAAGTCTGAAAAAGAACCAACACAGCACTTTGAGGCAAATTGTGACTGACATGCACAATAAAAGCAAACTAGAATCCTCAAGCAAGAACATTAAGTGGTAGTGTTGTATAAAAGCACAAGCTGCCAAGCACAACGCGTCTCCTACCTCGGACCACTTCAGGAGGTAACTCGATAGGCTGGTTTTCCCTTATAATAAGCTCAGGTTTCCTTCGTCGAGCTATAAGTTGGAGACAATAACAACTTAATGCAAAGAAGCTAAGATTGTCAAGCAAAATAAAAGCAGTGGCCTCCGTCAAGCTACTTTACAGTGTGTGTGTGTGTGTGTGTATTTACTGTGATATTGTACCGAAACTGGACGATGATTTTACTTTTTCTCTAGCTCATTAAAATGTGGATTTATAAATATGCACATGCATACATAAATATACAGAAAAAATACTTAAAAAACATATTTGAAATCAAAAGAATTTAATCAAACCTGCTTTCATGAACTCAAAAGTTCAGAATTTTTATAAAATATTCATTTCCTAATGCCAATAATTGCTAATGGACCTGTGGAAACTCGAAATGCAAAGAAATGTTTCTTTCTTGTGTATAAAAGATTTATGTCGGTCATAAAGTCCACAGAAATTTAAATTGTCTTATGAAAATTCTGTACATATGATAATGTAGATGAAGTGAATGATGTATCATATACGTATATACATATTTTATTGAAAAGGTGTGTGAAAATTGTGGTTTAACTAGGGATAAAACCTGAATCTTGGGTATTCTATGCCAAGGATCTATAACGCTAACCTCTGACCATCTCACACTTTCCACACCTGATATACTGCAGCTTCATTGCTATTGGCCATGGTACGTATATCATAGTTCACATAGCTAGTTCAATTGAATTAGTTCCCTCAATGGCACAGATATGGCATTAGTGTTCACATGTCCAAAAGTGTCAATTAGCACCAAGAGGTTGCAGTATACCTGGACTGGATATAAATTAATAGAGATCCAAGTAGCTCATTGGTGGAGTATGGTACAAAGATTCCAAAAATGCAGGTGCAATCTCTGGATGAGCCAAAATTTTCACATCACTTTTCAATTAAGTTATGAAAATTTAGATCTTCAATTTCTATTAACAAATTATGTAATACCAAGTTTATTTTGAGTCAATTTTATTCACAGGTGGGCTAATAAGAACCTAGAGTTTAAAGTGGAATCTTAACGAAAGAATAAGTTCCCACTGGGAATCAAATCTAGAACCCCTTCAGTATATGTTAATCACCATATTTTAGATGGCCTCTCGGAATATGTGCATGCAGACATATATTATCAAATTTGGAGACTGAAGAGCCATCCATTCAACAGGGCATGTTGCAACTTGAGTTGTACTTTTCCCTAGCATCATCAACTAAATAGTAACTAAATAGTAGCCTTCATAACAGTTATTATATTTGTTTTCTGTGTCCTGTTTAAGTTTTAAACAATTACCATCAAACAGATAAATTATGATACAAAATATACTTCTTGAATTTTGTGTATTTTAGAACCATCATTGTATTGGGAGTGCACACATCAGTTTTCACAATTTAACCCAGTGTCGCTCATATCTATGTGGTGACACTGATGTTAGATTTTTCTAAGAAAATTTATTTTTGATCCTTAATTTTTGCATAATCAGATATATATTGAACATGCAGAGCACTTGTAAGAAAGTACAAGCAAGGTGGAATATTTTCATGATTTTTCTAAAATAACATGACGATGCAATATGGCATCATAAATCAAGAAAAACGGTCTTCAACTTTTAGAAATTTAAAATCCTTGACACAGAAATTTCTTTGTTGCCTACTTATCATTCTCCCTCTCATCCTGAAGATCGACTGACAACTTTACTGAGGCTGAAAACCTCATACAAACACAAGATGTTTAACATGAGAATTCAAGTCTTTAAAAAGCACCTAACAATGACACTGCTTCACATTGTATCTAAAGATATCTGTCTGGCGGTTACATGAGATAGGTAATTAACTCTGGTAAACTTACATTCATTTTTCCGCGATCAATTTCGCCACCCGTCTGGTGGCTTTGTCAGGCGTGTACTGTCTTGCTGCAGGCGGCAAGGTTCCTTATTCCACCACCACGAGCACAACCGGAAGCCACCAGCCACAAGACGAAGCCACCAGACAGGTGACGAAATTGATCGCGAGCAAACATTTACGCAGAAAAATGAAAAGTAAGTTTATCAGATTTTATGACTCTGCTTTTACATAATAGCTCTACCAACAAGATTGTTTGGACAAAGAATTATTGTTTAGACTATAAATGACAAGTAGAGATAAGGTAGGAGGTAATACTATCACATCGCCTTCATATCCTTAACAACAATCAAGAAATAACAAATTTAAGATTGTTACATTTTATCTAACAGAGTGAGCGATCGCAGGTTAACAATCTTGGGAGTATGTCGTAAAAGTTGCCACATTATGATGATGTTAGGCAAAGAGTTTCCAGATGACCCAGCCACTTTGCATCAAGATTATTCACAGATAAAAGAGTTTCCCGTCCCTTTTCCAAGTAGAAGAAAACATAACATAGCAGAAAATCAAGAGCATGCACACTTACGAGGTTCTGGATCATCTTCAACAACAGCTTTGGGTTTAAAAAGCTCCTTGAAGTGTGGGGTGCAGTACAATTCACCTTCATTGCTGCTGTATGTGTCAACACTACAACATAAAATGCAAAGTTTACCATCAAAATAGAAAAAAAATACAGATAACTTATTTTCTACATGTGGTTAACACTAGAAATATTATGTAAGAAAAATTCAGCGAAATTGCTAGTGAAATGTCATACTTAAATTTTATGCGCTCTTGTGAATAGATATTGCACGTTAAACATATTTGATTATGAAAAAAAATATGTTTACACATGTGTTTTACATGTTTTTGTGAGTATGACATTAGTGTGCTTCTGAACCTGGAACCTGAGCAAGGCACTCATTAGAAGTGACAAACACCACAAAGAAATAAGAAACCATAATGGGTACATAATTCTGGTCATATGCAATGACTTGTTACAGGCACATCCAGTGAGAACTACACTTGATTCCTACACTAATACAACTATATCAAGCAATCATCAGATTACAATTAAAATTAACAAAATAATTGCAGGATTGTAGGAGACAAATGCAATACACTGAAGTTAGAAACTAACTTAAAATTGCATACAACAAATTTAGGTCAATTCAATAAAATCATGAATAAGTTTCACTGCCAAAATTATATCTGGCCTAAAACTGGCATTTGCTCTTTTTATTTACAGTACATAATCAGAGTTGATTCATTTTTCTTCAAATAAACTTACAATTCATGGATACAGAAAAACATAGTATGTAATCTATTATTCAAGTTATGAACTATGTATTCTCTGAATTTTGCACACTCCACATGATACCAGTATTCTAAAAAACTATTACAAATATCACTGATATTGTCCAGGGCATTAAGTACATTAAGTGGTCAACGTTCAGACTTGCCATCAAAGTTTCCAGATTCGAATCCCAGCCTGGGCATGGACGTTATTTGTGAATGTCTCTTCAACAATTTTATCTAATAATCACTCATCTTCATCAATGTAATTAGCCAATTAGATAAAACCATTAGCAAACAAGGGGTTACTTCGGCTCCTTGGCAATTCAGGTATCATAACTTATGGATTAAATCTCTGTGGTGAGAACATAGGTCATTTTGGTGACTCAGTTCGCAAAGAATTAGCACAAAATGCCAAGGACGCAAGTTCAATCAAGGTATGTCAAAATTGTCACCAACTTTTCAATAATAAAATATACATATTACATTTTTAGTTACATATAAAGCATACTCACGTCAACTGTTTGTTGCATTCCTTGCATCTAAAGCAGTTTTTGTGCCACACGGCCTTCTCTGCTTTTATTTGTTCCATTTGAAACACCTGCTTTCCGCACATTTTACAGTGTGTTGCCTGCTCTACTGGTGGACTCGTCTGCATAAGATAAAAATATACAATAGCATTACAAAAGTTATTTGATATTATTCCCACAAATATTTAAAACTCTTCTCTATTGTTATCACAAAAATGGTATATAGTATAATAAAACAAAAATTAATAACTTGGAGTTTTTTTTAGAATATTTCCTGTTTTCTTGCTATGTACAGAGTAACTCCCTTTCTCTCTTTTCTTCTTGTTGCCATTGTTAAGTTTCGAATCAGCATGTGCATGCTCGTAACTGCTCAGTTTTCACAAAGTTGTCGCAGCCTTAGCCTCAATACGCATGTGTTCATCCTATCACTTGACCCCCCAGATCCCCTCTTGAATTTTTCTGTGGGAAGTTGGAAATGTCAAATGTTGAGAACACTAGTCCATTATCTTCCTGGTCTACAACAGCACATTTGTGCTGCTAGTGAAAATGTCATGCCTACAATGGTGACTCGCCGCTAAAGGTACCCATATAGAGGTATGTTAGGTATGAAAAAATATATTTTGAGTTACTGCATTGGTAGAAAACACTGAAGAAATATATCAATAAACTTTAAAATTACTTATTTTTGTTTTATTACACTTTTAAGCCAGACACCCTGTATGTGATGCAGGTGCATTTAATCTTTAATTCTCTTTTATTTGTACCTTGTTTATTAAAAAAAATATCTGTGTCAGAAGAACAAGATCATTCATATATTGGCAACCTCCATTGTGAATTGAAACAAAGCACTGACCTTAACTAGTTGCAAGTTGTAAGTTTTCATACCTGAAGACTTGTTGAACAAATATTTTAGTGGTGCCAATTACACAGAGTGATCTAAAAGTTGCACAACTGTAAGTATGATAGTTGAAAGTCGAAAGGTTTCAAAGAGTTTCTTGCATTATAAATTTAGAATATTTATTGAATTCTATACTTTGCCAGTCAAAACCCTACACAAACCTCTAGAAATTAATTTGTGGCATGGATCAGAAAACATTTTTATTTTTCAAAAATGTAGAAATTGATTCAAAGGACAAGATTATGGAATTAAGGCAAAACTCACCAATAACACTAAGAATTTCCTCTTATTATATTTTTGAACAAATCATGCTAATTCATACAACAGATAAGGCATTCTTTTTAAAGAATGTTATCTTCACACCAAAAAACGTTGCATCTAATTGGAAAATATTTAATAAGTTTATAATGTTCTTCTTTTCCAATGGTTTGGAGTGCATTACCTGTTCATTGTCATGTTGTTGCAAGCTTATTTCAGTCAGCACTTAAATAGCTTGAAAAAATACAGAAAAGCAGGTTGAAAATGCTCTCGTTACTACAGTCAAACTTCAAGAAAGATGACAAAGTGTGCTCAAAAATACATTATGTAAGCAAGACTGAATAAATAGATAAATATTTTACAGATGGAATATAATTTGATCTTCACATTGTGGCTGGGAACTACTGTGGTAACAGGAAAATTTGCCATGGAAATAAAAGAAGAGCTCCCTACATATGAAAATGTTGGGTCTTGATTCATTTGGTTTATTTTACTTCGCTTTTCTGCCACTTTTGGCTAATTGCAAAGATGGGGATGATATGATGAAATTGATGAATGGACATTCACAAACATCTATGACCAGGCTGGGATTCGAACCTGGGACCCCTGGCATAATAGCACGATGTGCTGACCACTCCACCATGGAGGCAGGCTGTTGGGTCTCGAATCCACATTGTGAGGATTATTTAGGAGCTAATGGAAAACAATGAGAGTGGACTCTGGTTTCAAAAGTCAGAAATTAGCAGTAATGAGATTTGATACGCTGATCACATGTCACCCAATGTACAGTTACGGACATTTTTGGATTGTATCCTGTGAAAAGTCTATGGGATCCTCACAATCCAGAAGTGTACAGCCACTTAGTAAACCTTGACCTTCAAAGGACCGTTGCACAACAGTGATAGTTATATAAGAAATACAAATGTGTCTTTCTGCAGTTTATTACAAACAACTGCAAGCCCAGAAAAAGGAATGAAAAAATCCTTATATAAAGGGTGTCCCGATAGAATGTGAAAGTATTCAAACCAATTTAGTGAGAAAGTAGTTTGCAGGAAAAAAGAAAAAGTAACATAAAGAAAGCCCTGTATTTGCAGTTTAGTTTACAGGTTTCACTTTTTGAATAGCATCAATAATTAAGTGGCCACCCTGGTGGCGAACACATTGCCACTCTACGGACAAAATCACCCATGCCTCACTCCAGTAAAGTAATGCTTATTGCCCTCAACACTGCAATATTGCATTCCTTTTAGCTGTTGGACATGTGGTTTGATTGCATAGCATGTGACCTTGAACTGCGCACTATTTAAGATGAAGCGCACCCCCCCCAATCCAACCTGCCATCACTACTGCCACTTGCCAGCCATTGCTGGTAGTGTTGCTGTTATCAGCGTATGCCTTCCTTTGCTGGATGCATATTGCATGGCAGTACTGTAACAGCAGTGTCCCATAGTTAACACGGTGAACTAGAGCAAGTCACAGGTGATTTTGTCTGTAGATTGACTGAATATGTTCACTGCCAGGGTGGCAACTTAACTGATGCAAATACAGGACTTTCCATTATCTTAGTTTATCTTTTTTCCCTGCACACTACTTACTCGCTCCATTGGTTAAAAAACAGTCACATTCTATTGGGACATCCTGCATTTCTGGTTGTGTTTTATTTTCTCCATGCAGATGTCATTGTTGCCAAAGAATACATGAATTTGCTGACGGTGTATCATATTACAAATTTCTACACTGAAGTATGTACCATATCTCACACGCTCCCTCTCATTCTCAAAAAGAAAAAAAACAGCCTTTAAAGTAAATGAAAGTAAGCAAGAGGAAAAACTTAAAAACCATAAAAATGTATACAGTTAGCAGCAAGAAAAATTATGCATGAACCAATATAGCCCCACTGTAATCTGTACCCCAAATGAATTGCCAGAATTAATGCTCTAGAAGACAAATTAAATACCACTTACTGTATCATACTTCTCCAGCAGATCATACAAAGGAAACACACCCTGCTAAGAAACAACAGTTAGTCCACATGCAGACAAACCCAGAAAAACAAAAAATAAAAATCATGCATAATGTAATACTGCTTTTCTTTTTTTCAAAAAAAACAAAACTAAACAACCATTCAGTAAAATAAGACACCACCACCTAAGCTGATCAAATGGGAAACCATATACAGGAGTGTGTACACTTCAACACCATTGTTATACATAAGTACATGCTCAAAAAGACTTGGGAACTATTCTCACTGCATATCAAGCTTTGAACGGTTTCCATACTATTAGAAAAACATTTCTAAGGTTTGTTAATATTTCTCATGGAACTAATTCTCATCATGAAAAAACAACACTCATAGTACAAAAAAGGTAAACAATTGTAAGATGTTATTCACATAACACTGATACAGATTGATCCACTCAAAACTCCCCTATTTTGATTTTCTTACTACTGGAAAACTAATGTGCCTGGAGTTACCTCCAATGTGGCAGAGATCGAGAATATGTAGAGCCCTGACTCTATACTTCCTACATGCGTCCATGGCACAGTGGAATGCATACAAGATAAATCTGGAATGGTGCACATTCACTTTTCTTCCATCGGCCTGGACATGTTGCACAACAAATGGAAATTGCATGATACTGAAAAACCAGATATTGAAACCAGGTGATTTTTTTTAATATGTGAAGTTGACTTCACGTTATCTTTTTTTAAAACTCCAGGCACATTAGTTTTCCAGTATTTACAAATTAAAATAGGGAAGTTTTGAGTAGAACACCCTGTACTTTTTAAATTAGGTGCTTAATTTTTTATATGAAACAATTTTGGATATTTTTACAGAACTTACTTCTTGTAGTTATTTATCCAAGACATTAACAACAATCCTTGAATACAATGATATTTTCCACAAACATTTAACATGAGCTTAAGCAATCCAATTATATTACACCATATCAAAAGCATATAAATTATGTACAAAATCGCAATTGCTCATGGGGGAAAAGCATGTGCACAAGCAATTTTTTCTTTCAATTTGCCTACATTAAATATGTATCTGTTCAAGATAGTTGGGAAATCGTTGCAAAGTTGTAATCCCAAATTTTGCTTCATGTATGTCATAGTTGAGCACCTTCTTTAGTAATCAGCGTTTTATTTTGCCATCTTTTCAGGCACCTGACACTTTTATTTTAGAGAAGTTGAACCCAAGGGGAGAAGTATAGCCTCCATTATCCTCTCCCTTCAGGAGGGTGCAAAAATATATTTGAAATAAGAGTAGATAGTTAATTTTTAGCTTCAACAAGGTTCATACAGAATTCACATTTAATTCTCTGTGACAATAATTCCTACATACTGCCGAAAACATACTGTATGTCAGAATCGACCATGCATCTCACACATCTGTTCTTGTTAGCACGTACGGTCATCTTTCATCGCTTAATAAAGGAACTCACTTCCTCTCGCATTTAACAACAAAAAAGGTAGAGGGCATACAAAATCACCCCTCACAGAAGACAAATGAAGAAATATCTACGTTGAATATCAGTAACACATGTAAAGAGATACGAACCAAAGATTCCAATGTTTATGAAAGTACTTTATTCAATAATTTTATTCAAGTATACCATTAAGTCTGAGATGATGAACTAAGGCAGCATTGCCACCACCACAATGAATCCTAATGTTACTCATTCATTGGTTTTAATTAATAGCAGAAAGAGTAATCAAATAATTGATACACTCTAGCATGAATGTTATTACACTGACTGAATTTGTAAAAATTGTATTCCTCCAACCTCTTATGTTAAAGTTTTACTATTATTATGTCCCAGGCATCTTGGGGACACATTTTGTGCAAGAAAAATAGTGTGACTTAATGGAAAATTTTAACTCATCCTTAAACAAGTACAGTGGAACCTCGATTTTACATTTTTCAGGGGAGCAAGCCGAAAAAACTTACTACGTTGGGACCATTAAGATTGAATGTGTTATGTGAAATCTGGCAACATAAAATCGGGGTTCCACTATATCTATTTTTTCTACTTTCCTAATTCTATATCCAGTTGAAATCTGAATGTAAAAGATATTCTAACTCATGTATGTACTAAGAATGATTCTAAACATACATACAAGATCTCTCACACACAACAATAACATTCTTGGCATATGCATTTCACACATCTGTCATGCACTATATGAAATCAACATGATCAACGGTCAGAGGGAAAAAACAACATTCCTACTACCACAATTGTTTTCACTGAATATCCTACTTCCATAATGCATCTCTCATTCGTCTAATTGTACAGGGACCTTTTTTCTTTCCCATTGTTGTCTCCCCTATGAGTCTGGTTAGGTTAGGAGGGCCAGACCAGTCTCCTACAGTAACATACACCATTTTATCTATATTATATATATATAATCAGTGGAATAAGTTCATTGTACAGGGTGGCCCAAAAAAGTTACCAAACACATAATACAATTCTACATTTTGGTTATGTTTTTCTTGGGCCACCCTGTATATCATTGGCTTCTATGGAATCAAATATCCAGCTTTGGGTAACAAAATCATGCATGAGTATGCAAAAAATTATGAAAGCATAACTCAACGAAAACATTATTAAACAAAACTCACTAAATAAATAAATTATAACAATTCGCTGAAAGAAATGCGAGTGCTACATTACTACATACCTGGTTGAACTGCTTTTGTGCTTTGGAAGCATCTGAAGAGCGCACGTGAAGAACAGTCTTCTTGCTCAACTGGTCAAACTTGCTGAAGCTTGACCTCTGAAATAGTAAAGATGGAAAATTACAGAATAAATTTTTACATAGCCAAAACATGAAAAAATATGTAGAAAAATCCCTGAAATATGTAAGTATATTAACATGTGTAATATAGCAGTAAAGATCTAAAGGTCCAGGTTCGATCCCCGGCTGGTTCAAATCCGGGAACTTTTCTAACGTTGGAAGCGGGCCCGGCGCCCACCCAGTGTCGAATGACATGGGTACCTGGGGCAAACCTGGGGGGTAAAGGCGGTCAGGGGCGTGATGCTGATCACATCACCCCCACTCACAACCAGATCAAGAAAGTGTGGGGCGTTACCCCCACACCCCCTATACGCCTTCATGGCATGGTGCTAAGCACAGGGGAGCACTTTACCTTTTATTTTAATATAGCAGTAATATGTTTGTGGTTTCGGACATTCCATTCATTCCTGTGTTATTTTTAAATTTACCCACAGTGAAAATACAATAATATTACATCATTTTTCATTATAAGAAGTTACTCTGAAATAATAACTCACTAAATAACACTGAGAAGTTTCTGATAATGATAAATTTATAATGTGAAGGACAACAGTTTTGGGTACACTTCAGTACTGTAAGAGATCCATTTCAATTTTCACAATATATAAGATAATTCTCGTGGAATGAAAGCAAAATTGCCAAATGTTTGGAGAAATCTTATTTTGAATGTTTGTCCCACAAATATATCTGCATTACTCACTGAAACTAGAGAAAGGGCACAAATACCACATTTTATATATGGTATTCATGAATATCATTCAAATGATATGCCACTTTTGCTTAGGTACATACAAAAGAAAAAATATGTAATTGCATAAATATTCCAGGCTCTAGTATTAACTAAATGGTACTCTGCAGAAAAAAAAAGTATGCATCGCATTAAGGCATAACCTTAACAAACAGCTCATCCTATATGGTTTGCAAACCTGTTGCCCAAGAGTGAAAGTACATTTTTCTGCTATCCACGGAAACTGAAATTGATCAGTTAGGAAATGGTTTAATCTCACTTTTTTTTAATATTACCTAAAAGAAGATTATGGAGAACGAAATGGATAAATAAGTATGTGTGACCTTCATGAAAGTAACCTTCACAGCATTTTCCCTGAATGACTGAGATAAATTAAAGGAAACAGTGTGCAAGACCAGCCACATGGTTTAATCTTGCAAACTTCTGATGGAAAAATTCAGGAAACTTAAATGGGGAAAAAACTACTAAGCATAATTTGTCAAGGGTGTGGCTTATTAAGCTATACACAATGCAAGAAAACTCTAGTTATAAATGAAAATCACCTATACATCTGTGAAAGCGATATCTTCCTCTAGAACCTTCCATGTACTAGAGAAGAACACAGGGGTTTTCCTGTCAAGTCACCATATTTTTGATAATTGATTTCTATTTCTACATTACTGTTTTCGTTGGTTGTACGATTAATTTCAAAGGGGCACTGTCTTCACTAACAACCTGTGTTAATGAAGTGTTCTTTGAAATTATTCACACAGTCAAGAATAACAGCGAAGCAGAAATACCTACACAATACTGGAACCACGTTTGCCATGACGTATGAATTCAGTTTGTTTGCTACTGAAAAACACATCGATCTACTTTTGATCTTGTCACCAAAGATCCTCAGTGTGAATTCCAGACTGGCCATGGGTGAACTCTGTGAATGTCCCTTCATCAATTTCATCCATCATCACTCATCCTCATCAATGTGATTAGCCACGAGTGGCAGAAAAGCAATGCTAATTAAAAAAGAAATACATTTTTGGATACTTCAGCATGAAATCACAGGAATTAAAACATTCGGAAAAGGGTAAAAAATTAATCAAAGGATAAAATAATCAGACAGGTTAGGCTGCCCAACATGTGGAGGTCCTTGTTAAATAGAGTCTGAAGTCCTGCATGGGACCAGTTGTTCTTGAGAAGAATTGAAGATCAACCACTTGCAACCACAAATGCCCTATTTACATTACTAATATTTAATGTTTCCTGACAAAAGCCCTTCTCATGGAGTAGAAATGAAGACAGTACAAAATAAACCACAAGGTCTACATATTCGACGTTATGATTAAAAAATTGTTTAAAAAAATAACAATGGGATGCACTGAAATAAAAGTAAACTACAAAATTATTATTAGCACATAACTAATTTCTACAACATAAATTATATTTTCTTTCTACACAAAATATATAAAATAAAAACATGCATATCCTACCAACAAAATGTCTTTTCAGGCACACAGTTCGTAAATACACAACACAAATACATAGAGTACAATATAATGTGCTGTCTCCTATTAAAACACACACACACTGTATTCAACTGTAGTATTTATTCCCAAGATTTAAACTTGCTACATCCTTCTCCACAAGCAACCCAAAACCACAGAGTTTTCTAGAACCCCTTACTGAGGGGATGTACTTACCCCTGAACCATTCTGTACATGCAAGCCTCCCTTTGTATCTATCTTTGGTGTTTTCCAGGGAACATGTTTTGTATGTAATCCATCTGGAAGTTTTACTAAATTGCAGTAACTTTCTCTCTGCATGCAAGTCAACAGATTTGTTAGTTTAACATGAATACTATAATATGAAAAAGCCAAGCATATCAAAAAAGTTTAACACATAAGATGCATTCCTTATTGTTGCAATACAATAATGAAAACTTTGGCGTGTTCTATAAATGTAGAATAGGCAACTGGGTAAAGAATCAAAATGGGTATGTAAAAATATTTGTGTGGAAAAACTGATTTTGGAAAGTAACTTTTATATGACATTAGGTATAACCTTGTTGGCTTCCTGGCACTCAGTGTTAAGGTGAGGAGGGACAATTTCCCCTAGGTCTTTCTCGCTGGGGCAGCTGCTGATTACTGTTGCCAACTTCGCTCTTTTGGAGCCAGATCTGGCTCTTTCATGCACTCTGACTGAACTGTGGCACCCGCCCTCTGCCCCACTATGATGCCACCACTGGCTCCGGCCCATAAATACCAACTTTTGCCAAGAGTGTACATTTTGCACATGACATGATATTCGTATAGCTATAGGCTGCGTCACCCACCTCTTCTTTCTTCCCCATGTATTTTTTTATATAGCGCTGTGGCTAAGATAAAGATGACAATTTTGTTATCCGGGAACCCTTTATTTTCGATTTTATATTAACATCATTGGATTATTGAGATGGGAGATGCCACCAAATCTAGGTGGTGAAAACTAAGAATAAATTGCCATCAGTTTAAAGCTAACGGTAATAGCAGCACCCCCACCCCTCTGACAACTAAAATTACCCTAGTAGGCACTTTATGCAGCCTTCGTTAATCTAGCTCCTTGAAAGTCCTCTTTAGCTATATTAATGGTGAAATGTAGTTCTATTATGCACATCAGGTTTGGCAACACTGCCACGATGGCCGTAGGAGGCAAGGAGAAATGCACTAGGCTTATGGGACCAATATTTTATTCGTTCTCTCGGGAATATCAAACATCCGATGACGTAGAAAAGTACATGGACGGAAAAAGGACACGTTGAACTATGTCATAGTAGTAGGAAAAGTCGAAACTCCCATTTGATGAGCTATAACTTGAAGTTGATGTCCCATAAGGAATACATGGGATTCGGTAAATACTAATTCATCATATTTTTCAAAAATCGTATAAGGCTTAATAATCAACTTAGGAAACCGCTTCCACTTGCCACATGGGGAGAAATTCACACTCTTCATTTCTGGCGGAGATCTTTTTAGTAGCATTGCTCTTTCCGACGATATTGGAATAAATGCATGCCTGGTGCGTAATTGTCCATCTTCGCCTTAAGGCTCGGCTGGACACTTTGGCTGCTGACAGTAGATTTTTCAAATTTTCCACTCCTTTTGTAAAATCGGAGATATTTCAAAATCTGAAAAATTACATCTAGATGTTCTCAATAGTTTCATGGTTATGTAAGTCTATAAAAATTGTTGATAATACCTAGATGAAAGCAAAGCAAAGCACACGAAAATTCATGTCAATACTCTAGAAGGAATACTAACGTGATGTAATTTTTCAGATTTTGGAATATCACAGATTTTTCGACAGGACAGGAAAATTTGAAAGCAACTGCCCTGGCGGCAGTCAAAGGTCCAGCCAAGCCTGAAGTCATGAGCATGCTGGCAGTCACGTCATCTGCTTCACTGCTAAAGCAACCACCAGCAGGAAGAAAAATAACATACAAGGAGAGGCCATTAACCCTATCAAGAAGGGTGCCACAAATTTTGGGAATGGCAGTGAACATTCAATGAATGTGGTTGATTTTCACTGGCACACTCCCACACTGCAATTTGCTGTTGTTGCAGAAAGGCAGCAGAGTTATGCCTCATGCCCTATAGTTTCTTTTAAAGGTACATTTAAGTGATTTATGTCCCAGTTTACATTGTAGATTCGATCTTCACAGATAAAGAGGTTAGATTAGCAAAGGCATGACACTGGCAGCAACTTGCTTATGGCAGACATAATTTTTCATAATAAGTATCATTATCTTCATTATGACATGAAGCCTCAGGAAAGGCCAATATCTCAAAATATATATGTTGTTCTTAGAGGTTCGCATAACCACTTTTTGTACTTGTAAAATAATCTAACAGCTATTTTTAGTGGCTTTTATTTTATCTGCAACATTTCGTTCTGGTTTCCCAAAACTTTTTCAAGCTACACAAAGATATACATACAACACAACCTCTCATGGCTAGTCACTTTACACTTCTCAGGAATGAATAACTTGTGTCCCTATTTTCCTCTTAGGCAAACTGTTTTTTCCACCTTGCAGGTGTATACCTGGCTGTTTCTCTGCCTCCCCTCCATCCTCTAACCTACTCTTCTTGTCTTGTCGAGAAATGGTTTAATGAATACAAAGGAGAGAAAAGGATAGTGATGAATTGGCAATGGCAGGGGTATATGAAGTAGAATTTGGTGGATGTAGAAGCAAATACATATAGACTGGGAGAAGCTTCAACGAGAGAATTAAAGAACATAGGAGAGACATTAAAGAGGAAGATCCGAGAACAGCATTGAGTGAACATATGTTGATGTATGGTCATAAGATTAAGAAAGTACAAATGAAGGAGGAGGGAAAACGAAATAAGATAAAAATGGCAGACACAAAGCACATATGCATAAACAGGGGAGAGAAAATGAACAAAAACGAAGGGGAAATTGGAATGAAATGGGTGGAACTAATAAAAAGAATGTGGAAAGGTTTATTAAGTTTCCAGAGCCACTTTCAATATTCTGCATAAAAATGAAAGATTTCAACTTGCCAGATGAGTTAAAGGATAAAGGGAAGGTCAGTGCCACCAGAAAGAGGAGGGGAGGGGGAGAAACAGCCAGATGTGACACCCCCAATGGGAAAACCCACCTTACCTAGGAGGAAATAAGGACACAAGTTATTCAGTCCTTAGAAGTGTAGAGTGACTAACCATGTAAAGTTGTGTTGTTGTATGTATCTTAGTGTAGCTTGAAAAAGTTCTGGATAACCAGGACGAAATCTCTGATAAAATAAAATAAAAACAACTAAAAATGACCATGTTAGATTATTTTAATCCAATATCTCAAAAATTTCAATAACATTTAAAACTGTAGAACCAGGTGAAATGGTTTTATTTATTTATTTTACTTCACTTTTTTTCCACTTTCAGCTAATCACAAAGATGAGAATTAGTAATGTAATGAAATTGATGAAGCAACACTCACAAGCTTGGATACAAACCCAGGACCACTGGGATCGTAGCACACTGTGCTAGCCACTCTGACATAGAGGTTGGCTAGTCCTAAATCGAAGAGACTACAGTATAAAACCATAAACTGGTCTTTAACACTAAACTTTGATTTTTGAAATGTTGGCATATGTCGTGTGAATGATCTCAATCTTGTTCGTTCATGTAACGAAGTTAAAGTTTGAAAATCAAGCAACACTTTTCTTTCTTTTTTTTTTTTTTTAATAAAAGAGGAAAAAATTATCTACCATCCTCCTTGGGGAGGGAAAAGTAAAAACATATGAAAAGAGGAAAGTTATGACAGTAGAAAGTGCTACAGCTTATATTTTCATACAATCTTGCTATAGGAAATCTGACTCAGAACTGTTATACTACCCACCAAATCAATGGGATGTATCTATCAGAAATGAATTGATGAACTCCAGCATACAAAATGAAAGCATCATTATTTCTTCCTGAAATAGGATATCCCTGTGAGAATTTATGAGTCTCTCAACAAATTGGAATGCCATACTGTACATTTCTAATTCATCTATAAATGACTACTCAAATATTGCAACAATAAAGGAATGTCCAGGTAATAAAATTAAAGTTAGTTACAGCAATTCAAGCAGCATGTCAATGCAAAAATAGCATATAAAATTGATATGCCAGTAACAAGTACTAGCCACCACCAAAATACTGCCAATTTACAATAATTAACCCATACACATAAAAATATTAATTAAAGCAGCTTTGTTACTATAAAATACATTACCAAATAAAATGATAGTTCAATAATTTCACTATGTACTTAGAATGTACAATAACTTCTACACAACATAAACCTATCACTATTTAAAAGTGACCAATAAAAACACAGGTGCAAATATTATTTAAAATAAAATTAAAGAGTGCTACATTAAATTGTAAGCCAGTCATGCACAAAGAGAAGTTACAACAGAAACATCCAAAAGCTTGCAAGAAAAATTACAAGTGCCATTATCACACAACTGTGCATGCTATTTCCCAAGCATATCCACACCATGGCAGAAAGAATCACATTCATACACTTGAATGGGAAAGTTTTGTTCCAACACTAATAGTGTTGTTCTGATATAGAGAAGAGGGAGGGGATATTTATGTTCTATATGTCATGACTTGACCTTAAACCTTTCTTTTCCCCCTCAAAAATGACACTAATATTCTAAATGCTGAATATCTTCTAGAGCATTCAAGCAAATGAATCACATTCGTCATTGTCTAGATATCCATAAAAGGAAATAGGTTTACTGCACACCAAATTTACTAAACATACCTAGGCAATGGCCAATCCAATACAAAGATTTGTCTGAATACTCTAGAAGGGATTTTAAGCTGCTATAAATTTTCAGAATTTCCAAACAGGAACCATTGTTGAGAAAGTATATATACTCCTCACAAAAAGTTTGGAATATTGTTACATTAGGCACAAGTTTTGAATATTATTATATTAGGAAATAGGTGTATATGTCTGAGAAAAGATGAGAACGTCCACCAGACAGATACCATGTGTTGTTGCATTACAAGGCGGTGTCTATCACTAATTGTCTAACATAACAATATTCCAAACTTTTTGTGAGGAGTGTATATTAATTATATAGTCCAGTTAAGCCTCTAGGTGCTGCCACCAAAGTGGCAAATGACAAGTGACATGGAACATCACTGAAGTAACAAGTAGCATTTGACAAAGCCTCCAATTGCACTCACTGGAACAGCGTAGACGGTAAGAGTGATCAAATGTTTGCTGTAACTCAACGAACTGGACCCACTTTTTTCAGTGAAGGCTGCTTAAATAAAATTCTGGAGTAAATTGATAATTCACTAAGTAACATGTGGCTATCACTTATGGTAATATTTGCTATTCAAACTCCTGACTAGAAATGACTGGGTTGTATACAACTGTTCCCTCATAGTCCATATAAAAAAAAAATTACTTACCTTTTGATAAATGTCCAGTAACAATAAATAGAGGTGGTGTGTCGTATATTTGCCTGACCTAATATGGATGCATACCATCTTAGTATTACTTGTGTTACCTGCAAATCATGCACTGTCAAGCTTGAAAGTAATAATCTCAATAGCATGCGTCTCACTTTTCACGTCGGAAGCTTTTAAGCTTGGTCATACAGCCTATCACAGTGCATAAAGAGGATGCTGAATACATTAGTTCTCTCTCCAAATTACCTGTATCCTTTTAATGAGGCTGTGTACTGTTCTGAAATTGGATCCCTTTGGTTACAAATTAAACTTTTGACCACATGCAAAATCCTGTCGAAAGGGACAAACTTGAACAGACTCAAAATTATTTTCATGCATATCTAAAGTCTCTAGACTGTGATGAATGATGAACTGACAAAAAAAAGAAAGGGTCAAGCACCTTACCTGGTATTCTATGGGAAAAGCCCCGTTTATTTCAGAGATTTCACATTCTTTCATCATCTGTCGCATTTACACAGGATTGTGGTGGGTTTCTTTTTCCAAAATATCACAATCAGCCCATTTTTGTTGTCATAGTTTTCACTAAATCTACATCATTAACATAATGGCTTCAACTAAATTTGGTAGTACAATAATTCAACTTTTGGAGCAAATACAGAATACCGGAAGTATCTTCAATTGCTTTCAAATTCGGCATAGTCACTAATTTTGACCTCGTAATCACAAATCTGTCGTTAAAAATTGGCGGTCATGTCAAGAAATTGCGAAATAAGTCGAAAAAAGTGGGTCCGTGAACGGACTAAACACCCTTGATTTATGAACAAAACAACTATTTTTTGCAATGATTAGCATTTTAAAACTATGTTTACGATCACCCTTAATTTTTATTATGCTTGCCTAACCTAATCTAACCTTATGTGAATGGTTCGTGGGGTAAACAGGTTTTTCAACTTTACGCAAGATGCAATTTTATTTTTCAACTTTAGGCAAGATGCAATTTTCTCACATGCTTTTCCATGTTATTGCATAGCGGTAATTGAAAAGTTTATTTTGCAATTTCTAGATGTGATCGCCAATTTCTAACTGCAGATCCGTGATTGAGAGGCCAAAATTAGTGAGTATGCCAAATTTTTAAGTAATCCGAGATACTTCCGGTATTTCTAATATATACGCAACTTTTCATCCAATAAACAAATATCACAGTTAATATCAAAATTTGCAACACTGATTGAGGTCTTATTGGTGAAATATGTTTCAAAATTTCACATGCATGCATGTGCGTGCCTGTATGAAAATTCCTTTTATACAAAGCAAGTCCCTTGGCAAGAAGCAGGAAATCATAATTTCCACATTAAACACCTCACAAGCAACATGATGGTTTGCAGGATAGATACAAAACAGTCCTAGCATAGCAGTAGCCCGAAAGTCACAAATAATGCATTATGATATTTTGATCAATTTAGCTGCATTCAATATAAAGCACAGAAAAACAAGAGATCCTACATTTCTACACCTACTGAATTGGATGGGAAAGAAATCATATGTACAGTCATGGACACTTCTGGGTTGTAATGATCCCATTGAAAGTCAGTGGGTTAGGTACAATCCAAAAGTGTCCGTGACTGAACAGGCAAATCCATAAAGTTTGTTTTCAATAACAAATACATTTTTTTTCCATTTATATTTTCCCTCTTTTTATTGCATAATATTGTTTTCTTCTTGTATTTTGTGTAATATAATATGTTTTACAATATAATAATATGTAATAATTTTATTATTTATTTAGTTTGAAGCATTGAAGTACTACATTTCTCTTGTGATTTTCTCTAATAATAATAATATATACTTAACACTTGATTTATCATCCATATTTTTACTTATCCAATCAAAAACATTTGAAATATTGTGTAAAAACAAATACATGCCATAAACGGCCACTAAACACAGAGTTATATTTATTTAAAATAAATCATGGTGATGCAAAGTGAAAAGTTTTAGTTAATTTGATATTTGAATTTTGCACTTATGTTGTTCCAAGAACCGTAGTTTTGAGATGGTGTGGAAAGACATCATTTATTATCTTGCAACTTACTTAATTTAATACATGTATTCATCATATATGTTTTTTAATTACTCGTACTGTCACGTTGAGATACACAGGATGTCATTTTAATGGCACCCACATACCTCACACACATATAGAGGAGAAAAAACAAACAACTTTTCTCAGTAACATTTTTATCATTGGTGTGCAGTTTTGCCGCCTGTATGCTGACAACCCAACATCATATCTGTGATGTCATTTCTTGTGGTGAAACGGCACATGGCAGTGTTGCAAGGACCACACAAATTTTGTGAAAAAATTACAAACTACCAACCACATTATGTGCTGTAAAATGAAGATAGGAATGTGTCCAGTAGACCAATGAGAAGCGAATCAACGATACGAAAAATGGGAGAAAAACAAAGTAATCAAAGGGAAGTGGTAATATCAGATTTTGTCTCAGCCTCCATGTAGAATATTTGCAAATCCCATTGCCATGGTGACATCTACAATACAATGAATACAATATCATCAGTGATAAGGGTCTGTCAGAGATTGTGATAATGCAGAAGTAAGAGAAGGTAATTTGGAGACTGAACTGGAAAGTGATTTCCATTGCGATGAATAGCAGTGAGACAGACATAAATAAATGCTGTAAGGTAACAATAAATAGGGTGACCATACATCCCGTTTCAGAGGCATGTCCCAGTCATCCCGTTGACACTATTAGAAAGACACTGTGTGTCCCGTTTTATAAAAGTCTAGGAGTTACCTTGAAAACCAAGTATAAATTTGTGAGCCATTTCATGCTAAAAAAAGAAGTTGATGGAATTTTTAAATTAGCATCATGGAAAAACTGTGGTAAGCAAGCTGGACTGAGTTTCAAGCACCTCAAAATGTTCCATTGTTGCAGAGAGCGTTCAAGAAGACAATAGCTCGTGTCGCAGGTTGTATTGTTTCGTATGTGTTATGTTATTTATAGCTCAGTGAACAAGCATGGTAAGAAGCATCCATGTAGTTCCAATACGGACCTACAATAAGAATTTAAATTATTGCATGTTGGTACAAACTCAAAAGAGACTAATCTAGTGTGTCGGGGGGGGGGGGGGGGGGGTAATCCAGGGAGTTTTATGAACGGTTGTTGAAGAATAATGTTCTTCTCACGAAGATTGGTTCTTGTCATAAATACTTCTGGTAATTAATATCTTTCAACAATGGGAGATATCTCTTCCTGATCCATAATTAAATACATAATAACACAAATAATAATAATTTTATAACTAAGCTTAACAGATTTCTCGGGGGGAGGATAAACCGTCCTCATTGGGATGTCCCGTTTTTGGAACAAAATATTATGGTCATCCTAACAATAAATAGGATATGTAGTGCTAAAATAAAATAAAGTGAAAATTAAAAAGTAATCGTGAATATGTTAATAAAACCACATTTGTGTCTGACAGACACAGCATAACTGATCATGTTACTTTTCCAGGTGAGACTGATCAAGGGTGAAATAAAGTAAATTTTATTTACTGTCATTTTGGGAGGCAAGGCATGCCCTGGTTTCATAAAGAAATTAATCATCATTAGTTATAACCTCAATCAACCCTTATGCATCTGTCAAATATTTTTATATACATTAATATATTTTCTCTTGTATATCTCCTCCTGCATAACATATTTTAAGTGCACCTCCACGAAACATGCACTATTACTAAAGCAATTCTAACATCCAAGCTATACCTTATTTACACACAAAATCTCATTATAACTAACCCACCCAAATTGCAAAGGACAGAAGTTTACAACTGCAAAAAGAAGAAAAGCCAAAGGCCTAGCTACTCTAGCAACAAAATGATCCATGTCATCCACAAGAGTGCTACATAGTAAACACACTCAACTCACCAATGCTTTTACTGAAACTCCAGTCTGTATGGGTTCTTTCGAAGTATGTTTAACAGTCCCTGGGTCTGAGAATTGCCTTAAGTCGCCTAGAGACTTGGTTTTCTGAATGCAACACAAAAAACAGCAACATGCATTATTAGAATACACACAATACAGTTAGTTTACTTCCACAATTTCTACTGTATGTTACTTTGTTAGAATAACATGAACCCACATACCTACTACATATTAAAAACATTAGGTAGTGCAATTTCGTGCAAATTTGTCATGCAAAAAAAAAAGTGCAATGAAGTCAATTTAGTTCCAATAGAAGAGAAGTACATTAAAGAAACTTCTGTTAAAAAATTGTTAATGAATATAATCTGGGTTAATTAGGAAAAAAAAAAGTACCAATGGGTAGATTCCAATTTCTAATATACCGCCAAACCTATCTGTAGTAAAAATTGCTTCCTATGACATCACTTGGGAATTGAATTAAGCATATTTGTTCACGAACAAAAATTTAAGTATATTAAAAATCGTAACCCTGCTATTTTTAAAATCAAGATTTCATTAACAGAGATCAGAAAAACTTACAGTTGAAAGGAAAAAATAAAATTGATAAAAAAGTAGGTTAATCAAGACTGGTCTCCACAGTGTATAGTGAAATCAAAATCACCTATTGGCAGGGGTAGAAAAAATTTAAAATAATTCAGGTGCCAGCTCCTTTCTCTCAAAAGACAACCTTTGGTGGGAGGGGGGGCAAATACGATATAAAGAAGCTATCAATCAAATTAAGATAAAGCTATGAAATATGATCATAAAACATTTAATTTATTAATTACTACAAGACTGGATTAAAAGTAAATTAATTCTTGTGCAGATTTTAAAAATCAGCAGGCAACATTGCAGAAATTTTTAGTAGCATGTTTATTAATCTGATTTAATTATACACATGATACAGAAAACATAAAATATATTAAAAAAAAACTGTACTCATTATTAAAAAAAAGTAATGCAGATTTTCATAAGCCAAATCTAAATATATTTGAAAACATTTTAAGAACTGAATTTGAAATCTGCAATAGAGCAAAATGGCATTTGGGCTGTATGTAGAAAGACTGTAAACAAATAAACACTAGAATCCTACGTTTATTATTTTATTGAGTGTTTCTACCTTTACAATCTTTATGATTAATTAAAAGAATAAAAATGTTAAAACATGTACGCTAAGAAGTATTTTTTTTTTTTTTTAATCTGTGTGTGGCTATGCACTTGAAAGTTTTAAGCGGAGATTTGGCTTCAAATTTAGTCTATTTTAGATTTCGAATGAGTATTTCATTTCAAAACATATGAAACAAAGATAAATGTGTCAGTGATAAAATCAGCCTTATTTTGCTGTTGAGTGTTAAAAGCTATGAAGTCTGCTCTACCCACCTACAGCAAAAATGTTGTCGTGTGTGTATTCTAGACACTTCTGTTCCGAACTGATTGCGTAGCCCCCTTCAAGTTGTTCATGTACAGCTGGGGGTACACATACCACAGTTTGAAAACCACTGCCCTATGCCATAGGGCATTAAAGCTTTTCGAAGTTCATCTCTCTTTCTTTCCTTGAGTTTGTTTTTAAGTTATGCCCAGAAAGGCTAATCAGGTCTCGGCCTACAGTTTAAACTAAGATCCAAACTACTGTGTGCCTCCACCGGGTATCAAACCTGGAACTCCTTGATTACAAGGTGACAAGGTTACCACCATACCATCGGGGAGGCGCTAGACTTCAGATTTGTTCATCTTTTCTAGCGTATCAGGAAAATTTTGGAATCACCCATTGTTACCGAAATTAAAGAGCATTAACATGGAAAAAATAGTTATTAGCTGAAATAGCTTTATCAAACCAGAAATTTTAAGATGGTTACTGCATGCTCCCATATATTAACAAAAACATTGATTCTGTACAAAATTAATGGCCACATGGTGGTTAAAACTTAGCATTATCATGCTGTAAAAATCATGCATTACCGACACAAGTCACAGATCCTACAATTCCAGGTAAGATACATTTTAGTAAAATTAGATTGCATGGATTTTAGTAGATTAATTACCCCCTATAGTCATAGTCCAGTCATAGTCAAAGTAATTTACTCTTGTAAAGTATTCAGCTAGTGAATACGGGGTGGGGTCTTACTTCATAGAAGTATAAGAATTGTAACTTTATATTCTTAACACTTCACGAGTTCAGCTTGGATTGACATATGTGAGGGGTGGAAAAGGGGATTTACAAAACTAAAACAGAGCATGTAAAGAGATTTGCAGAAAAATAAAAAACAAAAGAATTCTTAATCGGACACCTTAATTACATTTTAACTAAAAAGTGAAGAATATTGAATTGTGAAATGAGTAAACACATGAAACTTCAAGTCATGATAATAAGAGAAACACTATGCTTAAAAAAGCTTGTTTTAATGTGGTTAATGTGTTCTTCATTTGTTATGTAATGAAGTGCACTCTTTTTTTAAAAAATGAATACTGATATTGAAGTGGATGAAAATATCCTTGTTTTACCGAAGAATGTAATTCAGAAATCCTAGTTCTGAGTATGACTGGCTTATAGATTTTCACTTTTGTATGTACCGCCATAATACTTCATACAATGGTCCAGATTCAAGCCACATGTATAGTCTTGGGCACTTCTGGGTTTTAATGAACCTATTGAAAAGATAATGGGGTCGTTATAATCCAGAAGTGTTCGTGACTATACATGTATCAACAGTACTGGACCATATTTAACTTCTTTCTTAGTAAAAAGTTACTCAAATTTTTAGGCTCTATGGCATTTTATCCCAAGGCTCTACCAACTGAGTTAACAAGCCAACCTCAGGCTTCATCTCCACTGTGTATGCTATAACTTCTTTCACTGATAGACGAAGATAACTTATGCCTTATGGTGAGAAATGTATTGTATTTATGAACAAACAGTATATCTCACAAAAAAATACCAATGGTAATGTTTCGCCAACTTCTTCGTTCATCACTTCAGACAAAATAGATTCATAAGAAGCAATGGTATGGTTGTGACTTTGCTTGCAAATGGTAGTCTACCTTACCTGTTGTTTATCGTAAACCATTCAAGACTAAAGATATAAACAAGACATTTGTGGATTTTAATTTGTTAATGGATACCTGTGAGAATGAAAGATGATTAGATGAAATTAATGACTGGAAACTCGCTGGGACTGAAATTCACACAGAAGACTTAGTGAGAAGTTTGCAAAAACTCACTACTGGTGTTTTGCTATAAGATGCACCGTTTATGTTCATAAATAATAATTTCCTTCACTGCACTTGCACACTATTTATAAAAATTAAATCTTTCAGAAAAATAGCACCACAATAAAAATAAAAACTATGACACATTAACTGCTAAATATTAGGTTCTAATTCGCAATATATTTTATTTTTTAAAATTCTTCGTGACTCCCTCTTGGTACCTTTAGCATGCAAAGTGAATAATTGCTGATACGTCCATTAGCATGAAGAATGGCAACGAATTCGTACAGTGCAAGGGAATGAACACTGGGGTAAGTGTTGATTACTCACCCATTCATTTGGTAGAGTGCCTAGTCTGGGGGATGAGGTACTTTTAACAAGAGGGTACGAATCATTCTCCTGGAACTTTGATAGATCCCCATAGCTTGCCCTCTAAAACAATCAACAGCTATGTGTTAGTCGGGTTTTACTCAAACATCACAATTCTCTTTAAAAATATGAAAATGCATTCTTGTTATTTATACAATGTGCATGTCAAACATGCAACTTGCATGTTATCTGCAAACATATCTTATGTTAAAGTAAAACTATCAACATGCTATGTACAAAATAATCAAACATAAGATAAGTAACTTTCCTCTTCTTACCTGTATAGAAAATTAGCTACTACTGGCTACACTGATACATTTACATAAACTACAGATACAGAAATTCAAATAAATATTAAACAACACATGCTTAGATCATCCTTCAATGTAGTAATAAATGTATATAACTATCCAGAAAATAATAGCAAAATAAAGCCAAAGAAAGAACTATTTAGAACTTGAATTCGAATTCTAATAAGCCCAATAATATCTTGAAATTTAGACTAATTTGAGAAATTTGCTGGTGAATTAGGACTGCACTTCCTTCTCTGTGAATTTCAAGTGATGTACTATTTCTACTATTTGTGTTGATAAACATTCATGGAATGCTACTAGGCACTAAGTCAGGTCCATTGAATTCAAATGGTAATATGATATAATATAAATTAAGACAGTTTAAAATGTTCTTTTAACGTTCATTTTAAATTTATGTTCCTCTTTATATGCAGACAAAAATTGCAAGCGAAACATAACTCCATCGTGCAACAGCCCTTTAAGGGCCAGGGTCTGTCAGACCAGCATTTTCATTGGGCGAAGCATGGTTTTTCTGGTTTGAGACCACAGCGTGCTACTACTACTTTTCAAGTAGCTTCCCAATTGTCCTCACAACGCTGGGTCAATGTCAAAATATTTGGGGTTCCCACCGGGAATCGAATCTTGGACCACTTGCATCATAGGCAACAGAACCAACCATTTGGCTATGCAGCAGCCCATATTATTGCAAGCACTAATGGCTAATTATAAACTTTATATACAAAAGTATAGAAAGAATTCAAACATATAAAGAAATGCTTATTTAACAAACAATTACATTAATATACTTTCCATTTCAGTTGAGAATATAAACTTTAATCTTGAAATAATCATCATTGTAGAGTCTTTCATCCATGTAATCCATAATACATAAAATTTCTAATTTATTAGCCATTTCAATTATAGACAGTGTTACATAATATATTTTCTTAGAAACATCATCAATATTTTGTCTGAATTTTAGGTTTCCAAAATTTTATTTTACTGTTGCAAACTAATGTCAATTTAAGGAAGAGAGACGAATATTAATCATGTAGGTCTCTAGTAAAAAGTACTAATTCAGCATACTTCTGCATGAACATTGAAAATCATGTTCAAATTCACACCAAAGACATCTTGAGCCATGAACCTATACTTCTTGCCAGATTCATTGTTTACAAAAAAATACTTCACATACCTGTTTAAGTCTGTTGACCAAAAATGAACGAATAGAAAACAAAATGCATCTTTGAACACTTAACGTAGCATATTTTGTAGGAAAATATAACTGCATGCATGTAAATGCAACATTGCATGAATTGCTCAGTAAAAAAAAAGTATAACAAGAGTGAGGCACAATATGTAACTAAACTGGAACTACCAGTGCTGTTAATCAAAGCTAATACTCACCAAGACGGGTGTGGGTTTGTTGTTAGGTTCTGGTTTCTTGTTCCATACAGATTCATCATTCAAACTGCTTAAATCCCCAAAGCTTCGTCTCTGTTACAAGGTTAGACAAATGCAGGCAGTTAGAACTACATACGCAAACTCATTAAATTATTATTATTATTATTATAGGATATGCTTTCCAATCAAACAAAGGGTTTCTAAAATTCATACATTAGTTGTTGTTATGTAACGGAAAATATATCAGCAGGCATTTACTAATCTTTTTTTCTGAAAGGGTAACAAGGATGGCTACTGTATGAGCGAGGTAAAATTCAAGTATAATTCCAGGTTCTCAAGGAGAAGTTCCCAAAAACTCAAGGTAAAAACTTACGTTAAAAATTAGGGATGGGACTAATTAATCGGTACTCTATCGATATCGGCCAATATAGGCATATCGGTGTATTGGTTTATAGGTAAAATTACCGAATATTTTACCGATCCGATATATTGATTAATATCTGGTAAATTAGTGCACAGTTCTGGCATTTTGTTGTAATTTTTATGGATAATCTCCATGCCCTACTTTCTAAAAAAGTAAATGTCTAAATATATAATTTCTTTTTCAATGCAGTCACCTTGAAACACACATTTATTAAGGAGGTCAATGAACCTTTCAGGTTCTTCACGAACAATTTCTAATTTTATACTGGATCTGTAGAATATCGGTTATCGGCAAATTTTATATCGGTACTTTATCGGTGTCGGCCAAAATTTCATATTGGCCCATCCCTATTAAAAATTAATATTCATTAACACTTTGCACTAAGCATTTACAAATAATTTATGTAGCTTACTAAGTATGCAAATAGTTTTTGGACTAACACTCCTCTCGAAACAAAGAAGTAACAAATCACATAAGATTAAAGACAATTGATGCTCTCCCTTCCCTCTCTCCTCTTTGACATCCAAAATTAAGCAATCACTAGAGGCACATATTTTTGGTAAATAAAAAAAGCAAAATTTCGGTACAAAAACAGTCAATTTCAGGTTCAAAAGCGGTAAATAAAATGAAATTTTGCTGTTATAGCGGTGAAAAAGCGCCATATAAAATTACATTTTTGTTTTAAAAAATTTGAATATAATCCCAAATTTGATTTAAAAACTGCACTATTACACAAAATAAACATTATCCCTTCTAATAGCACATTAAATCATTACCAGAATATTAAGTTTATTCCTGTATAAAGGAGTCCATTTTTGCTTCTCAAATATTTACAGCAGAATTAATCACTTTTCCACGAATTGCATAACTCACAGGATACTTTAGACTTCAGAAAGTGTCGTGTCTGTATATAAAATGTAAATTTCGTGTTTAAGAGTCTATTTCACATTGTGCAGTTCATTTCGCATCATTTCCTGACAAAACAGGGTAGGAAAATGCACCTCACACATTTCAGAAACATGAAAAATTAACATTACAATGTGTTATTTCACATTTAGTGTTCTCGTCAAAAACGAAATATGCATGCCTCTAGCAATCACCTCATCAGAGTCATCTAAGACTTACAAAAAACAGTAAATGTAAGTGTTAACGCCAATCGCCAGTTTATTGCAGTTTAAGAAGCATTCACCCTCCCCATTGAAAGCTAGAATTAACACATTGCACCCAAGACATCCAAATAGTAATAAATAGTCTAAGGTAAAAATAAACCATAATCGCCACCCCACCCCCTTTTTTTACCCCTATCATCAAAAATAAAGTGGCCACCATCCTAGATGTCTCAAAGTAATAATATAAATTTTCAATGAACCTACAGCGTGACACCTAAACAAAAGACCCACAAAAGTGAAATTTGAATTTATTATGTCCATGTTTCAGTCTGTCAAGAAAATCCATGCATAATCCAGGTCACACAGTGGTAAATAGTTTGGTAGCTCAAAAATGTATTATGTCTGATAACCGATTTGTGTTGACACCTGTGGATCATTGCTATCAAAACTTCTCAATTCCCACATCAACATGTAGCAGGCAGAGTAATTTCCTACTTCATCACTAGAAGTCACTGCATCCTTTTTTATAAGTTAGTTGCTTCCACTACAGGGTTAATACAGAGCATTCCCTGACATTCGCTACGAGACTCGGCAGCAAGCGGCCAGGCGTCAGCGATTGTCTTTCCAGGTGAATGGGTTTGTGACAGTCACACGCTACAGTCTGTTTTTTCGCTCTCTTACCCTTTCCGTTGACGTTGCAGACTGACACCAGTATAATTCTCCCTCGGAAGTTGTGTTGTGTCGTGTCCGTGTGTTGAAGATTGTGGCTTAATATGGCACCACAAAAGTCTACATTACAACAAAGGATTTATCTTGTCGAGTGTTACTTCGGAAAGAGGAATTGTGGAGAAGTGCGATGACGTTTTGCAACGAAATTTCTTGGTGTTCCCGTTCCACATAGGATCACTATATTAAACCTCGTAAAAAAGTTTAAAGTAAGAGGGTCAGTTCTGAATAAAAGTGGAAAGAAAAACCAAGTATACAAAGACAATCTGCACACCATCCGTGAGTTAAAAGAGAGTATTGTACGAGAAATCGGGAGAATTACATTAGACTAACTTGCACGTGTAAATGCAAATTTCCTTCGGAGATGCCAGGAATGTGTTGCAGCAGAGGGACATCATTTTCAACACCTTCTGTAGGCAAGGTAATTTTAATAGCTGAACCTAGCGCTGTCGCGGACCCCGTTCACAGGGAAAGACAAGCGCAGATGCCGGGCCGCTTGCCGCCGAGTCTCTTAGCGAATGTTAGGGAATGCTCTGTATTAAGTTTGACCCCACAGGTCATCTACAAAGAAGGTTCAGAAATATTGTACACTTATTGCAAACAAGGCTGAATTTCAAACTTCAGTTTTATTCATGATGGATGCTGTAAACGTGGTTTAAAATTAATTACGTGAAATTTATAAAATTTCGCACTTCCACGTTGCACAATTTAATGGTTAAATCCTATTATTTTCGAACATCCACTGTCTTCATTCACAAAAGGGTACGGCGTTTGAAGCGGAGATGGTACTGCGTCACTGCTTTGTTTGTTCCCAGGCGGAGGTAGTTACAATTTCTCCCCTTCAGCGGCGCTGGCGTGCACATCCTGGTTTGAGTCACCAGCTTTCTGTTGTCTGGTGGTGCTGCCGGGTGGTCATTGGGGGGGCTGGGCTGTCCTGCTCTGCAAAGTGCAGTTCCTGTTTCCCACGTGGCTGGAGGGGGGTCTGAGTATGTGCACCGCATCTTTTCTTTTTCAGGTCTGGGATCTTTCTGAGGACGGGGTGCCAAGTAGGGTGTGCCTGTCCGTTGTCCAGGTTCAGAGCTGGTTTCTGATAGCATGGGTATCTTTGACAGTGTTTTCTATGACAGAGCCGGTCGGGTGAAGTATGGATATGGAGGAGATGGTGTGGTTAGTGGAGTGGAGGTGTTGAGAGAGGCCTGATTTTGGTGTGTCTTTTTTGGCATCTTTTAAGTGTTCATTAATCCGTTCCTGGACAGTGCGGATGGTTCTGCCAATATAGGTGTTGTGACATTGGCATGTGGCCTTCTAGACACCAGGGGTATCTACCTACCCAAACTTGCATCCCACACACCAAAATCAGGCCTCTCTCAACACCTCCACTCCACTAACCACACCATCTCCTCCATATCCATACTTCACCCGACCGGCTCTGTCATAGAAAACACTGTCACAGAAAACCACGCTATCATCCAACAGAAACCAGCTCTGAACCTGGACAGGCACACCCGACTTCAGAAAGATCCCCGATCTGAAAAAGAAAAAGATACGGTGCACATACTCGACCCCCCTCCAGCCACTGTGGGGAACAGGAACTGCACCTTGCTGAGCAGCACAGCCCAGCACCCCAACGACCACCCGGCAGCGCCACAGAACAACAGGAAGCAGACGACTCAAACCAGGATGTGCACGCCAGCGCCACTGGACAGGAGAAATTGCAACTACTGCCACCCAGGAACAAACAAAGCAGTGATGCGGTACCATCCCCGCTTCAAACGCCGTACCCTTTTGTGAATAAAGACAGTGGTTCTTCGAAATTAATAGGATTTAACCATTAAATTGTGCAAAGCGGAAGTGCGAAATTTCTTAAATTTCACGTTAAGTAATTCAGTTTTTATGTTTTCAGCCTGTGCTTAGATAGGATAATCAAGACTGGACCTACAGTTTAGAATGGGAGCTGAAATGCTGTGCAATGTGACCCTGCGAGGAATCAAACCTTGGACCCCTTGCTCGTGAATGATCTTGTGATGTACATATCAAATAAATGAACACACTCACAGCACATATGCTACAAAAGATATCCAAGGCAAAATTTACTAACTTCTCACTTGTGCTTTTGAATAAAAAAATAAGAAAAATACCTGCTGATATATATTGTAGTTTTTATTAGATCACACTGTATGATATAGTAGTATATATTATAGTATAGTAATGGCATTAGTAGAATTAGTTGTAAAAACGTAATATCAAAATCATTCGGAACCAACAACTAGGCATTATGATTGGAGTTAAGTGATATGCTTATGACAGTTAAGAAGAAATTACAGCAAAAAAGCAAAACTTAGAATAGGGCTAAATTGATACCACTTTCAACAAACACTGTCACTCGTTAATTGCTACCAAAATTGATGTCAATGCTTGAACTGTAACAATTTAAAGTTGTCCAGAATATTTTAAAATTTTAATCAGTATACCACAGCAACTACACAATATCAATCTACCCATATTTTAATTTAAAATATTCACAGGTTCTGTTATGAAATGAGGGAATATTAAAATAGCTGTCAATTGATCAAGTTATCCACTTTCATTAAGCCTTGTAAAATTGATGCAAAAATTAATGAAAAATTTAAAATTTTGCAATTCCCCCAAGGTATTCTCTTTGGAAAAGCACATCCGCTGGTATTAGCAATGTAATTCAAACCAAAACTTCCCAATAACAATGGTGGTGGGATCAACTTAGCCCTGGTTGGTTGTGAAGCATAAGGTGTTCTACAAATAAATACAAACCATTGAGCTACTTACCTTTTACACGTAAAAGATGCACCCCATTATTTTGTATTTTTTTTTTGTTGATATCATTAGTTTAACCACAATGATAAGGATGAATAATGATTATAATCAGGAACTGAGTGACTAGGATTTAAATCCAGCACCCTTATTAATATTATGTGCACATCATTTAGACCCAGAAGTTAACCTATACTCCATTTGTAGCAGGTTAGTGCATCATGCTTAAAAACCACAGGTAAATTAGGTAAGATAAAAGTTTCCTGTGCATAATGTACTGTGTGTGAAGGCACACAAGGGAGCAAGATAAAAAATATATAATATCTTCACTTTTATTAATCTTTTATTATAATTACACTAAATAGTTCCAACTAGTATTTAAGATGTGGTAGTTTCACATCAAATTTTAATTTCTCAGCATAAAATACAGGGTGTGCACAAAATTATTGGTAGATTTTGTAAGACCATATTTTCACCAATACAGAACAGAAATACATGATACTACCACCATTTAAAAGAGGTATATTTGCAATTTCACACAGACCTGAAATGCATTAGATGCAAGCCAAATGCGTGGCAGGACAGATGTCCAGATGGTACTCCCATTCTCGTCAAAATTTCTCAAGCATGTTTTGTGTGTAGTTTCCGATGGCGGTCTCCCCAGACACCAGACCTCAGCTTGCGATTTCTTCCTGTGGGGTTTCATCAAAGACAATGTTTACGCTCCTCAACTTCCACAGACACTGCCATAATTGTGGAGGTGCATCAACACTGCCATCGGAAATGTGACACAAAACATGGTTGAGAAGGTTTGGAAAGAATGGGAGTACAATCTGGACATCTGACCTGCCACACATTGGACTTGCATCGGATGCATTTAAGGTCTGTGTGAAACTGCAAATATTCCTCTTCCAAATGGTGGTAGTATCATGTATTTCTAATCGGCATTGGTGAAAATATGGTCTTGCAATAATTCGTGCACATTTGTAGGTGCAACTTCTTGGAGAAAAAAATAAACAAACAGGCACAACAAGGTAGTAAAGATACAACAGAAGAAAACTTTTGTGCATCTTGCATACGTTAATCCAATACTGTAAATAAAATTTATCTGCAGCAAACAATAGGTATGAATATATACAGGTTTTGCACGTTAAAAATTCACCACAACACAATGTCCAGGAGTGTTCTTAATTTAGGAACTACAGTTAACATAGCTTACCAACTCAGCCACGGAAACGCCTGTGACCACATTCTCATTTCTCTGAGGTACCTTAGCATCTATTTTTCTCAAATCTCCCCAGCTTCTACACTGTTAAAAACACATGTTAATGTGGTTAGTTACAAACACACACATCACACTACACACATACATGCTACTGGTAAAAGAAAACATGCTATAATACCTCATACTGTTAATTTGTTAGTGCACAGACAGACTAGCAATTGACGATACTCACCAATGAAATCAGCACCACCAGATGAAAAAAATTTCACTTATAGTCACCATCATATTGTGAACAAAATGCATTATTGAATCTGCACATAATATGCACTTGTTTCAGATTTTTAAAAAGTCTACATGTCTCACATTTGTCCTCGTCAAACATGGAGGTCAACAAAATAGGTAAATCATGTATTTAAAAAAAAGTTTTGAAAAAACTGATTTTCTTAGTTCCAAGTTCGAAAGTGTGATATTGTAAGGTAGCAGAAGTTTTACCAAGAGTTTTGGCACCAAAATTTCCATAATTAGGGCTTTGGAAAATTGAAGATGGGGGAGGGAAAGCTGAGTGTATAGCTAAATAACTATCAATATCCATGAAAATTTGAAAGTGATGTCTTGCTTTTGGAAATAATGATAATTTGATGTCCGCACTGTGGGTGTGTGGTCTAAGTATAATGCTTTGGTCTCCAGCTACAGGATGCAGCATATGTTAAGATTCTCCTGGAGAAAGCGTAACAAATTTACTCCTTAGATTTCAGGCTGTGTATTGGACCGGTGGACACCCACCAACGTGAAGAAATTGGGGAGCTACGAATGAGTAGCATAATCAGATCATGGAAACCTACAACGACTGGGGGTTCATCCTGCTGACCACTCATCACCCCATAACTGGTTGGATGACCTCCCACCTCAGCAGGTGGGAGTGAGGCTGGCAGTCTGTGGGTGGGCCCTGGCAGGCTGTTGCACCATGGAGGGGAGGAGGATAATTTGACAAAGCCATTGAAAACAGTGAAATTTCTTGAAGCTTTCATTGTTTTAATTGGGCACAGTTTATTTCACATGTGTAAACTTGATTATGCACTTGTGTACATCCATTAATTAGTAACAACAAAACCAAATATTATTAATTAAATAAAACAAATGTATTACCAATTTTTTTTTAATCTTACATTCAACATTGTTATGATCTATCCTCAAACTAAAAAAAAGTGTGTTATATGTGATAAAGAGTCACTTTGTGAGAAAAGGGATGAACAATGCAAACTTTTTATATTTGCAAGTCAAACGAAACCAATTTACACTATGATAGAACAGAACTATTTATACATGCTTGATATACAGATTAATAGAATTCGAAGAGGAGCTTCTCAGGAGAAACAAACCAATATGTAAAAGGACATACAAAGAAATAAATCACGAAGTTTCAGGACGAAAGGATAGTATTCTTGTGAGTATTGCTGTTACTTTTCATAAAGCCCAACATTGAAAAAGTTTTTACGTGTCTCACTCTGTACTTGCATAATGTGATACAATATGCATAATGTTCTGTCCAATTACTTTTCTAAAAGGATTACCTCAAGCACCCATTTGAGATGAGGCCAATAGGATCCTAGAGCTCTGAAAAGTCACACCCACACCAATCATATTGTAAATCCCTTAAGATTTGTTTACAAATTTAAGTAGTACAAGTAAAAATAAGTCCAAATTGTTGAAATGCAAAGATATTACCAAAAATTGAGTGTTGTAGAAAGAACAGAATAATTTTGGACCACAGTCTGACAAGTGACCTGCATGCAGCAACACACATACACACACGCATTACCATCCATATGCCAAAGAGTATTATATAAACATATTTAGAAAATAAATATACACCCCAGGAAGAATTGGAAGAAATTTTAAATACTAAAAAATACAACAATTAACTAGTTCCACGTGATCTACAGTCAATAAGAATAAATACTAATATGAAGAATACCTTGTACTTCTGATGATAATCTTTTTAATCACAACTCTTTTAAGAGCAAAGCCATTTCATCTAAGTATTTTCTTAATATTTGTATTTACTCTATCGGTATCGACCGATATAGGCATATCGGTGTATCGGTAAAATTACAGATTATTTTACCGATCCATCGATAAATATCTGATAATTTAGTGCAAAATTCTGCCATGTTGTTGTCATTTTTATGAATAATCTCCATGCCCTATTTTCTGAAAAAAGTTAATTGTCTAAATATATAATTTCTTTTCACTGCAGTCACCTTGAAAAACACATTTAAGGTCGTCAATGCGCCTTTCAGATTCTTCAAGGACCATTTCTAACTTTATATTGGATCAGTTGAATATCTGTATCGGTAAATCCCTAGTATTTACTAAGAATGGATTGATGCAAAATTTTTGCCGATACCAATCAAGAACAGATAAAATTTCCCAATACTAATAACCAGTATTCTACTAATATGATGTGACTTTGGTGACTCTCAAACTCATTACAGAGGATTCCAGGTTTGGTCTACTCCTCCTTGCGAGTGTAATTCAATATAATCAAAATTTCACCCTCATCATCGCAATAAGTCAACAGTGGCAGAAAAGCAACAAAGTAAGAAAAATAAAGATTCTGATCTGACATAAAATTGACAATGTCAAAGAACCTGACTGGATTCATTGTGAAAAAAGGTAAATCTACCCCTGCTCAATGCAACATCCTGTAGACATAGGAGAGGGACATAAAGGTGGATGGAGAACAATCCTTCTAATATAACAGTGGTGACAGGAAAAGAAGAAAGCTACAAATAGTCCGTGGACATTTGGGAAATTTATTAGTTGAACTTTACGTTAGTTGTTCCCAATGATTTTTTCCATGGTTCCAAACTAATATGTCAACCGTAAGGCTTGACTGGACCTTGTACAGCCGACAGGGCATTTTTTAAATTTTTTTTAAAATTATCTTCATTCGAAAAACTGCTGTGATATTCCAAAATATGAAAAAATTATATATGCTTATAGAGTATTGACGTGAATTTTCACAGTTTGTTTCAATGTTATCTAAGAGTAGATATTTTGAATAGTTTCGCGATTATGTAAGTCTATTCAACTATTGAGAATATCTAGATAACAGTGAAAGCAAACTACACAAAAATTCACGTCAATTCAACTCACAGGAATTCTAAGCGTATGTATTTTTTCATATTTTGGAATATTAAAAATGTTTTTCGAATGGAGAGGAAAATTTGAAAAAATTTGACCTTACGGCTGCCAAAGATCCAGTCCAGCCTTAATAATGATACTGTTGTACCAAGAAGAGAAAGACCATGGCCAACTCTCAAACTAAAGTGGACAGTCATTTGTTTATTCCTCTCTCACAGATGAAAATGTTCCCCTTTCTTTGAGCGTCCCCATATTTCCATATTTATAACTTCCCTTCCTTCCTTTGTTGTCAAAAAATTCAACAACGTTAAATGTTACGTCTCTGCTTTCACTGTATATGGTTTTCCATTTTATGGTAAAACCGAATAAAGGTGACTACAATGGACAAGTGTTGAAAAATCTGCACATTCTCGCAGGGTCAAAATTACACAGCAAGCAGCTGATTGCATCACCAATGCTCCCTTTCCATTTGTTGAAATTTCAACAACAGTGTCAGAAGGTTCATTCTTCTTGATAGAGCAGTTAAAATATAATTCTCAAGATCATCATGGAGTCTTTTGCAAACATCTTCATTGCATGGATCCAATGGATATTAGAGCAAAAATTTCAGAAGAGGCCCGAGTATGACGAGCTCATGCCAGTTACATCAAAGATACAATAGCTTAATTCCTGTCAATATTACCTTCTATGCGATATGAGCTCTTTCAGGATGTTAATAAAAATAAAAGTTTGACAATTATGGAATAAAATTCATTGTACAAATTAGTGTGCATTAGAGTATTGCATTGGACCACTTTCACTCGAATCTCCCAGGCTCGAACGAGATTCGCTCGAATATATAGAATATCATTTCAATGGGACAATAACCGTACCAATATATGCGTAAAAATTCATCCTGGTAGTTTCAGCCCATAATCATCTATTCATTTCCATATATTGCTATGTATTGGTAAGATAAACTAAATTACTTTTTAATGATGATGATTAGGGCTCGGAAGTTGAAGACCTATAAATCGCCAAAAAAAGACCTAAAAATATTAAAAAAAAGGACCTAAAAGCTGAAAAAAGGACGTATAAATGTGATCCAAATTAATTAATAACTTTAGTTTTAGTTCCATATTTAATGAATAAAAACAATATAAAATTATGGTGGTATGGAACACACATGCGAAAAAACTGAAAGCTTCAAAACAACAGAAAGTTGCCACTTACAGCGCGACCTTCCAGACAAGTTACGGTTCAAGGACCATATACCGTACCTGCTTCAGTCGTCCAAAAATGTTTCTCTCTTGTTTCAGGGATGGTTCAAATATATTTATTTCTTTACTACAGAAAGGATGTTTAAGAGGTGATGAACTAATGATGATTCGAATTGAGAATGGGCAGCAAAAATGCAGTCAAAAGAAGGTGAAAAAAAAAGGCAGTTATGACCTAAAAATAGGCTAAAAAAAGGACCAATAAGCCAAAAAAATGCCGAAAAAGGCAAAAAAGGACAAATAAACCCCACCTTTTTCTGGCCTACAATGACCCAAAATGAACATATATTATGTTGGGCCTCGTCTTCGGACACTAGGGAAAGAAAGGATTTTTCCTCAACTTCCGAGCCCTAATGATGACTACGTTCACTTCAGTTTTAATTTCACTGCGTCTTTCATTTCACAATCCATATATGAAGGCCTACTACTATAGAAAAATTACGGTTACACGTGAACTACAGGGCTTCGAGCGTATGCCAATCATTTGAATGTTCAAGCGTTATTCGCTCGAGCGAAGGAACCCGTAAGCCATCTAGCGTCATCCATGTGAACTATTAATACGATCGAGCAGAGAGACCTCAATGTAGCACTCTAGTGTGCATGTTCACCACTGTCCACTTGAAGGTAGCGAATGCCCAAATAAAGGGAAGAAAAGAACAGAACACACAAGCTCAATAACCAAAACTCAGATCTCAATTTATCTTTCCCTTCACTTAGTTAGTTATCTTCCCGCCTTAAGAAACACCATCTTAGATCTACCATCACATGGTTCCCCGAACTACAGACACTATTAAATACAAAAATATATTGATTATCATGCAAACCATTAATAAGTAGGCAGATCCAATTACAATACTGTATCGGAAGATTTTTTCACTGTCTTCATATACCATACTTACCAGTTCTTTAATCGACACTCCTGTTGAAATGGATTCTTTTTCTGGGGATTCTTTCTCCATTGTCTTTGACAACTGATTACAGTAACTCTCCTTCTACAATAACAAACACAAAGCATGCTGGTGAGACAATTAGTTTTTTAACTACGCGCAAAAAAAAAAAAAAAAAAAAACTGACAAGTGTATTAAAATTGGAGCTGAGCCAATGCCAATATAGATGTATTAGAATTCCAATCACTAATACTTCGAGATACTTTTTCAGTCTGAAATCTGGCTGCACACTTTTACGAAGTATAAATATCCTGAAAATTATGCAAAGTGAATATTTTTCTTTATTTTTGCAAATATGCTGTCATATGAAATGGATTTTTCGATTAAAGGGTATTCCCATGCATTTTTTTAAAAAAATACATACTTTAAAGCAAAACTCTGGTACAGCACTATGGCAAAGTTCTAATGTAAAAATTATGCCTTAAAATAAGAAAATATAAGGGTCATCCAAGTGAAAGTGAGACACTTGTATAAGCGCCATTGTGTAAATACGCATAGCTTCGAATTTGCACTGGTAGATGGCATTGTATGTCAGGATGCAAGGTGTTACTTGTGGAAAGCGTTAGTGCCGGAACAAGTTGACTACGTATGGTCATGCTGCAGATTCATCCCAACAAACCAAGCGAGTCAAAATTTGACTGCAGAAGGTGTTAGTGGTGCTGAAGATTATCGTCATATGAAGGATGTATACGGAAATGAATGTGTCATGGTGTACAGTGCCCAAACAGTGTAGTGTCAAGAGTGTGTCACGATTTGCTGCAGCGCTTCACTTAGGATGTCCTCCACTACCACTCCTATATCCCTGACCTGTCCCACCACATCATCTTCGGGCCACAAAAAAAAAGCTCTAAGGGCCTCGCTAACGATGGTGAGGTGTAGGACAATGTTGAAGACTGCATATATTCAATATTTTAATGCATAATCCCATTCAACAAAGGACCTTCTTCACTCAGTGTATCCACACTTTGCTTCAACAGACAAAGCAGCTCTCTGTACCGGATACGTAGCCTATGTATCAGTATTACTCCGTACATTCAGATATTCCCAATATTAAATCATGCCAGGTAAAAAAATTCTCACTTTCACCGGGCGACCTTTGTCAATATTCTTAATACCTTTGAAATGTTACAATTTTGAAGTATCAGCTTTAATATCAAGGGGAAATCATATTGTTATTTGTACTGGTATCAGTATTGGCTCAGCCATAATTAAAATGTTTCCAACAGAAACAAATAAGAATCATGCATAGGTAAAAAAAAAAAGGTATGAGGTGGTAGTCACAGAACACAGTGAAAGAAAAAAAAGTAACACTACTCTACTCTTGTGCAATTCACAAACGAACCATACCACAAACAAAGCAATATGTTCCAATGTATGGTATCGGTGACATAAGTATTAATTAAATTCTGTGTGAAAATGAATGATTATGTGCACCCTAACATTTTAAATTCACACCATAAAGCATGACTCTGGTTACACTTTCACACTCGACAACAAAATCCCATTCCTTTAAGTGCTCCAACAACTAACTACCAAATCCTTCAACATATATTAATTTCTGGAATAAAACAACATACTGTAGAAAATACAGCAAGTGTGACAAAAATCACTATCCTTGCTCAGCGCCGATATACGACAGCTCCACTTTGGCAGGATGTTGTATCAACTTGCACACACCTTCGAGTATAAAAGGCAAAGGTGCAACATCTCTCTATGTTGCTCTTTAATTGTTAGTGCACAAGTGAACTGTATTAATTAATCACTGAATTAATTTTAGCAACCTGACCAATGGTACAATTGTCTTTCTGACTATTACAACCCCCTTTATTAATAATTTGTTATTAATGAAATGTCTGGAGTGAGACTTCAGTCATTTCTGTTAATGAAATACCTGTCTCCTAATACGGTCTGTATTCTCCCGAGGTAATACATACAAGCAAAGTTGAAGACTAGAAATTTAAGCAGAATTTTGTGGGCATGATACTTGATAAGTAATTCCAAGCTGTCTTCCTGAATAAGGAGTCCTGGATAAACAGTACATATGGACCAATGTGAATTTTTTATTGATAACAAAGAAGCACCAACATAATATTTATCCATAACCACCACATACTGCTGTTATAAAATATTAAACTTTTAGTAAAATATTGTGAATGATGTATTTATGTTTTTAATTAATGCATGTAGCCAAACCTATCATGTTTTTTCTTTCCTTGGAAAAGGAAGCTGGGTGTTTATTTTACAAAATTCCTTTATGCTGAATGGACTGTAATACTAATACAGAGCAATGCACCAATCCAATATTATGTACAAAAAAATAGGAATAAGACAGACCAATCAATACTCTATCTATATCAGATGATATAAGCGTAAAGTATTGGTGAAATTGCATTAAATTTAACAACTTGATATGCCTGTAAATCTAATTTCACGTAAAATTGTGCCATTGATTGATTTGGTTTATTTTGCCTTGCTTTTCTGCCACTTTGGCTAATTGCGAAGATGATGATGAATGGTGATATGATGAAATTGATGAAGACACACTCACAAAGAACCCATATGACCAGGCTGTGATTCAAACCCGGGACCCCTGGTGACAATTCATATTCTCTCAGGTTTTGTAGAGCACATGTCAAAATATGCAGTTTCATTTCTTTCTAATGCGAAGCTTTTTGCAGTCACCTGGCTAATACATTAAATAAAGAGCCATTCATGTTCTGTATGTAACCTTTGCAATTTTATATCTTACTAGCCGATTACGTGGCATTGCCCAGGTATTTATCTATCCCAACCTTCTATTAGACAGGAAAATAATGAATTCTAACTAGTGTAAAATGTAACTAATTTTATTTCATCACGAATGTCACCAATTAGCTTACAGACTCCGAACACTATGGATTCGACACTAATCTAGGTAATTTGTGGCATATTATTCACCCCCTCTCAGCCCCCATGCCGATAGGTGATGAACTTGAACTTGAACCGCATCGGAGTGTCACGAAAACTATGGATTCCACACTAATATCGGTCGTATTCGAAACACAGCCTGAACGTTAGACAACCCGAGAAACTATCGCTGTGAGGTATTGCATTGAGTCACCCCTTCCCACCCCACCCCTAGGGATGCCAGGGGTGTCTTACCACAAAAATATTCTTTCCAGATTGCAAGTGATACGTGTACAAAGTTTGGTTGAAATTGCTTTAGGCGTTCGAGTTATATGCCGGAACAAACATATACACACACCCACACACATACATACATTTTTATATATATAAAAATAAATATAGAAGATAGATTGGTAAAATACTTCTTATTGGTGTAGGTAAATTGTATATTGGTACTTTATTGGTATCTGTTAAATATTCACATCTGTCCATGCAACAAATTGGGAGTATTATGTATTCAATTACAGACTAAGAAATACGGGATCAGTCCTATTATCTGCATTTTGCTTGATAAACTGTTATCCTAGCATTGGCAGATAGTGATAGAATGCTGATATCTGAAAATGTTAACACACGCACAATGATTCCATTATCTAGTCAAGAAGGAAGAAGAGATTCTTGTACTTGAATGTGAAGATAACGGCTTTCAATTACTTCCACTTCATGCACAAAAAGGCTAATCAGAGTCAACCTACTTCAGTGGAAACTGAATCATTGTAATGTCACAGCAAAGTAACACGCAACACTTCAGGGTGTCTACAATTTCATAAAAACAAAATTACCAGACTTTTCCACACCAAGTCATTAGGTATTTTAACATATGTGTACCACTAAATTTTAGCTAAACACCAGACTTACATTTAACCAAGTTTTAGAATATTTACTTCAAGTGTTATAAGTAATAACAAGAAGGGAAACTGAACAGATATTGACTGTTGGATAAGGGTATCAAGGGTTAGCTTTTATGTAATACTTTCCACATATTGACTAATGGTTACAAATAATGTTCTTATAAAAAATCATAATTATAGCATAAATAATACATAATGATAGTAAGATTTAGTATATGTGTATTAATCTGAATATTTTACCAAACAGAACCCAAAAATTGCAAGAAGAAAGTAGTAAATTCCAGCAGCCACTTATTGTAGTATTTGCTGCAATAGCTCAGTCGTTAGGGGCATCTGGCTACCATGGGAGAGATCCAGGTTTGATCCCCGATGGGGGAGAACCTGGACTTTTTCAACCTGTTCAAGCGGCTCCTGCACCCACCCAGCATCCTATAAAGTGGGTACCTGGAGGCAACTCCAGGAGGTAAAGGTGGCCAGGGGCATGGTGCTGATCACATCACCCCCACCTTCAGCTGTTATCAAGAAAGTGTGGGGGCCCTAACTCCACACACCTATATGCCTTCATGGCGTGGTGCAAAGCACAGGGGAGCACACTTATTGTGGTCGATTTCTAGTTGAGATAGTTCCAGACATGACCCCTTTGCCTAGAGGATTTAATATACAGTAAATTTCTACTGTAACTACTAGTATTACTCAGTATATTAAACAGAAGGATAGTTTGACCACAACTAATTTAAAATTACATGCTTGACCTATTTCTCTTTGGTTGACTTTTCCAGAAACACAGTAATTTCCTTGACATTTCTATGATTTTACCAGGATAAGTAAATTCCCCTACTTCTCCAGGATTTCCAGTGGCAACCCTGACACATGTCACTTAAGAATGAATCAACTCACAGCAACGTTTCACACCACAGTGGCACTATTTGCTGCACGAGCCTATGTTTACTGCTGAAATCCTCAAGTGAGATGCTGATTGATTTGTTGTTTTAAGTCCACTTTATGCACAGTAAGGCTAATCGGGACTGGACCTACAGTTTAAAGTGGGATCCGAACCACTATGTGCCTCCACCAGGTATCGAACCTGAGACTCCTTGATTACACGGCAATGACGTTACCACTACACCAAGGAGTTATGCCCTCTCAAGTGATATGCAACACGTGTTATTTGAGTGTGAAATCTCCCTAGAGTAAACATTCTCCAAGCTAACAATTCCCACTTCAGCCCTACTTGTACTTCTCTACTTCTGCTTTCTACTACAGATATTTTCATTAAGAATTAGGAAAATAAAAACTGCTACTACAAGTTCTACTAGCCCAAGTTTGCAAACAACACACAAAGAATGACACTCACAATAGCTGTACTTACCAAATATTATCTCTCAAACTTTATGCATTAACTCCTACAACAAATTCAACCAAGATAAAGTAACATGCATTACTAACGAAGTCACTGAACTAGTACCTATGGAGTTATTCCAATACAAATATGTAAAAAAAACACTATCTCATTTATGGCATTTTTGTATGTGAATAACAAACCCATTTGCAACAGATAATTACGAACATGATTTCGCTGTACCTCTTGCACATACAAGTTTCCTTCTGCAATATTTCAGTCATTTTGCAGCAACATGCTCAACTGAGTAGATTAACAGTGTCCTTCATAGCAAGAAAAAATTATGGGCTATTTGATTGATTGGTTTTGTTTATTTTACTTCACTATTCTACCACTTTTGGCTAATCGAAAAGATGTGAATGAGTCATCATACGCTGAAATGGATGAAGGAACAATCACAAAGAACACCCATGCCGAGATTCGAACCCTGGCATCGTAGCACTCTGTGCTAACCACTCTGCCACGGAGGTCAGCTATAGGCTATTTATTGGAATATATGATTGGTAAAACCATCCTATGTTGGCCAATATACTGATAATATTGTTTAATCTGTACCATTCAAAATGTCAATTAATTTTCAATATTCTTTGCACAGCCTCCAAATTTGCCTGCAAATCACTATTTCTTTAAATTCATTGAATTCTCTTCATTCACATAATGTGCAGGAATGCTGTAATTTTGTAGTGATTTTTTTTTTCAGGTGATCACCATATTTTAAAATGAAATAAGTATTTTTTTTAAAAACTTACCAGGGTCTGTATAGATATTCCCTGAGGAAGCTCTTCTCGAATCTCAGTCTTCTTTATTTCCACAGGTGATTTATTGGAATATGCCGATTTCTGTTCATGCAAAAATTCAAAAACATTTACAGCACACAAAATAACATTAACAAACCTGAATTACCATTCACCATGCAACTTCTACAACAAACAAGAACACACAAAGCTCCGGCATGCAACTTGCAGAAACGTTTCACAGAAAAGAATTTTTTGAAAAGATTTATCTTGTTCTTTTTGGTGTTTTATCTACACATATTTTTACACCAATTTCACCTCAAGCGGCAGTATTATCTTATCAGACCTTTCTAACTGATAGGTATGTCACTCTTTGACATACAGTAGTAATTCATTCGTGAACAAAGCATTCACGGATCCAAAGTTTTATTTGTGTATCTGCGCTATCGGAACTAGTAGAACAAACATGTGCAATAATACACAAATTATCTCTGTACATATCTACAATAAATTTATTGAACCAGTGTCATGGCATGAGCTGTACACATTTTAATCACAACATCAAACAAAAACTGTGGAACAAGCATTTAGAAAAGTTGGATCTCGAGTCACGGCACCAGATGAATAATCATAACATGGTGCATGGATAGGTGATCATAATAAAACTAATGCAAATTGAATTTACTTGCATAGCAGTTAAATGACTTACTATTTACATAATGGCATTTATCTTATGATAATGCAACCTTTCTCTCAAAAGAAAAAGAGGTATTTTATCACAAATAGATAAATTGTACTTTGCATCAGATAAAATTCTAAAATTCTTTACAGAAAATGCAAAGCAATACTTGATTAATTTCTGAGTAAGTAATATTCTTGTCACTAACAATTACATTGTGATTATAATTCAAATTACCTATGCACAACATATTTGTTTTAATATTCTTAATCCTCTGTTTAATGCATTCTTGCATAATAGATTGAAAAACCCCTTTTAAAAGGGTCAAAGGTTCAAACCTTGAGCAAGGCATGGATTGTAATTGCAGTTTGGTATTTCACGTCTGTCTCATTTTAATTACATTTCTGCCACTACTGGCTAAGTGTAACAATAAGAATCAATGAAAATCAGATAAAATTGATGAACGGGCACCCATGTTCTGTCCAGGGCTTGAATCATCTGGAACCTTTGGTGCAGACTTGGGAGTAAGACATTTAATTTGCTCGGCCATTTAATGTTGCATTGTGTTTCTCACATCATCCATTTCATTAGTTCATCCTTATCATTGTGATTAGCCCAAGAGGTTGAGAAGCAAAATAGAATAACCAAACTAGTATAGAAATGACAAACCCTTTCAACAGTGGCATTTAAATATTTCCTTATGTAATGTTCTTTTCCCGAGTATTTGCCAGTTTTCTGTGGGGCAAATTTATCTGATTCCACAGCAGAGGTTGATTTTGCTTAGGATATTAATGTAACCCAAGAGAGTGTATGAATGGGTGGAGAGATTTAAAAATGGAAGACGAAATGTCAGTAATGATCACTGGAGTGGAAGGCAATTTTGCATGGCAACCGAGGCACTGAAACAGCAGATCGATCAGCGAATTAGTTAATTTAGTACACTCTCCCCTGACTTAAACAATTGTCTCCCCACTGAACCTTCATCTTGCTGTAGATTTCAGGTTTCACTCCCTCTGACCACAAAAAACTAACAACGCAGGCATATACTGGTCAATCATCACGACACATTTATGGCATGTTTGTAAGGAAGCATTTTGAGTCCCAAAATACAAATTTTCGTTGTGCATAAATCTCCATGAAGTTTAGAATAAAATTCCTGTTATTTAATGACTTATCCTCGTAATATCAGTACCAATACGTGACTGAATATTCTCTACATTGCTACAGAAATAAACAAGAACATACCAGTTCTCTAACGCAGACATTAGACAGGTCATCCTCCTGGAAATCAATATCTCCACTACCATTGTGTTTGCTGGAGGGGACTGGAGATCTATTCTCATGCAGATCATGCCCATTGGTTATCTAAACAGAAATTCCTTCAAGTAAACAAACATTCACAAACACAAGACACATATCATGCAAACACAAATATGAATACCCTTACCTTCTGTTACTGACAAACGTTGTATAATCTTCTAAATTGAAAACACACACAGAACAAGCACAAAACAAGTAATTTTGAAGGCTTCCCAATATCATCGGGGAGTATTTGAAAAGAGTTATGAACACTGTTGGGTCAGTGCTGAGTCTCAAAGGTAAAATATGTACAGTCTAATGAGTTGTAATGATTCCATTAATGGAAGTGTTACAACCCAGAAGTGTCCGTGACTGTATCTATTCATATATAGTACACAGATACAGATTGCCTGAGGCAATGGTCAGTGTGGGATAAATAACCCAAATATCAACATTTAAGCTATAGTTTATGGGCATTGGGTTCAGTTTCAGATAAAAGGTAATGAATTATGTGGCAAGTATAAGAGGAACATTATGCTAATTATCTGTGCAGAAAGATATGTAATGTGTATTTCCCAGAGAAAGTGCGAAATAGTTAAATGTGATCCTTCAAGCAGTGCAACTAAGTGGCACATTCGCAACTCATTTTGCAGTTTCCTTCACATACACTGGATCTTTACTAGGATAAAACACTTTGCACCGGGTATGAAATCGCCAATTAGCACATTTGTGGATAATTTTCAGGAGAAAATGGCTCAATGAACACCCCCACAAACTTGCCACTGGGAACCACAACCCATAAGTGCCATATCCTGCTATAGAATGAAGCATATGTGAATCAAATGTTCTACGAATGAGCCACAAATATATCACTGTAGTCCCATGTGAAGAGGGTCCTAATTATGTCCAAACTTTCTTTCTTGCATCCATATGCGTCACACAAGCATAGTGTGTTGCAAGTTCTCTGAAATTCTCTTCCTTTCTTTCCAAGTGTTATGTAAATGTAAAATATACTCTGTGCCGGGAATTTGTGGAGCAAGGTCACACATAACAGTAGAGAAGGAGAGAAAGCGAGGGTGCAGAGTAAAGAAATATGTACTGCTGCCAACAGCTGGTAAATGCAGTCATATTTTCCTCTTCATACAGTCACTTTCCCTCTCACGTGTTCATTGGTCAAGCCCTCTTGAGTCACTACTTGCGCAGAGACTAGATTTAGTTTTCTTGCTCCAGAGATTGGCAGGATAGAGTATATGCTTCTGGCAGCACTCCACAGTACAAATTTTAGCCCACAGTTCTTCGATTCTCTGAATTTCAAGCAGAAAACTGCATCAAACAAAAATAACTCCAAATGTAAATGTTTCACATATTCCACTTCTAAGTAATTCATTAAGTAGGATGGCAAAACATCTATTCTCCATGACAAAGTTTGAGGACCTCTATCTTCCCTTCCACAGCCCAAACCACAGCCATAAATCTTAGGGTTTCAAACCCACTGATAAAGAAGGGCTGCTTCTGAGTTTCCAAGTCTCCTCTCACTTCACTGATCGGGCAGGAAGTGGGTAACGCACATGGACATCTTGCCCCTGTTCAAACAAGGTGGAAGAAGGCAGGGGTGAAAAGATTTTAAAAACTATAATTTTACTAAGGAAGGGTGGAAAAACTACGAGAATCATTTAAGAAAAGATTTTTTAGTTTTGTATCTCCATTTCTTCTAGAACAGTGGTATAAAGAAGAGGAATACTTAATGAATACCTTGTTCAAAGGCTCCATAATGAAACACTAAGGGAGCTTCCAGACCAAAGCAACAAGTCACGTAGAAACAAACCTTCAGAAATAAGGAACACAGCTTCATGTGTTGCTGCTTGCATATCGTTGGACAGGTCAGTTTTCTCAATAGCATGCATCTCTGTTTGGTGATCGCACATGATTTTTTTTTAGACTGGAACTGACCTCGTCGCTTCAGAGTGAAACCTTCGTGTGACATGTTGCTCCAGTCTGCAATCTCCTTAGGAACTACAACACAAAATAGCAACATTAACACCACTAACAATTCCAAGAATTTAAGAGAATTAGTTGAGAACAAACAAGAATTAACTTACCACAGATATGTTTTCTTTCTCTGCATCTGATTTCTTGCTTTTTTTGCTCTTCTTACTCTTGATTTCGCCAGAACTCTTCTTCTTCTTCACAACTTTCTTCTTCTCACTTATTTCCATCTCAGTGGTAATGGTCTCCTCCACCTGGAAACATTGGGAACTCAATTAGTAATGTAAGACATTTTTCATACAATAGGCTGCAGGCTTATTGAGTTTCTTGCTAAAAACACAAAACATAATATGAGAGGAAGGAAGTAAACTGGTCACAAACTGATGTGGGATACCTGAAAATAGTAGTGAGTAATTACTAAAGCTATTGTTAGGTGGCAGCACAATCCAGCTTCAGCAGCTCAGTTTAACAATGGCGACTGTGCTCTAGGAGTCCAAATAGTCAGGTTGAATAACCAACATTTAAATATGGAAAACAGATAATTTGAAGCAACACGAATACGTAGCTATTTAAACAAAATATTCATTGAGAAAATAGTAGTTTCGCTTACCAATAAACAGTTATTTATTGGTAAGCAATGAACAGAAAACTAACCTAACCAAACATCAAGGAGAGCAAAAGATGAATTAAAGGTAAAGCTCCCCGTGCACATAGCATTATGCCATGAAGGCAAATTTAATGGATGTGAGGGCAGGGTCCCACAGATTCTCGACCTTGGCTATTTTGGAGGTGATGTAATCAGTACCACACTCCAGCCACCTTGACCCTCCAGCGTTGCCCCCCGGTACCAGGTGGAGGAGATGATTCGAGCTGACAGGTGAGTGACAACAGACAACATAGCAACTGCAATAGGATGTTCTCATGGTTTAGCATACTGCAAGACTGTTTGAATTTCCAGAAATTGTGCACACGGTGGCGGCAAATACTTTGCAGATGATGTTGAATGTAAGGTGAGACTGTGACAGCAACCAGAATGCTTGTATGTAGCAGGTTTTGGGGGACTCAAAGCAATAGGATAATCTTTGCGTCAGCATTAAAAAATAGCCTACTTCGTCTGGTCTTGGGCACTAGTCGGGTCAAGGACATTCCAAAACTCATCTCACAGCGTTGCAGGTGATCTGGTTGCGAAAATAGAGAAAACCCACCCTTTCATCAACAAACAACCTTTCAGAGATGTTGAGTCAAATTTCCAAATTCCAGCGACAACACTGGGGTTGTGTTATTTGAGGATTATCTGTTAATGTGGCATCTTGATAAATCTGAGTGTGTGTGTGTGTGCTGCAGAAGTGACAATAAATGTAGAAGTAACAGCGGCAGAGTTATTTATGGTCAAGTATGCTCTAAAGATTTACTACATTTCATGTATTTAGAGTAGTCTTTAGCAGCTTATATAGAAATTTGCCGAAATGGAAATTTCCCACGCTCAAACAGAGCTTCCAAATTTGGTAACAGAAAACCTTAGTTGCCTGAGTGCCTAGGCCTGGACACTAATTTTTATAAACTTGTGTTAATTTTTGCGGACAGTGCTGCAGTATAACCTAGTAAAGGATTATTCTGTTATTTGAGAACAAAATAAGAGGAAAGTAGAAACTAAAGGAATCATGGTCAAATGATGAAGATATGCACTATGAGTGTATTTTATTCTATTGCAGCTAAATATTCAAACAACATATTTGTGAGGATTAAACATGATGTTTGGGTTATTTTCTTTACGAAAATAGTAGTGATTTAAGGTGCTAATTTTTCTATTAAAGTAATTGGAAGGAGAAAGATGGCAGTCCTACAGAAACTGAGATAGCGTCCGTGGGATTTGTGTACTCTAATGCAGTCTACATGAAAACAACAATAAATAATGTCTAGTGTATTTCAATGCTAATGTAAAAGAACAAGATATTGATTAATCCAACTAAAAGAGCATAATGTTTCCAACAAAATATGCATATTATTATAATTGCAATATTGCAGTTTTTAGAGCGTGCCTCCAGACAAAGAAATGCATGTAATATAATCATTTTTTTCATGAGATTGAAAATATTTGTAAATTAGTATTTTTTGGTGAACCTAAATAGCACAATTTTTCACACTGTCAGTTCTATAATTTCATTCAATGAGTTATGAACACATTTACTTCCCATGTAAGGCATACAGAACCTTAAAATAGGTTGTTTTGAAAATTTTTATTGCATATTTTGGCCTTTTTTATTGCATATTTTGGCTTTTTTCAGTGCATATAAATCTGCCCCCTAATTATAATATACCAGACAGATTCGAATATACCTAACTGTGCTTTTTCAATTTGTTTTATTGTGCTCCTTCAGGATGGCTGCTGAATTCATGCAAAGTTCAAAGGTGTTGCAGCATAATTTTTTCAGATTTCGAGTATACAGCCGAACCTTACAGGGATCATTTTGTCCCAGTATCCCCCATACATTATTTACCATGAAATGATTGTCCTACATCAAAATGATTGTCCTACATCGTGAGTTAAATTTCTAGTTTGGGACAGTGTATGCTGCTTTTTTCTTATAGCAATCTAGTGATCCTGAGACAGAGTAGATTAGACTATGAAGCTAAATATTTTAGGTTTTGTACTGGTGTACTGTAATATTTATATTTCCTTGTCTCATTCTATTTATCAAAGGTGTCCAAGCCTCCATTAGTATGAAAATTACAGAAAATAATATTCACACAAATGTTCATCCTTGAAGAAACATAAGGAAACTTTAAATAAAAATTCAAATGTAGGTACACCAGAAAGGAATCAAACCTAAAACCGCCATACTTCATAAGCAATCTGCTATTCCACCACTATTTAAAAATTAATTCAACTAATTTATTTGTCAAATAGAGTTTTAACACAACACCTCTTGGACCTATAATGTTACTATACTGGGTGAAGATGTCAAATATCCATGTCAATGTATAGTTTTGAAAACTGAATCAAATTACAAATTTCTAAGTAGAGTAAAAGACTAATGTCTAGACCTGTACTCTAGAATTGATCCAATATTTCAAACACAAACAGGTTCTTCTTCAGGAACTGAGAAAGGAATCGCATTACATTGGTGAAAATAGGCAAATGGTTGAAAACTTTGATAGTTTGCTGTACTGTTGTTACTTTGTAATCAAAGGGTTCCAGGTTTGTTCCCCAGTGAAGCACATTGTACAGCAGTTTTCCCACTCTAAACTATAGGTCCAATCCAGTTGCCTGAAGATTTTCACCTGGCACCTTTTTAAATTCAGTTGTAAAATAATTCTTTAATATTTCGAGTTTGCTTATGGAAATTTCCGTAAAGAAAATAGCCAGTACAGTTTGTGTATCATTAAATAATGGCATTATAAAGTTTTGCACTGTTGCTAGCCAAATTTTAAAATCTGCAGCAATATGATAAGAGTCTGCCATATATCAGAATGTATTGCATAGTTATTCGTGCTGATACCAGTAGAGCCATGTATACAGAGTTATTTAGGAAGATCACTCTGGTGCAACAATTAATTACACTACAGTCCCGTTTAACCGAATCGCTAAATTGTTTTAGTCATACGGCTTTTTGTACCAGAGCCTTAATGTTACTGTAATTCATGTTCTTGAGTTAAATGACTACGTATTATTGTAAGCTTTTTGTTTATGCCTACATGCTGAAATACATATGTAGCCTACTGTGTATCAAAATACTGTATGTAATAAAATGTACATACTGTATATCAAAAATCTTTATTCCGGTTTAATCGAATTTTCATTCAACCACAGCACCATCGGTCCCATCAAATTCAGTTAAACGGGACTGTAGTGTAATTTTAATCCAATCTTCTATTCATTAATAAGTTAGATGTTTCAAGGTAACATTTCCAAATATATAGCTTCATATCAGTTGGATTCAAGGCTTTCTTATAACCTATTTGCAAAAACTAAAATATATATTATTAAAATCAGAGTCCTGAGAAAAATAGGCTGGTGCCTGAATTATTTCAAGTTTTGTCTACCATTGGTCCAATCCCATTAAGCCTAACTGAGCATAAAGTGAGCTTAAAACAAATTCTAACCTCCCATACTGACCCTTTTTGATGTCAAAGTTTTCAAGATTTTAACCAATTATCAATGGTTAATATAATGTTATTCTTTCTCAATCATGACAAACAACCCAGCTGGTTTTGAAATGATGGATCATTTATAACAGATGTGTCCAGACATTAGTATTTTACTCTACTTTTACTGTGACAATAAGTGATATAAAACTTGCAGATTTTTATACATATATATGACAGGTTTTATTAAGAACATTTGAGTTCAATTTTGTGGTTTCCTTGTTAGTGGGCCACTAACATTCCTGACACATTTTAAAACATACCTAGGTTTATATATATATTTTTTAATATTCCTAGGCAATATGGAAACTTCACCCACTTAGGGATAGAGCAGATGATACTAACATTTTTCTCACTGTGTTACACAACCTACATGGATCCTGAGTCATTAAAATTTGGAGTGAGAGAGTGAGAGTGTGCATGCTTGCGTGCGTGTGTGTACACAAGGGGGACCATTTAAGTTCATAATGCAAAATATCTCACAAACAAAGTATTTTCAAAAAAAGAATGTTACAAATGAAAATTATTGACTTTAAAGGGGAAAGTGAATGTCATTTTGTATGTTAGGTAGGGAAACATTTTCAAATTTCATTTGAAAGTCACTCAATTTTTTTTAAAAGGAAACCTACCTTTATTTTTAATATTTTTATTCCTCTTACAAAAATAAACAACTTTTGCAGAAACCATTCTTCTATTGCGCACATAGTTTCTCAGATATTTGATTCGTAAAAAATGTTAACATAAGTTCATACCATTTCATAAGCATCGAAATTTTTCTGCAAAATTATCAATGCTGTACAAAAGTAATTATAAAAATTTCCAACTTTTAACAGAAAGTGAATTGTCTAACAAATAAATAATTGCAACAAATAAAAGAGCTCTGGGGTTTTAAACAATCATAGCGCGCAAACTGTTCTAATAATTATTTAGGTTTGCAAAATTATCAATGCTGTAGCTACAAAATTAATAAAAATTTCCAACTTTTAACAGAAAGCAAATTGTCTAACAAATTAATAATTGCAACAAATACAGCGTGTCTACATAGTGGTGTTGCACCTTCGGACAAAACCATTTGTCAATGGCTTAAAGTGTTTAAGAAACTGGAAGTGTTCTGAAACAAAAGTCGCTAGGTAGGCCACGGAAAGAATTCGCACTTCATGCGTACAAAGCCCCAAAAAATACTTCACATGATGCAGTCTTCAGTTGGGGATACAAGATCGACTGTTCATAAAGTGGTGCACAAGAGGCTTTGTCTAACAGCTTACAAGGTACAACTTTTGCATGAAATTAAGCCTACAGATAAGACTTAAGAGATCACAGTTTGCTGTTTCTATGCTGAACAAGATTGCAAAAAAAACATGATTTTCTAAACAATGTTATTTTTAACGATGAGGCCACTTTTCATGTCGGTGGTACTGTTAACCGACACAATTGTTGCATTTGGGGCTCACAGCCACCTCATGAGTTCATTGCGCATCAACCTGACTCGCCCAAGTTGAATGTTTGGTGCGATCTTATGCATGACCGTGTTATTGGACCCTTCATTTTTGCCGAAAGAACCATCAATGGTGATGTGTACTGTGACATGCTAAAGCTCTATGTTTTTCCTCAGTTGGGTGATATTAAGACGGAGAAGGGGCCCGTCTACTATCAGCAAGATGGAGCTCCACCCCACTTCAGCTTGCGTGTGGGAGAAGCACTCAACAATCTATTCGGTGACAGGTGGATTGGAAGGAAAGGGCCAATTCCATGGCCTCCAAGAAGTCCAGACCTTACTCCCTTCGATTTTTTCCTATGGGTACAAGTGAAGAACATGGTTTATGCAGAGAAAATTCAAGATGTCAGCCATCTAAGGCAAAGAATTATCGCTTCTGTGGCAACCATCACCGCCAAACATGCTGGCCAGGATGTGGCAAGAAGTCTATTATCGTTTGGATGTGTGCCGTGCTACAAACTAGGCACACATTGAAAAACTTGATAACATTACCTTCAAAAACATGTATTTACTTTTTCCTGAGTTTGAGTTTTTAATAAAATATTTTGCTTCAAAAGCCCGGAGTTCTTTAATGCCAGTCTCACATGGTGGTTAAGTAGGGCCCCACTTCCCCACCCACGTCCGACTCGAAACTACCATAGGATTTTTTAAGTTTTCAGTTCGCGAAGGCAGCAAAAGGGGTCTCACACGATCCTTAAAATCGCATCTTTAAAAATGGTGACTGGACAAACACAGTATACCACTTCGCAAGTTTAGATGCTAATAACTGTTGAAGATTTGGGAAAATAATGTTTTCTCTTACAAGAATAAGAGTATAACATTGAAACTGTTGAAAAATGTAGCACATGTAACCCATGGCAGTGAATGTGAGTGTATAACATGTTACTTCAAGTTGATATGCCACTTTACAGACACACTAGCATAAAGTTGCATTACCCATATATTACGATAAAAGTTGTATATTCTAATGAAATCTTTCTCGTACGGTTTTGAAATACATATATCCTCCCAACTAGTCAATTAAATTACACAAACTTTACAACATTCAAAGTGTGAATATTGTGGTGCTTACATTAAGTTACCATATTATATTTATATTTCATTGATAATTCTTTGCTCCTAAAATACTTATTGTGAAATTTACTTTGAAGTCCATGAAGAACTAATTACAATTCATAACTTGTATATGATTACAACACTAGCAGATTAATTTACTGCAAAGCTACACACAGCATAGTCTTATTTGTTACAGTCAGTCAACAAACCAGAGAGAACATATATGCGTATGTGGCTGTTCAGTGTTTAGTTTACTTCAAAATAAAATAGTATTCGCATCTGTTGTGAAAGTAAAATAACAGTATCTCAGTAGGAAATTTAGACATACAAACTATTTATTTAAAACAATAATAATTAGTAGACTCTTCACTCAACAAATAAAATATTTGCCCCAATCATTAAGGCTGGCTGTAGACGAAAGCATTTCCTTTAGCATTTTTGCTAGCATAAATGCTATGTAAAAGCTTCCAAAATCTTATAGCAGACAGTACTTTACATGCAATCAGGGTTGGCATGTTTAAAACAAAAGTGTTTTAAACAACTTGTTTTAAACATTTAAAACACACAGCTTTGGTTTCTTACAAATGTTTAAAACAAAGTGTTTTAAACACATTTTTTTCCAGACTTGTTTAAAACACATTTTGATACTTGATGTTTGATAGTTTGTGGTTATTTGCATGTTTTGTAACTTTGCCGTTTCATTCAATCTGTGTTTATTGTGTATAGAAATCTGTTCAGTAACTGAAAATGTACATCAATTAACAAAGAAACCTATCATGATAAATTCCCGTGGGTCACGTTTAAAACACATGGCTATATTTTTTTTTTTTTTACAAGTGGTTGAAACATTTTTAAAATTGAACACTACGTGGATCAAACAGTTTTGTTCCTCACTTAACATACTGCACATAGTTGTTAATGTCAATATTTAGTTGCATTTACGATAAAATGTCGTATTAAGAAAAACAGAGTAGCTACCACGTGGACTGAGTGGGGCCTGGCAACTGTGGATTAGTTGAAGCTTCTCGAACAGCCAGCATGCGAGATTTAAGACTAAATAAATATATATTTTATGAAGTTGGTCAAGTTTTTACTTTATAGTAGGAACACAGTCCATCCTTGGATGATTAACAGATTCTTAGAAAACAAGTCTTCTTCGCATGATGTTTTAAACATTTTATTTGCTTAAAACATGTTGTTTTTTTCGGTTCCTGCTTAAAACAAAAAATGTTTGTTTTGTTTCTTTTATAAAAAAACAAATTTTGCCAACCCTGCATGCAATGCAAGCATTTTATGTAACTCTTCGGCTAGCTTTTGCGATTACAATGTATAACATATACAGCATGAAAGGCACGTCAAGTTACACCATCTATGTTGAGTGCACGGTGTTTACATTTGAAACAACTAAAGAATTATTTCATTGTAAAGTATGTATTTAAGCAGTGCCATTGTTTTGTACCTAATAACGTTTTACACGAAACGTTATTACTCTCGGTTGAATAGTTATCGGCTTTTAAAAATGTGAAGTGATACATTGTTTACATCTCACGCAGTCGCCATTACAACTGCACTCGTGACCGAGGTCGCTTCTGATTGGTTATGTTTCCTACTTCAGCTGCCAGTGTGCTCCTCAACTGAATAAGAGAAAGCTCTCACACGATCATTAAGTAACAAAGCTAAAAGTCGATGGTCAAGTGAGGACGTACCTAACTGCCGTGTGAGACTGGCTTTCTAGACACACTACCCTGTATTATATCACATTGTGAGGATCCATGGGACTCCTACAAGTCCCTCCCCAAGTACTGCTGTCGTTTTATTGGTCACCTGTACTTGCACCCTTCGTTTTTGTTAAAATGTTTATAAAACTTTGAATTAAACTTTGTTTTGCGTCAACTTTTTGCTCATATAGGCTTAAAAGGACTGGACCTAGAATTTAAAGTGGGATCCGAACCACTGTGCAATACGGCAACCAAACCCAGGGCCCTTTGCTTACAAAGCGACAGCATATAACCCATTACACTATCAGGGAAGCTCTCAACCTAATGTACAGTTGCATACTTAATTTCTTTTGTGTATAGAATTAAAATTTTGATTCCAGCATGTCCACCCGATCTGAAGGAACCAGCTCGAATGGAGGTGCAACCATAATGAAAGTGCTCCTGGGAGCACTCATGTGACAGCAGCGCCGCCAGTCATTGGCTGTGGTCTCTGGATCAGATGGCAGCAACTGACCACATCTGCTTTATCAAATTCAGAGGTTACATATGTAATCTGGAATTTACATAGTTTGTACACATGTGCACGATATAAAAGTGATGACACCCAATGATTTAGATTGAAAACAGCAGCTTGATTGTCACAAAGTAAAAGAGAATAAAAATAATCTGAGAAACGCAAAAGGCAGCTAAAAACTCTGTAAAAAACTTTCATGAGGTTCTGTTCATGCGTAACAATTCCCTGACTTATGCTGCCACAGCTACTATAAAAGTCTGAGTGCCATCAGTGTAATTTGCACAAAGCACAGCTCTTCTTGTTCCAAGGAGAAAGGTAAACAGACATTTGTTCACAGGAGCTGTATTGCCCATTCACTGATATGCCACAATAGAGCATATGTCAAGGGAAACGTAACACAGGTCGTAGCCTGAATCCAGGTTACGTATCTACATAACACTTGATGGACCTGTCACTGTTGTAAAAGAACACGTGGAATGGTTTTCACAATTTGTAAATAGCAACACAACCCTGAAATACAGTTTAACACAAATTTCACCTCAGTTCCTAAGTACAGAACCACTTTGAGTGGGTTCAGGTGTGGACTTGCTCCAATTAATGTGAAAAGGATGGAATGGCAAGTTCTTTAAAGTGCGAGCAGATGTTCCTGTGGTCCCAAAAACAGAATGTCATCATAATATGACTGTGGCATGGAACTTGGCTGCAAGAGGTTGATACTCAAGCTGTGTATAATGTTGCATCAGAGGGACCAGCAATTTGGTGAAACTAAATATGCAACGTCCACAATGCACTCCACTCCAGAGTATTGTCTGGTAACTGCACCAGAGAAATATGGTAAAATCCATCTTCCAACCATGTAGTCGGTCTGATTTTTTAAATATTATGTTTGACATGTATTGATTATGCTGTGTAACAATTTTCATTGTGGTAAAACCCGGTACTCCTTATGAAACAATTACCCAAAGTGGAGTGTTGTTTTCATCACAACATTACCCTATTTAAAGATTTTTCTACTTTCAGAGTAGGTAAGAGTGGTAATATAGATATTTCTGTTGGGACTGTCCTTCTCCTCTCCAACAATACCAAAATCATCAAATTACTCCACATAGTTCCTGAGATATGACATGTTTTGTGTCACATGGTGCGTTCGTTCATCCACCCAATTTCTGGAGAACATTAAATTTTCAAAAATTCGCAACTTTCAAAATATTTGTTGGACAAGTATAATATTACATATTTGTCATATTTGACCAAGTACGAGGGGCGATCAGGTTGCTCCGACCCTAACATAGAAGAAATGACGTTATCATTGATTTTTTATTTTGGTTTAGTGATCCTTTATATGCTTTCATTCTGAATTGCAAGTCTGAGTAACACACAGTTTTCTTTTTACAGGGGTTTAACTGAGTGAAGTTGTGTCAATGTGCCAGAATGGAGAAAACTGAGGTGAGAGCGGTGATCAAATACTTTGTGAAGAAGAAGTGGACGGTATCCAAAATTCATGAGGACTTGTTGGATACACTAGGGGGCACTGCTCCTTCATACAGCATGGTGAAGAGATGGTGTCTTAAGTTTAATTGTGGGAGAGAGTCGTGTGAGGATGAACATGCAGGTGGAGCACCAAAAACTGTCATGACGACCGAAAACATTAACGAAGTCCACGATATTGTGCTGAAGGATCGTCGAGTCACTATCAGTCATGTTGCTGAGATGTGTGGCCTGTCATATGGCACTGTGCAAAACCTAATTACCCAGGAATTGCAAATGAAAAAAATTGCTCCAAGATGGGTCCCTCGAAACCTCACCCCAGATCAGAAGCACACTTCTTGACAAGTTTCGTGCTGATATAGACGATTTTCTTGCCCGATTTGTAACTATGGATGAAACATGGGCCCATCACTTCGACCCAGAAACAAAATCACAAAGCATGGAGTGGAAACACCCACATTCTCCACCAACGAAGTAGAAGTAGTTCAAGGTGCAAACATCAGCCAAGAAGGTGATTGCCTCCATTTTCTGGGACTGCAAGGGTGTCCTTCTAGTGGACTATCTACAAAGAGAGCAAACCATCATTGGCACATACTACAGTGACCTAATCAAGAAATTACGTGATTGCATCAAGAAAAAGATGCGTGGCATGTTGACCCGTGGTGTGCTCCTTCACCAGGACAATGCACCTGGTCACACCTCACGCATTGCGAGGGCCGTTATCGCAGATGCATCGTTCAAATTGCTGCCCCAGCCACCCAGATTTGGCCCCAATGATTTACATTTGTTCAAACATTTGAAGAATGACATTCGTGGGCAAAAATTTTCTGACGATTGTGAGGTGATAAGGGCTGTGGACTCATGGCTGGAGGACCAGTCGGAAGAATTTTTTTTGCAAGATATCCAGGCGTTGGAGCACCGACTGGAGAAGTGCATTGGAGTTGCAGGGGAGTATGTTGAAAAATAATAATAAAAAAAATGAAACCCTATTGCCGATCTTTCTATGTTAGGGTCAGAGAAACCTGATTGCCCCTCATATCTATCAGTAAAAAAATATAAAGCAAATCCATGACTATGAAGTAAATTTTGTCTTTCAATCGGGTGATTCACGTGGAGTGACTTATTTGTGTTTTGTGCATGCTGGAACCAATTTTATATTATGTAAAACATCGAAATATGTATTTAAAAAATTCAATGTAATTTTCGAGGGGTTACAATGGATCAACATTAGAAAACACATTTCCCCAAAAGAAAAATTTTACAATACCGGACAATTCCCCAATTTCATTCATATTTCGCATACTTAATAATTTTGGCCTCCTAATCACGAATCTGCAGTTAATATCTGGTGGTCACACGTAGAATTTTGGAAAAAATGGGGTCCGTGATCGCAACCGACAATGTGCGATTGCTCATTATTTACCGGAAGATTGTGATTCCAATACTTAAAAAACGAAATATGCATTCCAGATATTACTACGACCCCAAATTTTAACTGTTTGCCTAACCGAACCTAACCTGAATGGTCTGTGGGGCTATGCATGAATGTTTTGTGTTTTTCAGTATTAGAAACAATCTTCTGATAAATAATGAGCAATTGTGCATTGTTGGATGCTATCACGGACCCCCTTTTTTCCCGAAACTACGAAACGGACATTTTTTGACGGTCCCTGGTCGCAAGTAGCCTGACACCCCTCGAACGGTGCACGGGTAATCCCACGAACCATGCACGGGTAGCTCCACAAACCATTCATGGATAGCCCCACGAACCATGCACGGTTAGGCAAATATAGTTAAAATTTGGGGTCATAGTAAAATGAGGAATATATATTTCGCTTTTTTAAGTATTCGAAACACAAAATCTTGCGATAAACAATGGTTTTCTTGAGAAATCGAGGGTGTCTGTTGCGAACATCGACTCCCTTATTTTACAAGTTCTACACGTGAGTGCCAAATTTTAACTGCAGATTCATGATTAGGAGCCCTAAATTATTGAGTATGCAAAATATGAATGAAATTGGGAAGTTTCCGGTATTGTAAAATCGCTCCGAAAATACATGCAACAATAAACTAGAAATCAAATTCAAAAATTAAAAATAAATAAGATTAATGATTAAAACATTAGAAAACACAGAAACTAGAAGTTAATAAGCAAAAAACATTTAACTTACATCAGAACACTCATCAGTGGCAGACGAACTATCACTAGACATGGATACATGCACAGGGGAATTGAGGTCCTTCGGCTCTGTGGGTGGAGAGTCTGGGATATCTGCTTCTTCCTCCTCTGGATCCAGGCTCTCTGGCTCTTCTAGATAAATCTCATCTTGGACTACATCAGTCACTTGTTCGCCTGGTAACTCCACACAATCAGCAGCCATGGCACACACAGTTTCATCTTTAGCATCCTCACTGTTAGTAGGAACGTCACACATTAAGTCAACACTTTGGGAATTAGTAACCATGCAGTTACTGGGTACTATCGGGTCAAAATCAGCCTCTACGTTAGCAACATCAACACAGCCACTATCACTCTGATCCCCATTGTCGTCATACTGAACAAGAGATTCTGTTATTAACGGTATCTCACTATTTTCAAGGGCCTGATTCTCAGTCTCAAAATCTAAGGGTTCTGGGGAACGGTTTGTTTCTTGAGACTGTTCTGTATGACTCAAATCTTGTTCATCGAGCGAATATGGAAGCATGTTTGAATCTGTGTTTGAATTTGAGAGATTATTGGAAGAACACGAATTGTCGGGAAGTGTTTCAGGAAGCTCTGGGTTTTCATACTGAAATTGTTCGGAATCACTCATAGAAACGGCTTTGACAGTGTCCATTGAATCTAACTCATTCTCGCAATATTCATTATACACTTCTTGATCATTGAGCATGTAATGAGAATTAATTTCAGAAGTGGCAGAATTGGAATGCTTAGGATTCAAATCATGTGAGGGATCATTTGGAAATTCTTCATCTGAGTCATTAATTGGCACATCATCTCTTTCATCCTCCAACGCACTAAGTTTTTCCATGTCCTCCTGTGCTTGCCCCCCAGATATCCTCAGAGCAAGCTCCGATTCAATCAGTTCTTGCAAACTAGTGTCATCTGATTCAGGCAAATTGAAGCTCAACAGGTCTTTTGACTCATCACACACAATTGCTGATGATGTAACCTCTAACGAGTCTGTTTCAAGGCTCACAGGTTCACACACTGTTAGTCCAGACACAATTTCGTTGCTACTTACACCCTGAGAAGTCTTCGCTACATCTGCCATGGTTGTATCTGCAAAGAAAAAAAGAATAGTTTTAGACATATGGATCAGACTAAGTGAATATTCAAAATTACTCTCATTACACTTTTTCTTTAATAATGTACACCTAAAAATAAGTATCTAAAAAAAGATGGTCTTTCTACCATGTGTCATCATAGTAGATGATCTCAACATGTGCTTAGATATTGGACTAGACGGATGGTCAAAAATACGGAACCTCACATTCAGGTATGTGTTAAGACTAATTATCTAATTTTGAACTAAGTATAAAGTTAATAATCGACAACAAAGATTTGGTGCTAGCTTCGATTCCCAGCATGAGTGCTCTAAAATCGGATTTTTTTCTAGCTATGTTCCTGCATAAAAGTGGCTCTGGGGTTCTGCCAGTCTGAAATAAATTGGTACCTGAAGGGTAAAGGCAATGTGAGGAACCGATCATATTGTCAGATTGCGAGATCGAGAATGTGTGGAGCACTACCTTCACATCCACACTACATGCTTTTACGGCACAGTCCAATGTGCATGGGGAACTATACTTGATTTACTTTTCAATAGGATGAATATTTTGCATTCAATAATCAGTACAGGTTTTCATAAGTATTCAAATGGTTAAAAGATAGAGAGAGGTGTTAAAGAAAATCTGTAGTTATCAGCAAGCATCATGGTCAATTTCTTGGTAACAGTTCGTTATATCGGAGACACATTAAAATCTGATATTTTGTGTTTCGCGTGGTTCGTACTTACTAATTGTGTATTGTGGAACATAGTTCAAGGTGCCATTATGCTTTTTACACAAAAACAGACCATTTTTCACATACAGAGTGATTTTTTTCCTTTCTTCGCTTCTGTAATATGGCAGGCACATTTTGACTAATGTTGTGGGTATGCGTGTTTCCAACCTTCTTTACCAAAAAATACCTACTATCGTGTTAGTCACGTGTGAAAATTTGACATTATGCATGGGTAGCTGACTGATAGCCCCACGAACCATTTCCGATAAGGTTAGGTCAGGCAAGCATAGTGAAAAAAAAAGGGGGGGTTGGGAACGCTGACAGGGGCTTACGTCATCAAACGTACGCAGCATGCAGTTCACGTAGGGAAAGCAATGACAATTGTGCGTCGGTGAGATATTTCTCTTGAAAAATACATGATTTTCCGGTCAAATATATTCCACGATGAAAGAAAATAGGCTACCTCGACGAACGTTGGAAAGCTTGTAGAAACTCATTTCCGTAAGTAGTTTCTTCTGTAAAATTGAAGAAATGTGTCTCCGATAAAACGAACTGTTACCAATTTTTTTTTACTAACCACATAGTAGGGGAAATTGCCTCACTCACACGAGAAAAATACACTTTTCAAATGGTACAACTGTGAAATCAGAAAGGCATGTCTTAAGATAAATTGCACTTTTTAATTACTTGAGCATTGTTGAAGTTTAATCTCGGTAAATTTCTCGTATCGGACAAACGGATTTCTTCAAATTTACAGGAGAAATTACTTACCGAATGCAGTTTCTTTAGACTTGTGGAAGTTCGGGGAAGTGTTTTCTCGCATCGTTCATTGAATTTTCCCGGTAAATCGTCTATTTTTCAATATAAATGTGTGACCGATGCACGAAAGCTCTTGCATCCATTTCTTCCAGGTGGATATAGCCTGTGTGTGATGACGTAACCCCGGTCAGTGTTTCCAAACACGCGTTTTTGTAACTGAAGAAGGTACGTTTCCGTAAATGGTTTGTGGGGCTATGTGTCAATGGTTCGTGGGGCTATGCGTCAATGGTTCGTGGGGCTATGCGAGAATGGTGTGTGGGGATACGCATATTTTTTTTCGAAACCAATTTTTAACTATTGTAACCTATAGTGACCCTACCTAACCTAACCTTAACGGAAATGGTTCGTGGGGCTATGTATGAATGGTTCGTGGGGCTATGCGTCAATGGTTTGTGGGGCTACGTAGGTATTACTGGGTGCAGTGGGGTGGAAACACTGCATGCCGAGTACGGTAGTGAAATTGTGACCGCCATTTTGAGTGTTACCGAAGGCAAAAAGAAACGAAGAAAACTTACTCGATATGTCGCAAATAGAGCTTATTTCCGTGAAATAAGCGAAATGCCACATTCAGCAATGTTTCTCAATGCAGAATACGCAAGTTCGAATATTCAAATTAAATGAACTAGCAAATTTCAGCCGTTTGTCCGATACGAGAAATTTACCTTAATCTCTATTTTTCGATTTGGAGCGAATTTACAATATAGAGAAAGTCTCCAATTTTGTTAATTTTCGGTATACTAACTAATTTTGACCTCCTAATCACGAATCTGTTGGAAAAAACCGGCGGTCACGTCTGAAAATTTCGATGAATTTAGGGGTGAAATGAGTGCTAATGGAACCTAACCTAACAGGCCTAACCTAACCTCGTGTGAATGGTTCGTGGGGCTACCCGTGGATGGTTTTTGGGGCTAACGTCAATGGTTTGTGGGGCTACCCGTGGATGGTTTTTGGGGCTAACGTCAATGGTTTGTGGGGCTACCCGTGGATGGCTTTTGGCGCTAACGAAAATTTTTGTACAATTTCCAGACGTGGCCGCCGGTTTTTTACAACAGATTCATGATTAGGAGGCCAAAATTAGTTAGTATACCGAAAATTAACGAAATTGGAGACTTTCTCTATATTGTAAATTCTAGCCTTCGAGGAGCGAACTCTATATTGTAAATTCTAGCCTTCGATTTCAACATGCTCTCAAAACATGTAAAAAAAAAATTAAAAAACACCGAACTAGTAATAACAAAAAAAAGTCTAAATACTTTAATTTTTAAGAATGTCAACTGAAGAACAATTCTGCATATTAACTACCTGACACTTATCCGCACGGAATAAATTATTTTGGAAACAAAGATATGGATTCATCACCCAAACACGTTCACTTACACCACAGCACACAAGTGCAAGAGGACAATAAAATTTGAGTTCTCTACGTTACTGCTATGTAGTACCACATACTTAACCTCAAGATAAAAATATTAAGTAGTGCTCAATTAACTCAGTTCGGCCAAGTGGTTCCTATTCAAAACATACAGAGATGGTAACAAAATAAAAGAACTACCAGAACGTGCAAACATTCTAAGTTAGCAGGAACGAATTAATATTCATTGCAGAAAATTATATCCTCAATATAAAAACGAAAGGGGAAAAGGTTGATTATAGTTTTCTCTTTCCATATATCTTACCCGAATTCCCAATACAACTGTTACAAATAGCTCTTCCCTTGACTAGAAACAATAACGATTTAAAGTTCGCGTTCCTTATTTACATACTGCACGCTTTTCGTGAGGCAACTGTCATTGTCCAGAGTTGCCAGATTATACTTTCTTTCAACTCCATGTACAGATTAGAAATAGGTTGGTTCATTATTTTTTGGTAGTGTCTGTGCTGCCACGTTCTTTTTCTGCTGTCAGTAACCTCAAAAGATACATGCGCGTGGCAGCAGACTCTCTCTGTTTTATCGTGATTTCATTATGCTACGTATGCAATTACGTATGTAACACATAGATGCTATCATATGATGCTATGTATGCAATTACGTCTGGAACACATACTGTGAAGTTTTAGCGATTACTTACACAAAAATGTTTTAAGATTAGGTCCCTTAGCATTCTTCTAATAATACACCTAAATGCTCTCGTAGTCAGTTTAGGTTCTGTTAGCATAAAAATAATATCGCTAAATGCTTTCTAAAGAAAAGGTTCTAAATTACCTGTACATTCATTCCCACTAGTCATAAACTTACATTTTTCTCGTCTCCATCTATTCTTAAGATTTGTAACATCCTCTTAGTAGACGAATTACGTGGCAGGAGCAAATTTGTCGCTCATTCTTACTGCTGACACGCGCGTGGCAGCAGACTCGGCCTTAAAATAATACCGCTAAATGCTTTCTAAACATTCAATAGAGTACGTACATCAGTAGCGTACGTAGGATTTCATCAAGAGGGCGGGTATTTCTAAAACTTTCTCCAAATTCACATTACCATTGTTTTATTATACTTTAATTAAATAATAATACTCATAATAAATTACTAATACTTATAATTAACTAATTAGTTGATTTACTATTAATAATAGTACTAATACCACTACTACTATTAAGTAGTAGAGATCTACATAAATGTAGTATTTACGAGGGTTGGGGAGTAAGTTATGACAACCTTTTGAAGGTTTGTCATAATCAGACAAGTTTTTGTAACATGTGTATGTCACAGGGCCAGACAGGTTTTTGTAACTTGTACATTAATACATGTGTATGTCACAGGGTTGCTTGGGTTTTCTTTCACGATTCCTACCAACAAAATATCCATAATGGATACTCTTTCAGTTGTAGACTATATAACAAATTTTTAATACATCCTTCGATTGTCGAATTATTACTGGGTTGCCATGACTTACTCCTCAACCCTCGTATGAAAGCAATAGACCGAAATGAGTTTCTAGTCATTTGATTTTTAACAAATTCTAGAGATCTATCAGCAATTTTTTTTTTTTTTTTTTTTTTTTTTTTTTTTTTTTTTTTTTTTGTTACGACATAATTGTCTAGTCAACGAGGTGAGACATTTTAAGTGTGAAAAGAATCCATAAAAACAAGAAAATATATTAAAATAAATTGAAATAGTCAAAGTATCGAACTCATCCCAGGAGCTGCGGTAGTCTGGTCGGTAGGGCGTCTGACAACCACGCAGAAGATCCGTGATAGATTCCTAGAATTGGTTGTAATTTTTCCAGCTTTGTCCCCGCATAAATGTCCCCGATAATTCACATCTAGATTGTCTCGCTGTTCTTACCAACAAAACATTTTACAATGCTTAAGATTGTTGTAAATTGGAATTCAGAAATTCAAACGTGCCACGGTAAACAATGGGAAGGCGGACTGGTTACAGTGTATTCTTGTCCGCCTAGCCTTTGTCTTTATATTAGCCGCTTACAACGAACCAAGAACTTTCTTTAGTTAATGCTCATTGTTCACGCAAAAAATACAAAATTACATGTTCATTGAACATTGTTGCAGCTGAGATACAAAACATTTTTTCTCTTTTAAATCATTAGTTGCAGTCATATTTTATTTTCAAGAATTCTGTTTATTTTCAAGGCATTCACTCTGAAAGATGCGTGTGTTTGGAACGCTGTGCTTTTCTCTGTGCTGCATGGGAATAATAATTCAAATTATTATTATTATTATTATTATTAGTAGCAGTAGTAGTAGTAGTAGAAGTAGTAGTAATGACTACTTGACTTTGATAAATTGGCCATTTTTAATTTTTTCTAAAGCATTTTTCATAACATTTTAAAAGCTCAAGGGTTGGGTTTAAACCCAGTAACCCCCCTTGCGTACACCACTGGCGTACATGCTGAAAAGTAGATAAATTCAGCTCAAATCGTTCACTACTTAATGCGAAGTGCACACTCCTTGAAACAAAATCACAGAACAAAATGAGATAAAAATAAGAACAGATGAAGACGAGAAAAATGCAAGTTTATGACAAGTGGGAATGAATGTACAGGTAATTTAGAACTTTTTTTTTCTTAAGATTTGAAACATCCTCTTAGCAGACGAATTACGTGGCAGGAGCAAATTTGACGCTTATTCTTACTGCTGATTTTGTTCTGTGATTTTGTTTCAAGGAGTGTGCACTTCGCATTAAGTAGTGAACGATTTGTGCTGAATTTATCTACGTTTAAGCATGTACCTACTCTATTGAGTGTTCCATGGTTTCAGTGACAGCAAATAATATTCATGTTATGCAGTTATTTCAATCTGATGACTACTATACTACTACCGCACGCATCATCTTGCTACATGTAGTGACGACGCACCCTCACAAGGGAGTCAACTTTTGCAAAATTATGATATTAATATACACCAGTACACAACGGTGAATTCTTACTTTTTTTTAAAAAAAAAAAATACGTTACCGATTTCAATAAGCACTCCACCACGAATCACAATAATAATAACACGAAAATTTATTGGATGGACTCTAGTCTCACGGGCCCATACAAGTTGGCGCCACTGCACCCTCACGTAACAAATAAGAAAAATAAATGCTATTTTATCTCAAATGTGCATTTTTGTGTGATTATTTGGTGTGCGGGACAGAAAATGTATGATCATAATGGGAAAGTGTTCGGGACGGGAAATGTTCGAAATTGACTGACACAGAAAACACTATTTCCCCTTCGAGCAAATATTTTTTATTCCTAAAATAAAATTTAAAAAACTACTAATTTCAAGATATTGCAGTGTAGAAAATGTCGAGAATAAACCACTCGTAAACATGATCATTTGGTTGATTGATTGATTTATTTTACTTCGATTTTCTGCCACTTTTGGCTAATCGCGAAGATGGGGGTGAATTGTGATAATGATAAGGAGCACCTGAAGGGAAAAATGTTAGCTGCAGGGATGCTTGGTCGAGCCTTGGGGTTAGTTAGAAATATTCCCATGGTTTAACATGGAGACAATTAAGACAGCTGGGGATGCTTTGCGAAAATTTTGCTAGCTGGAGAATACTATACCCTCACCTCGAACACATGGTGAGAAGATGAAATTGGCGAGAGGACAATCACAAACACACTATTAGTAGTAGTAGACAGGGGCGTAGCTATTTAAAGGCGGAGGTCCGGACCTCCCCCCGAAAAATTAACAAGCCATAAAATTAAATAACTTTTTAAAAATAAAATTAAAGTGGGTGTTTGATATTATGATTATTACTACATGTGCGATACCGTTTAAGGACCCCATCCATAAATATATTTCTAGATAAGGGCCTGGTGTAGATGAAGTTTGGTACTGCTTCCAACCAGTATGGCAAAGGACAATCAATCGAAAATTCCAATTCATGCAGCCTATAACCTACGCTTTCCGATTTAGCCATAATCGCAGGAATTGTGCTTTTAACAAAGGTCACAGACGATTTCCTGCAGTTTCTTTTCTCAACCTTAATTACTCGTTCATTTTTCATGGTCATGACCAAGCATATATACGAAAACCCACCGTTAGTATGACAAGTGGTGACACTTAAGTTCACAAGCTATATCCGGGATCCTGAAAATGAGGATCGTAAATAATAAACACGCGCTTACATCTCGTAAAAGTTCCACAATAACGGCAACCTGCTCTTTGCATTTCACAATTTCTCTTCAAGAATTTACGCTGGTCTGCATGAGCACTGTAAAATCCATTCAAAGCAGGAGAGCCTGTTATGTTACGGTTTCTCGGAATGTGGAACTGACGCTCACCCATGCATACACATATAACCAGATCTATTAAAACAGGAAGTGCGTAGTAGGAGATGAAACAAAAAAAAATACAGGGACGAACGCAATCCAAGCTTCATCAAGATTTTTTTTAATAGCCGAGGTGTGCGGCAAGAATTTAAATGCACAGTACATCGTGCAGGTTTCGACCGAAAGGAAGTTATGATGGGAAGCGAAAACCATGTTTCTTTTTTTTCCTCCTTCTCGAACCTGCTCCTGCTCGCGAGGACAATATGTTGTTGAACTTGTCTCACACCGTTTCACCCTGGCGGAACAAATTAAAAACAGTTCAAACCTGACAACCTGGAAATATGAATTCACGTTTCGCTGTCCGGAAACGTAGGAAATTTCTGTAGGATTCTTGCTGACATCTTGCAGTCGACAAGAAACGAAAGTGTGATGGTACAGTCGACAGCAAATTCATTAGGTACGGTTAAAAAATTATCAATCATCTGTGTTCATTTGATACGTCTTATGCAAAGTGTTCTTTCAAGAACTGAAAGAAATGCGTTAACGAAGAAGAACACGTCTGAAACATTATAAGTAGAATTCCTTCTCTCAGAAATACAGACTATAAAGAGAGAATGAAAACTAATAAGACCATTTGCGCACAATTATATTTGTCGTCGACTGTATTCATAAAATGAAACTGAAAATTCGGGGTGGTACCGACAGATAAGGATCAAAAAGGAAAGATATAAGTTTGAGCGTTACATTCTTTGGTAAGATTCCTCCATCAATGTAAATTTACGTACAATGTCTTCCACTATATCATCCCTTGAGGGTATCTCCAATGGAGTAGTATTCACATTATCATCCTGTATTCAAGATGTTCCGGATTCAGTTTCTAATAGTGCCACACATCTGTGTCCAGTCCGGGTTAGTCTACTTGTGCTAAACTTTGTTTTATTTTTGTCTGTACAAGTATATTACTCAGGGAAGCTATTGAAGCAATACGTTGCAGAACGCTTAATTACTTTGGAAATAATTATCATGACTTTTAATATTGCAATCCTATTAGGAGAGGCACATGCCCCGTGCCCCTCTTGTTAAATTCGCAGTGCTTATACTGTATATGTCGAGGCTAGAGACGAGAATAAGACAAGGATTTAAAGCTCGAGAAGAGAATGAGAGAGACCTCGCACACTACGAGAGATGAGAGATACAGTGGCAGAATTTAATCAAACCAAACGACTGGAGTAACTAAACATTCATGGAGCCCTATAAAATGTCATTTTTCGGTTCTCATTGAGTTCTCTTTATGAGTTGAATTTTTCAACGACGGATAGTTTCGCTTGATATGATTATGTTAAGTTCTCTCATACACAAATAAGTAAAGTAAAGCGCTACAATCGTTTGATAAAATAAAGGAACATTTCTTTGGTTCTTTTAGTTCGGTAGCGTGCCACTAATATTTGTGGGGGGGGGCTGAACCAAAAGCGCAGGCCAGGGTGTGGAAATCCTGGGGGAACGGGGGGGATTTTCCCCCACCAACAATCTTGGCCTCAAAAATCCCCCACCAAACATTTTCGGGGCGGAGAGTTTTTGTTCTAACAAACAAAAGATAAGCAATCACTTTTAGCTTCAAATATACTTTACTAAGAATAATATCGAAAAAAAAAACACAAATTTGTGAAGTTGTGAGTATTGAATGCTTTCTCTCTCAAGAGATCAATACGAAGAATAAAAGTAAAACAATAATGCAAAAAAATAATAACTATGAAATCTAATTGATTTATATTAGCATAAACACAAACTAAACAAAAACTTACACAAAATAAAACCACTTCAACTATTTCGTAATTTATTAACATCTTTACCCGGTTAGTAAAGGAATTAGTTAGCTGCTATACAATATCTGATATGTATAAAAGTAACAAATTAATTTACTTTATGTAATTAATAATAATATATTTTAAATTGAGTAATTTATTTTTTTACTTTTAATAACATTACAAATATGTATATCGTATAATTTACACATGTTTGTGGGGAGGCGGGTTTGAAGATTAAGAACTTTCAACTCCCCACCAGTTTTCAATGATTTCGCGCCCTGACCCACGCCCGTACCTAGATATTTTGGCGCCCTCTACCCCTCCCCCCGCTCTACCAAGCACCGACATTTTATGTGCATCCTTCGATATTTTCTTCCACCTTGTTTTGTGATGTTTACATCCTACCAGTGGCGAAGCGTGGTGTCAGTGGAAGGGTTCGCACAGGTGTGTGAGTTCTTGTTGTTATGGGTGCAACTTTTTTAAAATATAAAAAATATAACCTTTAAAGTTATTTTTCAAAATGTAACAACATATTCTTGCATCTATCAACGTACCTGAATAGTAACTCTTGATGTGTGCTAACTCATAAATTGTATTTCTTGATTTTATTGTAAATTGATGCTTTAGATGTAATTCGAGTGGCAGTCCTCGATGTTCCGATGCCCCTTCTTTCTTCCTATGCCCGGTAATAGGCTTTTATGCTTATTTTTATAGCATTCCAGAGTAATACAAGTCATTATTCCTATTGCTCACTTCACGCTCACAACAATGAAAGCCGGCCCCCGTGGCGGAGTGGTTAGCACATTGCGCTACGAAGCCAGGGGTCTTGGGTTCGAATCTCGGCCTGGGCATGGATATTTCTGTGTCCATTCTTCAATTTCATCATATCAACACTCTTCTCCATCTTCGCAAATTAGCCAAAAGTGGCACAAAAAGCGAAGTAAAAAAAATCAAAGAATAAAAAATAAATGAACGAAAAGGAAAAAACAAGATAAAATATAACAATAAAACAACAACGCAACATGAGTAAATCGAGAAACTAACGAAAACTCAGAACACTATGACAAACATTTTTTTCGCCCTCGCAACAAGTTGTCTTTGCCTTTCTACCCTCACCTTCCCCTCGTTGGACACCCAGCGCTGGACAAGAAACAAATGTGTAGCCCAGTTTGTACCGTGTCTCCAGCGTTGCCAACTTCCCAATCAGGAAAAGTGTGCTGATTAATCTCTTAAATTTTGCTAAATTCAACTAAATTATGCTCTGATGACTTAGGTCTTAAGTTCATTTTATGCATCTATTTTGGGGGGAGTTGTGATGTGAACATGCGTTGTTGATTAGTTAAACAATATTGGTAATTTCCCCCATTAAATTAATTACATGATTTAACCAATATAATTGGTTCAATATAACGCTTGAAAAAGTTTGAGAAAATTCCACGACTACAAAAGGCGTCGTCTTGTTTTATCTGTGACACCAACTTTCTAGCAATTTCCTTCAATAAAATGTTCCTCGTGAGCTAAGTAAGGAAAAATAAAGCAAATATGAAAAGAAGACGGTGGACCAGATGTGGCTGGATTGGCATGCTACCTCTTGTTTGAAACAAATAAGATCTGCGATTTTTTTTAAAAATATTTTTTTCAAAATATATTTCTCTGAATTAAATTTATCTGTCTCCCAGGGTCGCATGTTTATAGATGATGCTATATTTTACCATTATCCCAAACACAGGGTGCTAGGTGCCAACAAAGTTCAAATTATACTACGTTTAGCACAATTATGCTAGGGTTGGCATCACTGCCTGAGGTCGGACGAACGAGCCCCTGAAATTATGCTTTCCGCATGAATCACATAGAATGTTATGGGACCAGCTGAGGCCCTCTGAGAAGTGGCTCGACATGCGACGATAGAGCCTCTGTCAGGGATGGAAATTTGTGGAAATTATCGCAATGTCTAGAATTTCAGTTTTCTTGTATTAAGGCGTCGTTTAATGAAATTATAAGTAATAAAATAATCCGTAATAACCAAATATATTAGAGTAGGCGCGGAGGCCTACAAATTTTGAAATGAGGAAACAAAGAAAAACCCATTATTAAGAATATTCGAGTTACGTCTCAGTGTCTGAAGAACTAACATCTTTTTTAAAAAATGTACTATTAGTACTACTTTTCGAAACAGAATTACGGTAGTGTGTTACAAGAATATAAGCCTATAAGTAAAAGAAGAAGGAAAGAGTTGAGAATAATAACTTCAGAAGGTCAGTAAGTTAGCATATACAGTTACAGGGTTGTCTGTAACTTCGTATTAGCCTCATAAAATGATTTATGATAGTTTATACAGGGTGTACATAAAAAAATATAGCAGTTTCAACAATATTTTATTTCTTGTAGCGACGGGGTATGAGAACAAATGTTACATTAGATGAAAGTAGAACTGCCCAAGTTTGTGTAACTTACATTACATGTGTGATCCCTTGATGACACGGCATACATCAGTCGGAAGTCCATTTCCCCCTACACGAGCTCGTATCAGCATGTCTGATGTGATGAACTGAATGACTGAAACAATCCTGTTTCTCAATTCTGGCAGATTGGTCGGTAGTGATGACACGTAGACAGGGTCTTGCACAGATCCCCAAAAGAAGGAAATCACATTGGGTGCGGTCGAGAGAACGTGGCGGCCATAGTAGATAAACAGAATGCTTTCTGCTGGTGAGTCGCCATTTCTCGACAGGGGCGTCGCCCGCAGCAGGGAGAAAAAGTACAGGATCGCGGGTATGTTTGAAAGAATCTTTCACAGTTCTATTGAAATTGCTACATTCTTTTATGTACACCCTGTATATGTGATATGATAGACGATTCATGTGACGTGATTGTGATCCCCAACGGAAGTATCTACAGGAGTAACTTCATCACTTTAAAGCAGGGATCGCCAAAACCGTCGATCGCGAGCTACCGGTAGCTCGCGAGGTCATTTCCAGTAGCTCGTGAGGGGTTTGGATAGAATAGACTGTAGATAAGAGAGGCAATATTTGAGACTTTGGCAGAAAGAATTGATTTTTCCGATAGATGGACATCTGGACAACTCGTTCCAACATCTGTGACAACCTATTCACCAAAACTAACGAACATTGTGTGTTGAAGTGTCATCTTTCTCATTAGCATGACAAGAAGCAAGATGATAATGAATAGGGGCATTTTTTAAAAAAAAATTACTGTGAATTTGCAGATTTTGAACTCTAAGAAATCGCAGCCTCTATGTTGCAGAGAAATTGGAAATAATAATTTGATGTAATTTTATTTTATTTTTGTTATTTAGCGGGGTTATTAGCTCGTGTAGCGGGAAATGGACTTCCGACTGATGTATGCCGTGTCATCAAGGGATCACACATTGAACGCTTGTAATGTGATATGATGAAATTTGATGAAGGGACACTCACATAGAAATTACTATACACCTTAAAGCTGTTTTGAACCAACAAAAGATCGTAAAAAAATCAATCCACACTTGGTAGCTAGTAGCTCAATGAGTTTGAAGACGTCTGCTTTAAAGTCTTGAATGGGAACAAGTGTCGATACCACCTTGTATGTTTTCCTTCTCCCCTTCTCTCTGCCAAGTATAAATTTATCCGTCGTATATTCAGACTGTTGTCTTTTTTCTTTTAAAAAAAGATCATTGAATGGAGCTATCTGTGCATGACACCCTATCCTAGCCTACCCCCTCGCTACTGGCCTAGAGCCAAATATATAATACATGAAAGGTTAGCAAGATTCCTAATTACCACAAATGAATTTGATATCCTCCTTACTTTGTCCCATAATATACAGAGGATTATGGGTCTAAAAAAAACCAATTAACAGTGGTGACGAAACTGAATGCACTGACCAGAGGTAAAATTTCGAAAACTCTGCTTTCTAATTGTGTGATGTTACCTGCAATGAAATTATGACACACACACTAGCTTTCAGAGTAGACATTCAGCACCCAGTGTTTATTTGTGCTGATTACCAAAACTTTCTACACTGTGAGCAGAACTAGACAAATGTTATTATTTCTTATCTTTTTTCACGGCAACGCATACATTGAAATGACCCAGTACACATTTTTGTTCTAGAAAAATATCTTTGTTAATAATTTCGCATTTGCCGAGATATATCTATTTTTCTCTATAAATTACATGTAAAGCACCTAATTTTCCCCCAAATTTTACTTTTCGGCATTTCGGGAGAGCGGGTAAGGTCCCATTAGCCTCCCCTCTCCCTTCAGTACGATAATAAGAGATGAAAGAACGCGCCCAAAGAAATGGTCGTGCCTTAGCCGAGATCCCAACCCAGAAACTTCTAAGTCTCGTGGTGGGTCAGTGCTGAAATGATAACATGAAGCTCATTCCCTTTCCCATTTCTTTCGTTGTACGGTGGGATGTACAAGTATTTCTCACAAATTATTCAGGATTATTTTCAATATTTTTTTCTTGCATCATGCGCGTATGTAAGGACTAATGAGAGTTTCAGAATTGCAAGAAAACATCAAACACGTTTCTGATAAGATCTGTAAAAAAAAAAAAAAGAAAAATGTATGAAATTAGTCGAACAATTTGCGAGGAATACTTGTGCATCCCCCTGTACGTATCAACTCTCAGTCACGGTTAATCTAATTGCATAGGCGCCGGCTCCATGGGGTTTGGGGGGCTCGAGACCCCCCCCCCCAATGTTAACGATGTGGGGGCAAAGTCCCCAAAATGTAATTTTGCTTAAGAGGATCTAATGTATTATTTTGCTTCTCTTGTAAAGTTTACTCTGAATTGTGCCACATGAACTTAACTTGAAATACATATTTGAAATGTTCTAGACCATCAACTTTGGGGGGGGGGGGGGGCTGAGACCGCTAAACCATCAACTTTGGGGGGGGCTATGACCAGAGACAGCAAAACACATGACTTACTATATACTAAGTATGTAATTATGAGTATTGTTAAAATTTTTACTAAAAAAGAGTTTCAAAAGAAGATGTGCATGAACTAGCGAAGTGGATGGGACGTTCAGGCTACAAATGGCTCTCACATGACATTCAGAAAGAGATCATTGATATATTAGGGAGATCTGTTTTGCGCTCCGTGGTAGCAGATATTAAAAGTCGGGAATATTTTGCTATTATGGTTGACAAAACTTGTGACATATCCATCCATGGACAATTCATATTCTGCATTCGTACTGTGAATAAAAATTTTGATATGTTTGAGGAATTCATGGGCTTTTATGAGATTACGAACACTGAATCCAAAACTTAAAAAAGGGAGGGAGTGAGTCATTCATTAATTTATTTCAGTGACCAGAGACCCCCAATAATTTTGACAAGTCGGCGCCCCTGTCTAATGGTACGTAACAATGGCATACCGATGAGACAGGAAGGAGGGGTTGCAACCCCCTCAAAAACATTGTAGCGATTTTATTTTATAGGAACGTGCAGCATGTATTTAAAAGTAGGTATAAAATTGACAAGTCACGTCTTTCTCGGGTACAAAAATGTTGATTTCAATCATTGAGGCGGTACTTTACCATGTTATGTGGTGAAAAAAGCACTTTTCGGTAATTTTTTCGTTTCAGCCCATGTAGTCAGTACTATAACTAAGTCTGTCGTTGTACACTGACTGAGTTGATGTTTTAATTCCACTTTATGCCCAGTAAGGATAATCGGGACTGGACCTATAGTTTAAAGTAGGATCCGAACCACTATGTGCCTCCACCGAGTATCCAAACCCGGAACCCCTTGATTACAAGACGAGGGCGCTCCCACTACGCCATCGCCGAGGCCCTGTCGTAGTAGATAATATAGATGTGAGTTAACCAACTGAGTTAACCAAAGGGTTCCGAATGGTACTGCTTTTTGTGAGAAGTGACATGAAAGAAGGGAATAAGGACAAAAAAAAATAACATTGGTAATGAGGAGGGTTCGAAAAATCCAGGTCGTCCTGGCGACTAAAAATTTCGGCCTGGCGACTGTGATCTTTTGCTGTAATATGTACGAAATTTTGATGATTCTAAGTTCAAATTGCAGTACAGCGTAAGTTATCGAACTAATTTTTTTTTTATCAACGTTGTGAACATTCCATCGAGTCAGTAACAATTTCTTACCCTTTGTCCCCATTTCCTGCTTTCTCAAATAATTTAGCGATGTTTTGAATACCGTGATGCTCAGCAACTTATACAGTGTTTTTCAAAAGTCGCACAACCCAAACTTTGGAAATGTATATCATGAAAACCGTTAAGAGATATTTACACCGGGTTTTCTGCATTATAAAGCCTCCTCCATTGATATATTTTTCAATGCTTAAAATTATCAGTTCACTCCGTACAGAAAATTATATAAATTAATAACTGACGGAAAGCGGCATTCAAATTCTTCCAGAAATGAACTTCTGAGTAAGAAAAAAATATGTAAAAAATTATCGAAGGGTCATAATTAGACATTTGATGACTGATGCCATGCCAGTCCGTAATTTCCGACCAATATTGGTCATGTGCAACATTTGATGAATTTTTGACTGGCGATTTTATGGGGAGAGTAAAAAGTGCCATTTTTGGGACATATCTACGTATATGGCAACACTAGCAGGTCGAAATATTCCCAACAGTCGCACGCAACATGTGTCTGTATTGGTATATACATTTACGTGAAAAATCGTAAAAATAAAAATGTCCTGCTTCTGCTGTTCCCCACAAAGCAACTGTTTTTAAGAGTTGGTATTTATTGTTGAAAATCAGTTCTCAGATGTCAAATTAACAATTTTTTTAAAATAATGTAATTGATTTTACTTAGTAGATAAATGCTAACATAAATTTATGAACCCAGAGATAGCTTACAGCATTAGTTTAGTGCAGAAAACCCGGTGTAAATATCTCTTATGATTTTCATGATATATATTTTAAAAGTTTGGATTGCGCGACTTTTGAAACATACTGTAGTATGCACAATTGCTAGTAAGTGGTTTCCTTGCGCCTGATTTTCAGAGCTGGCGCCTAGCTTCGGAGAAAATGTTTCAAGCACTGGTAATGAGCAGCTCATGCAATGAATTAAGATGTCATTCGCAGAAAAACGTAAAGGTAAAAGCTAGGTTTATTTTCAAGTCTCCACTGTATGCTAACATAAGCTAATCGGGACTGGGCCTCCGAACCACTGTGCAATATACCTCCACTGGGGATCAAACCCACGAACCCTTGATTGTAGGGCGACGGCGTCATCATTAAAGCACCAGAGGCGCCAAAATTAACGTAAACTCGCATAGTTGAGATTAATATATAATCTCTATTATGATGACAAATTCACGTAGACTTCAGGTTCAGGACTTCCCAAAATAAAATCCTAGGCACGCCACTGGTACGATCAACCGCCAAGATCACTAGGCAAATTGTAGATCCAAAAATTTGAATCAGTGATCGGTTAGTTCGTATGAACTTTCCAGCCGGATCATTACCAGTGCGTAGTTAGAGATCGGTTAGTTTAGTTCGTTGAACTCTCCAGCCTAATTATTGCGTATTTTTGTGGGAGCAGGAAAAGGTTTATTATCCATTTTGCCTTGGCTCATCTCACTCAACAGGTCGCTAGGTGCCGTGGCTTGCCGCGAGTTGATAGCTTCCTGGAGATGAGGCCTTGCTCGAGAAAAAGTTTATTATTCAAATTGTCGATCGCTATTAAGCTTCTTGTCCTCCTAATTCTTGACCCCCGGGTTGCAAGAAACACAATTAATGCATATGGTAATTGATATTTTGCCTACCATTAAAATATGTTTGCCGTTGAAAGATGTTATTCGGGAAGAGGCACACGTAAGTCAAACTGAAATTTTCTGTCGCTTTCTTTTAAGTCTCACTGAATCAATGAAAGCAAATATGTTATATATATATATATATATATATATATATATATATATATATATATATATATATATATATATATATTTGCATGGTTTGATTCATTGATTGATTTTTTTGTTTTAAGTACAGTTTATGTACAGTAGGGCTAATCGGGACTGTCTACAGTTTATAAAGTGGAATCTGAACCACTACGTACCTTCCCCGGGAATCGAACCCGGGACCTCTTGATTACAAGGCGACGAGGCTACCACTGCGCCATCGGGGAATCCTATATTGGGCGTGTCAATAATTTTAACAGTAATGATCCAACATGTGTAAAGTTTCCTTTTAAAATAATAAACATAAAAACTTCTACTCTTAAAATTCATTTTTTTACTTCGAGTGCTTTTTCTCGAACAGCCTAGAAATTATCCAAGCAATTAAAGTTCAATCGATCGACTACCAATGCTGAGAAAAGTGACAAATTGTACAAAACCAAAAGTAATGCTCCTGTGGGTAGTCTTATCAGGACGGGTCAGCAAACGCCTCGTTTAACGTGAGGTTTTTGTTTCGCCCGTAGCGGTTGAATGATTCCATCGGACAGAGTCGGTCGTGTTCACCGTAACGTTGTCCCAACGACAGGATTCCCCAGGTGTTTGCTGACGCTAAGAAATGACTTCCGGCTCTTTTGATTGTCGTTTTTTGCTTTAATCAAGCAATCGTCTTAAGATCCTGCTATTTGTGTCCTCACAGTCCGCTCGTATTTGGTATTCGCTGATACGTAACAATGCACTTTATTGCCTAACTGCGTATCGCCACACCTGATGGACGATTTTACATTTTCTCGATTGAAAGCAAGCAGTTTTCCGCAGCATTTCCACTTTATTCTTCACCATGTAGCACGATCATTAGGGTTTTTGTGGCTAGCGATTAGGAGAAGAAATCCTTCACGTAGCAGGACCAGTGAGACAAAAACGAACCTCAGCGCGATCAGCTATTTCTACACAGCTCCTAAGGTGGAATAAAAATTGTTGTACAGTGGGATCCATGAGTATTACCGTGCAAATTGTCCATGACTATTTTCATTAATTTCTCTCGTACATCTTATGTTTTTAAGCGACGGATTTTTATGTATGCTGGTGCAGAAGTTGTAAACAGCTTGTTTTGAGCTTTCTTTTAATTCTTGTAGCTCTTATTGGGTCAAATCAGGTGCACGAACATGGTGATGGACAATTTGCACGGTAATACTCATGGGTCCCACCTTACTGGAATCGCCCGAAACCGAAACCGTGTTTGAACGTTATCGTACAGTGGCGTCCATAAGTATTGGCCAGCAAATTGTCCATGACTATTTTCGTTGGTTTTTATCTTAATCCTACGTATTTTTAAGGACTGTATTTTTAAGGACTGTATTTTTACGTATACTGCTTCAGAGGTTGTAAGTGGATTGTTTGGAGTTTTGTGCCAGTTCTTGAAGCTCTCATTGCATAAAACAAAAGAAGTATACGTGGTGTTGGACAATTTGCATGGTAATGCTTGTGGATCCCACTGTACGTTAGGTTCTTACACAGTCTACAGTATACCGTTGAGGTTTTGACATCAATATAAAGTAAATAACCACGGCTTTTTTATGGCCTTGGCGCACCTGATGTGGGGGAGGAAACTCGGGGGGGGGGGGGGTAAAGGCGGCCAGGGGCGTGGTGCTGATCACATCACCCCCACCTTCGGCCGAGATTAAGAAAATATGGGGTCCTAACTCCACACCCCCTATAGGCCTTCATGGCGTAGTGTAAGGCACAGGGGAACACTTTACCTTTACCTCGTTTCGAAATACATAAACACCACATTCAGACAGGGTCAAATTGTTTTTTTTGGGGGGGCCGAATCTCGACGATTTTGTTACTCCACTGGTTTCACTGTATAACATTAAAACAAGAACCAAGCATCAAAATTTAATGCCTTTTTTTTTCAAATTCAGCACCTCAAAATCTATAAAGAATGTTTGTTTTCGTTTCTGTAAAAATGTCATTGTTTATCAGTGTAATTTGTCATCCCAGTGGAAACTCCTGTGTAAAGAACAAATTTCACTTTTTTTGGTACCGGGGAGGGGATTATGAAGAAGCAACTGTCAAGTTTTTTGGCGCCCGATTAAATTGGACGACTCATTCATCGCTAAAAGGCAACAGGGTTTAACTTCCAATTTTCGCATCTCACTTTTGAACGGAAACTATCCAATTACGAGTGAATGCATGACTGACGTTTCAGCAGCAACACACCAATCCAAAAGCTTAAAGTCTATTTAAGTACTACTTGCAACACTAAAATCTATAATTCTTGAAGCTTTCCTCGCGGCGAATGATTAGGGTTTTCTCGAGATATCAACATTCCTGGAGATGAGGCTTCCTCATAAAGGTTCTTAAAAGTACTCTGCACTTCAATCCCTGAACATGAGAAGGACGTTAAATCTCCGAAGCTCAGAAGCCTATCCGGAAATCACCTGGTTCATATCCTGAGAAAACCTCTTCATCACTAAAATGTGTGTTACTTCACCCACTCTGTATAATAAAACCAATTGGCTTGCACTTTTCTTACATCAAGGATCAACGATTTCTCAAACTTTAAAACTCGCTACATTATATGTACAGTGGGATCCATGAGTGTATATATACCATACCTACATATTACTTTAACTCTTAAGGCAGTGGTTCCCAAAGTGTGTTCCGCGGCGCCGCAGAATGTTCCAATATTATCACTGAAATTCACTTATGATATGTTGTTCCAAATATGTGCTTATCTAGAACTTTTTGCACATACAATGTTTCTCAATTTAAAATATACAGGGTGTCTCGAAAGTAATAGCGCAAACCGACACAGGTGAAAGTACACGATAATAGAAGCAACAACGTCTTAGTAAATAAACATGGGTCTACAAACGAGCCGTTTCAAAGATAATCGCGAATGTGTGATTACAAGCCGCCACTGACTTCATTGTCTGTAAACGTCGTCCTAGTTGGTAAAATGCTAATAATGTGTGCGAATGTTCTGTTTGATTGCAATGCTACCTCTCGGAAATGTTCTGTTTGATTATACAACGCCATCTCTCGGAAATGTTCTGTTTGATTATACAACGCCACCTCTCGGAAATGTTCTGTTTGCTTATACAACGCCACCTCTCGGAAATGTTCTGTTTTGTAAACAAAGAGCAAACCTCGAACCGCGCAAGGAGTAAAGCACTCTGTGTTTACAAAATGCAATCAATGACGGCTTGTAACCACACATTCGCACACATTATCATAATTTTACCAACTAGGACAACGTTTACAAACAATGAAGTCAGTGGCGGCTTGTAACCACACATTCGCACACATTATCATAATTTTACCAACTAGGACAACGTTTACAAACAATGAAGTCAGTGGCGGCTTGTAATCACACATTCGCGATTATCTCGAAAACGGCTCGTTTGCAGACTCATGTTAACAGAGACTTTTTTGCTTCTATTATCTTGTACTTTCACCTGTGTCAGTTTGCGCTATTACTTATGAGACACCCTGTATATTTATCTTTTAACTTAAGTCGAGGAGGAAAAATTATGCACTAGTTGTGCATTTATTTCAATATCTTCGAATTGGGCACTGCTATTTAAAAAAGGGTTTAGTATGCAAGAGAGTATGAATTTCTCCCCATGTTGCAAGTGGAAACTGTTTTTCAAGTTGATTAGTAAGCTAGACACGATGTTTGAAAAACATGATTAATAAGTATTTACAGAATCCCATGCATTCCTTACGGGAAATCGACTTCAAGTTACGGGTAATCAAATGGGAGTTTCGACTTTTCCTTCTACTATGCCATAGTTCAACGTGTCCTTTTCCGTCCATGTACTTTTCTACGTCATTGGATGTTTGATATTCTCGAGAGAACGAATAAAATAATGGTCCCATAAACCTAATGCATTTCTCTTTGCCTCTTACGGCCATCCTGGCAGTGTTGCCAAACCTGATGTGCATAAAATAGCTAGCTACATTTCACCATTAATAGAGCTAAAGATGACTTAAGGAGCTAGATTAACGAAGGCTGCACAAAGTGCCTCCTAGGGTAATTTTAGGTGTCAGAGGTGTGGTGGAGCTGCTATTACCGCTGGCTTTAAAGTCATCGCAATTTACTCTTAGTTTTCACCGCCTAGATTTGGCGGCATCACTCATCTCAATAATCCAATGAGCTCATATGAAATCGAAAATAAAGGATTCCTGAATAATAATATTGTCATCTTCACTTTAGTCACACCGCTATATATACAAAAATACATGGGGAGGAAAGAAGGGGTGGGGGACGCAGCCTATATATGAATATCACGTCACGTGCAAAATGTACACTCATGGCAAAGGTTGGTTTCATGGGCCGGAGCCAGTGGTGGCATCATAGTGGGGGAGAGGGCGGGTGCCACAGTTCACAGCCAAACGAGTGCACGAAAGAGCCAGATCTGGCTCCAAAAGAGCGAAGTTGGCAACAGTGATAGGCAGCTGCCCCAGCGAGAAAGAGTAGAGTAGGTGTTAGATAGGCCTACACTTTGACTTCGGTGCCGCGGAAAAATCTTGAAACGCTAAGGGCGCCGTCAAACGAAAATGTTTGGGAACCCCTGTCTTAAGGAGAGGGGCAGTTTGAAGTACTATATCCTTTGAGTAGGAAAAATATTAAATGACAGGAGTAAAAACAAAACAATTAACGCAAATTATAGGTTCGAACTAAATGTTTTGTGTATTCTTTGCAACCCGCCGGAGTATATCAATTTTACGAAATTGTCAAGACTCTCCTGGAATTCAACTTCCGCGATATAAATTAAGGTTTTATGTATTGTACTAGCTTTCATTCGTTCTACATTTTACTTCCTACTAGAATATAAAATGCAGGAAGGGGAATGCAAAGCAACATTCAAGCACTGAATATTATTTTGTCTCGTCTCGTGCATCGTCTCGGAAGTTTCTGTCTCTTCTCGTAAAAGTAGTGCAGAATATCATGCCAACAAAAGTTAAAAGTGAGAGACATCACAAAATGCTATTCCCGAAAGTGGGTTAAACCTTAAAACATTTTGTTCACTGTACAGTGAGAATAAATAAGGTTCGTTAACCATAAGGACATTAATATTTAAAATAAAGTTTGTTGATTGCCAATAGCTAGATAGTTTATGAAATCTGCTTTGTTGTTTTTCTGGCTTCCACCAACTCTTTATCCATCGCACACTAAGGTACCTTTCAGACCGAAGCGACAGGTGACAAGCCGCCCGGCGGGTTTGTTTGTACCAAAGTTAAAAGGCCAATGGCCAATCCCGAATCCAGATTCCGAAAAATTTGAAATCCGGATTCAGAAAATATGCTATCCGGATTTCGGAGCGAGAAGAATTGCGGAGGCAATCCGGATTTCGGAGCGACAAGAATTGCAGAGGCAATCCGGATTTCGGAGCGAGAAGAATTACGGATTACAGACGGCAAAAGGATTTTGATCCATATTTTCAATAATTGTCTCATGAATTTAACAATATACTCTAATCTACCAACCCAATATCCGACTGTCTTCCACGTAGTACGCCCTGGACTGCATTTAGCAGGCTAACGAGACTATGGCGTCTGGCGAGTACAATCCTACGTGGAGCTTTTTTTGTGGTTTTGTGACCTGCCCATGTGTGTCTCTGATTGTCCCTTCGTCTGCTTCATCTTATTACAATTCATCCTCATCCTCATCTTCGCGTATAACAATTCCATTAACTTTCAATGGAATCGTTACAACACAGAAATGTCCATGACTGTACAAAGCGAAGTACATACTGAGCAATTGAAGGGCATCAGGGAAGGGACACATAAATGAGAGAAGTAGGGAGGCCATATGAAGATTCACACAGGAAACATAGATTGATTGCGTTGGTGTTCTAAGTCCACTTTATGCACAGTAAGGCTAATCGGGACTGGACCTACAGTTTAAAGTGTGATCGAAAGATAGGAATGATAGCCAAGATGCTTTACAACAGGTGACGACATCGGTTACTTTTGCTACTTTTTTCTAGACTGGAGGGGATGGAGAGAATTTTAATCAGAAGATTTGATGGACGGATTACCCGTGCACGCAGATGTGTCTCTTAAAACACAGAGAGAGGGGGACGGGGGTAATACAAGCAGATAAAAATGGTGGAAGAGAAAAATAAGACGTACAATAGCAATGAGAAACGGTGAAAGAAATACAAAGGAATTCTGGAGAGGGCGAGGGAATATCTGTGTGTGAAACTCAATCTTTATATGTCAACTCTAATTTATCAGTATTTGGCTCCTGTCCAGCCGGTCAAACTTTTCTAGCGCCGCGCATGAAATAGTAGTATAGTAGATTTCCCTTCTTTTATGAAATGATTGCACTACTTCATGTTTTCATTTTTGACCATAAAATAATTGGTACAGGTTAACAAAAAGTTGGTACATGAGATCAGTTCCGCAACAATCAGATGTAATCGGAATATTTTTTTTGTACGTATTTTACGAGAGCAGCGCCAGCGCCAGTATTAATCATGTAGGTGTGCTAAGGGGGCGTGGAATCAAATTTTGGGGGTGTGATGTTGAAATTAAAGTAAACATGCATTCTTTAGCCATTACATCAAATACCAATGAACATTTAATAGTCTATTATGAAAATATGCCAATGAAACTGAAGACTATAGTGACTTGTTTCAGTTTTGTTTGTTTTGGCCACTACAAGCGCATGTTTTGTAATTTTAAACGAACAAAGCTTGTTTATGCAGGCCAATGACCATATACTGTGTCCTAAAAAAGAGAAATAAATTTTTAACAAAAAAAATTAGTAATGGTGGAAGAAAGACAACAGCCACTAATAGTTGCAGAGAGACGACCCCCCCCCCCCCCCAATAGAGGAAAGCAAATGCGGGTTCTCTTTCAGATTACGATCAATGTCTGTTGTCTACAATGACAGCGGTCTTACTCCAATGTGACGACAAAGTTTTAGTAAGTCATACATAACGTAACATGGCAGATGCGGACGAAAATTAAGGGGTGCTGAAAACACCCTTCGCACCTTCTTCCCACCCATGCATGAGAGCAAGAAAAGTTTGGTCGAAAGCAAAAATAAATATATATGACATTTTGTGTTGAATACAATTACATTGTTTGAGCTCCGAACCATGTAATCTCAGGGAGCAGATGGAAATGATTATATATTCTTTCGGCGTCAGAAAGTGCTTGCGCATTAAACTTAAGCGTGAACTTGTCCAATCTATCAAAATATCACTCTTGTGCAACTGCTACGACAGGTAAGGAGCCATCGAGCAATGTGGGCATGTTTAGCCGAAACAAAGACAGGGTGGCTACAAACAAGCAAAAATGAAATTCCCTGACTTTTCCAGGTTTTCCAGGACAAAATTTACATTTTTCCCTGACAATTACAAACTACACTAAATCAATGTTTTTGTAAATTGAAATAATAAACTCATACAGATCCAGGCATGGATTTGTTAAGCACCAATATTATCTTCTATGAAATTGACTTAATTCCTCTATTCTCTATGATTTGAATTCAAACTGCCAAATAGTGAATTTGGAAAATTATTACAATTCACAAGCTAGGGAAGGATTGATTACGGAATTTTGTCATACGCAGTAAGTTTAAAATAAAATATTTGATTATTTTTAAAGTTACGACTAAATGAGATAAGAGTGAAGAGTGAATGATTAAGAAAGACAATTTGTAATTTATCAGTCTCCTTATCCATTCTCAGTATTATATGTTGATATTTCCACTGAGGTTTGGAACCCTCTGCTTGCAAGAACCATGAGTGCCGACTCATTTTTCAATGCATGAAGCTACTTCTCTCTTCTCTGTAAAGCAAACAACTTAACTCTTTCATATAAGTGAAACAATTGAATCGAACAAAATAAAGTGTCATATTTCCTTACTTTATCAATGGGATTTATGCTTCAGTACAGTATATCCAAGTGAAGTACTGTGGAATTGACAACATGCAGTTATACCTTTAATGCTGACAAAAAGGGTATGTAGGTATTAGAAATTTAACGCAAGGAATTTATAGAATTGCATTGTATAGGTAGCTGATTTAGCTAACCAAACATTAAAACAGGAACACTCTAATAATAAAAGCTTCTGAAAGCTCATATATGAGGGGTATCCTGAAAAAAGCTCCAATGGTGCCTACACGCAGCACTAGTTTTTGGAGAGCGACACACACACATGCAGGCAGGAAGAAGTAGCATGTAGCTGTAATCTGGTGCAGTTGCAATGCAGCCGTTTTAGGACAGTTCTAGGTTAAAGATTGCAGCTATCATACAGTCTCCCACAGACTGCGATGTAGCCTACATTGCATGCTCAGAATTTGGCACAGAGCCACCAGCAATTGTGTGAGGTGTGCAGACCGGATGTCGTGAATGATAGTATGGTGAGACGATGGTGCAGACAATTCACGGAAGGCCAATGGAATGTGCACAACCCCATACAGCTGAGTACACACTGGCCCTTTGCATCACTTCAGGTGAGAGATCTTGGACCACTCCCTGAACAGCCCTGGCCTTTAATGTACAGACTTTCATCTCCTGGTTTAACTGAATAGGTTTCTGGCAGGCAAGGATTTGACAGCTACACTGCGGTAGAGATAGTTCCAGTCTTTGTTTGTCAGACACATACGTATACCATGGGCATACAAAATTTAGTGCCATGCTACGACAAATGCCAGAACAACGGTGGTGATTATGCCGAAAATTAAGTTAGGACTCACTGTTACTACTGTAATAAATTACTACTGATATTATTGTTCTATTTATGCCTAATCGGTAGGGACCTTAATATTTTGTTATTTCTTCAAATTGGTGTATTTTCTTATTTTTTATTTTTTACTATACGGTGTTATTTTTCCCAACATTCAAATTTTCATTTTAGCGCATTTTCTGGCAAATAGCTGAAATTATACCTTCATGGTGTTTTTAAACTACTGTTTCAAATTGTAAGTCACATGGCTTATGCCTCTTCGTGAGAATTTGATATCTTGAAAGTTATTTTAGGAAAGTTATTTTCCATACCCCCTTTTTTTAATTTTAAGGTAAGGATTTTAGATAATGGAATTTTCCCCCTATATACTGAAGGATGCATAATGACCATAAGTGGCGACGCACCAAAAAATTAAAATCAATCAATCTCACGTGACAGATACCGATATATTATAGCACCAAAAATTGGCATTATCTTTTTTAACTTGTTATTGTTACGTTTCCCAAAATTCGCGTTTTTGTTTTAGAACATTTATATGCCAAATATACCGAAACTTAATACTTCATTGTGCTTTTAAACTATTATTTTAAATTGTAGGTCACATGGTCTACGTATTTTCGTGACAGTTTGATATGTTGGAACAGATTTTTGAGGAAGTAAAAGTAAAGTGCTCCCCTGCACTTTTCCATGAAGGTGTATAGGGGTATGGAGTTAGGGTCCCACACTTTCTTGATCACGGCTGAAGGTGGGGGTGATGTGATCAGCACCACGCTCCTGGCTACCTTTATCCCTCAAAGTTTCCTCAAGGAACCAGCTTCATATGATGCTGGGTGGTCGCCGGAGCAGTTTGAATAGGTGGAAAACATCCCGGTTCTCCCCCGCAGGGGATCGACCCCGGGTCTCTCGCATAGTAGTCAGACGCCCTAACGACTGAGCTCCATTATTACTCACTTGACAAATGCCGATGGTGCGCACTTAGCTTGGTAATTCAAAACATATCTTGTGTGACAAATACGAAGATGTCGCTCCCGTATGACGGTAGGTATGCACTCGATCTCCTGTTAGAACCCTGCCACTTTGCTCTGTGATGCAAATGGTTTTGATAGAAGTTGAAAAAATCGTGGGAAATACATGATTTAATGTGTCTGTCGGAATTATTCTATGTTCGTATAACTCTACAATTTACTCTTGAGTAAAATGTTGGAAAACTTGCATGTTCTATGTACACAAACATGCCCTAGAAAAGACAAGAATGTTGGATTTCATGCAATTTTTCGTCTTTTTAGGACATTTCTTTAAAAAAAAATCGTTAAAAACGCCAACAATTTGCATTTTATGCCAAATTCGCATTATTTCGATATTTCGAATGGGAGAAAAATGTGTCCAGACATCACTGCACATTCCTAAACATAACTTCGCAGCAATTACCATTTTTCACGGTTTTGGCATTTGCGAAAAATCAATGTCCCTACTAATTGGAAATTACTTTCTGACCACCCCTCATATAAATAGTAGATGGAAACTGAAAATTTAGCAGGGCTGGCAGAGAAAAGTCAATCCTTGAAGAAAGTTATTTGCTTTTATGATTGAATGAATCTAGTAAATATGATATTAAAATATTTACGTATTTATTATTAGTATTTTATTTCATAATATTGGACATTAACCTTACTCAGTGAGAGATTAATGACCATCTCTCACGAGTTTAAACAGACAGGACAGAGAGTGGCGTTAATTTCAATGCAATACTAGTGTTACAGTAAATTTGAGGTTGGGAGCATGCTCTTGCAAATTTTTATAACGTCCACCATTGCAGATTTATGTTTAACTTTTTCGTGATAGTATTCAATATATATCCCGTTTGGTTGAATTCTTCTTGATATCTAAGAATAGTGCAATGTCATTGTAAACGTATGTTAACTTGTGTGAAACCAGTAATACGTCAGGATGATGAAAAACCTTCATAAGCACTGCTACATTAAATAAGGTGAAATGAGCCAGAAGAGTAATACAATTCCAGCAGCATATCTGCAGTCTAAAGCTCTTCTTGTTTATGCATGCGATTTTTGTTGGATGTTGCAGTCCATGCAATTTCTGTCGCATGTTGTAGTGCGTTGTCAGGTGGTGATATTCAGCAAAAATTGTATGCACCAATGGAACCTATTTGTTTCCATGTTCCTTCAGTTTGCCCAACAAAATGCATTACTACGTGACAAGTCCCCTTGCTACTCCCATATGAACAAGAAAAAATTATAATTCAATGCATTTTCCACGTAATATTTAGAGGCTTAACCTTTACTCCCCCAATGATACCATATGGTATCATCAGAGTAAGGTCGTACTGGCCTGATGATACCATATGGTATAATTGTGCTGATTACGAAATGAATGTGCTTTTTGGACGTTCATACTCTTATGTTTGGGTGGAAACTCTTGACACAGGTCTGGAGCAAGCTTGGGAAATTCATAATGATGACCAACCTCCCCCTTCTCCCCCCCTCCACAACATATCCTTGCCACATTTCCGAACAGAGTTTCACATTTTGGCTCATTATTCAATTTGTATGGCACCCAGGAAATATGTTTTAATCTCTTTGGAAACGTCCATTCTTTGAAGAGAATACTAAGGTTTGCGCCTTATCCCCAAAATAGCGGGAGAAGAGGGGGCAAACTTCAGATTTTTATGTTTTTTTCATTGAAATTCGGGGTCGAGCTCCCCCAAACCCCCTTCCTCGGTTAGACGTTCTGAATTGTACACGGTTGTATGCTGTGATGTTCTATCTGAAAAACAAAACTTATCTAAAGTAGATTGCTCCCATAGTGCCCGAGTTACAACAATTTACCTCCAAAAATGAAAATTACATATTTTTCGTAAAAAAATCACATTTTGTCTTAATATTCAACTTCTATGGCACCCAAGAACATGAAACATGTTTCATTCTCTTGAGAAATGTCCAATCTTTGAAACTAATACTAAAGTTTGCGCCTTCTCCCCAAAATAGTGGGAGAAGATGAGGCAAACTTCAGATTTTTGTTTTTTCTATTGAAATTCGGGGGTCGAGCCCCCCAAACCCCCTTCCTCGGTCCGGCGTTCTGAATTGTACACGGTTGCATGCGCTTATGTTTTAGCTGCAAAACAAAATTTATCAGAAGTAGATTGCTCCCATAGTGCCAGAGTTAACAATTTTCTGTTCCCATGCAGAGTTCCATAACGATACCTTTAAATAAAAAAAATTAAAAAGTCAATGAAGACGAACTTCCCTGACATTTCCCTGACCTTTTTTGACACCTCAAATTCCCTGACTTTTCCCGGTTTTCCAGGTTTTCCAGGTCTGTCGCCACCCTGAAAGAACTTTGTACAATACTACTGCAACAACACTGATCACTAGGACTCGGAAGTTGAAGACCTATAAATTGCCAAAAAAAAAAAAGACCTATAAAAAGACCTAAAAATATATAAAAAAGAAACTAAAAAGGAAAAAAGGACGTATAAATGTGATCCGAATTAATTAATAACTTCGGTTTTAATTACATATTTAATGAATAAATAATAAAACATTCTGGTGGTATGGAACACAAAGTGCGAAAAAATTATATGAATGAAATGCATCTTCTTTCAGTCAAAAATGTTTTTCTCTCGTTTCAGGGATGGTTCAAATATATTTCTTTTTTTTATTTCTTTACTACAGAAAGAATGTTCAAGAGGTGATGAACTGATGATGATTCGAATTGAGAATGGGCAGTTAAAACGTAGTCGAAAGAAGGTGAAGTTGCAAAAAAAAAGCAGTTAAGACCTAAAAAAAAAGGCTAAAAAAGGACCAATAAGCCAAAAAACGTCGAAAAAGGCAAAAAAGGACAAATAAAACTCATCTTTTTCTGGCCTACAATGACCCAAAATGAACATATATTATGATGGGCCTCATCTTCGGACACTAGGAAAAAATTATTTTTCCTCAACTTCCGAGCCCTACTGACCACAGATACCCTCCGAAATCAGAATTCTCTGTTTTTACTATCCGGATTCCGGATTTGGCCATTCCTAGTCTGCAGGGAAGTATTCACCGCATATATACAGTATATGTGTAACGTACACACCCATAATGTACCTTTAACTACCAAACCCCCCCCCCCCACCTCTTCAGTTCTGTAGGCGCGTTAATGTGGTGGGACAGAGGCGAGTTTCAATTTAATTATTCATTTCCTTTCGGTTCAACTGTCGACAAGAAGAGGTGGGGTGTTCGGTTTGCCAATTAAAAATTGAAGGCACTTCTGATGAGCACAGTTTTCCTTTTATAGTCCTGACAGCTTGATGTCTATGAAGCTGGTGGCACACGAAAAGGTACAGTCACCGGCAATAATAAATGGGACGCCCAGATCCTGAAATATTGGCTTCCCTGCGACGCGTTGTGTGTTGCCTAACTCTACGTCGATAGCAGAACTCCCATTTGAAGTTGGCTCATTGCCGTAGAGGCAAACATATCGCATTGCAGGGAAGCCGATATTTAAGGATCTGGGCGTCCCATATTTTATTGTTGGTGACTGTACATTGATTCAAGTTAAGTTCAAGAAAAAAAAGGTGAAGTTTCCAGTTGCGTGGGTTGGTACGGACCACATTTACGATCTCTGACAGTTTTTATATGTAACTAGCGGATTACCCGGAGTTGCTCGGGTATTTATTTATCCCAATCTCCTATTAGACAGGATAATAATGAATTCTAACTATAGTGTAAAATGTAACTAATTTTGTTTACAGGTATTTAAAAGTATAGGTAAATTATACAAATTATAAAGTAAAATCTTTTACAAATTCACTATAATATTAATTTTACTCAAAACTTGATTATAAACAACATTTTTAGTTTCACCTCCAGGAGCAAGAATAAATACATTGAACGGCATTGGGAGTGTCCCCTATTCATCTTAGCGATCCCGAAAACTATGGATTCCACACTAATATCGGTAGTTTTCGATTATTTTTACATGTCACCCCCAAGGTATTTTTCCAGGGAGGCAAACAAGGCACATATTCCCCAAAAATAGTGTTGTTCCCTAAAAAAATATTGCTTACTTTTGAATTTATGGTGTTCATGCAATAATTAACACATATTATTGTGGCTAGAATGCAATTATGTGTGTGAGATACAAAATTTTTGGTTGACTTTCATTTTCCAGGGGGGGGGGGGTGCCAGGGGTCTTGCCCCCACAGTATTTCTTTTCAGATTGTAAGTGATATTTGTACCAAGTTTGGTTGAAATTGCTCCAGGCGTTCGAGAGTTATGCAGCAACAAACATACACACATACATACATTTTATATATTAGATTCGATTTTTGTTATTTAGCATCGTTTTCTGCCAATTTGGCGAACCGCGACGATGAGGATGACGTGGTATGATGAAATTGATGAAACGACACTCGCAAAGAACACGCACGTACGTCGGGATTCAAACCAGAGACGCCTCGCGTCGTAGCGCGCTGTGCTAACCACTCCGCCACAGAGTCGGCACCAGTTTTTAGAGGTGATGTAATCAGCACCATGCTGTGGTCACGCAAGAAAAATTAAAGTTAGCAAAATAACATTGCAACAATGATGAATGCGCACCTGCACAGGCAGCAAAACAAAGGGCTGTCTGCCCTCTACGCACTAACACTATCGTCTATTACTACATTGGTTATCTTAACTTTCTAAGCCACTCACGTAGACGAGGATGAGTACGGGGCATTCCCGATGGCGTATTGGTAGCGTCGTCGCTTTGTAATCAAGGGGTCCCCGGTGGAGGCACATAGTGGTGTGGAACCCAATTTAAACTGCAGTTATCCCAATTAGCCTTAGTGAATAAACTGGACTTAAAACCCAACCCAATCAATCAACCAAGGAATCGAACGTCATAGGACCTGCTTCATTTAGCGTTACACTAACCACTCTGCCACGGAGATCTGCTTCTTCCTCAGTTTTCTACCATGCTAGAACTTATTTTATTTTGTATTTTGACGTATTTTACATTACATCCCTTTTGTACAGTAACGGACACGTCTGGGTTGTGGCGATTCCATTGAAAGTTCATATGAAATTGTTACAACCCAGTAGTGACCGTGACTGTACCTCTTTAGGACGAATGCAGATGAAACTGATGAAGCAAAAACGCTACTGAACATGCCTATGACCATGCCGGGACTCGAAACCTAGACTCTTCGGCAAGATTACTCACTCAAGATGTAAGAAACGTGCTAGAGTAGAAATGCTGACTTCAATTTCAAAAAATTACAAAGGTGAAATGAAAGAGACTAAGATCAGGAATTCTATCTTGTAGCTCGGTTTCCGATATATAAGATGAAGTGAAATCATAACTTCACAAGATCCTTGGAATGTTGCAATAATATCCTTCAAGAGCTATAGATGTTGTGTTTCTGGAATCGTGACTTGCATTCAACGATGGGACCAGTTTTCTGCAGATTGATGATCATACCGAAGATTGACTGGATGATAACAAAATGTCTTCGATCCATTTGAGTATTGTATTTTTTTTTTCAAACTTGATAATTGAAAGAAACTTTTAAACCATCAAACAGGTTCTACCCAACAGGTAGATGCCAGTCCTAAGACTGGATAAAGAATGAAGGGAAGGTTTGTAAAATGACAAGTAACAATTTACCTCATTACCCATCATATACGAGTAGGTACGCAATTTCCACGTCACCAGCAAGGTAGGTATTACCTCGACCCATGTTGTCTGTCCCCTGTACTCATATGCTTGCACGCATATTCCATGTATGCAACGCCCCCTACACCCAATTCCACAATGTTCGGATATGTTGCCAGTGCAGGTTACACTTACGGCGATTGATTGATTTTACTTCGCTTTTCTGCCACTTTTGGCTAATTGCGAAAATGGGTATGAGTGATGATATTGATGAATGGACACTCACAAACACCCATGCCGGAATTCGAACCCGGGACCCCTGCCGTCGTAGCGCGATGTGCTAACCACTCTGTCACGGGGGTCGGCTTATGGCACCACGGAACAACAACCAACAATATTAGTTCCAGTATTCTGCTAGATACATTGTAATTCAAATTTCTTCACTGGCTGACATTTACAAAGTATGCCGGTAAAGACAGGATCTCTGTTGGAAAATTTTGAAGCAAGTTCATATAACGTGTAATTACGCACTGGAAATTTTTACCCAGAATGCAAATTTTGCCCTCAGTTTCGCCAAGTTAACATGGCGTCCGCTTTTCTGCCATACTGAAATGGGTGAATCAGCCGTCCCTGCTTTGACTATTAAACAGGGGACCAAAAAAGGTGACTTCACTAGGCCAGTGTGGAGGACACAGACTGGCCAACATGCGAAACCTGAGTCACTGGTTATACACGAAGGGGAAAAGACCTTCAAAATAGCAACGAGGTTACTGGCACAGCCAGGCGATCATGCCGAAACACCAGACAAAAGTGCACCTCGTCAACGCTGCCATCTGTTGTTTGCGTAACATCCGGAGAAAACGTGATTTTTATTGAACGATTGCTGGACGCACAAAGCAAGGCGAGATACATTGTGATAAGTGTTTCATACTAGTGTCACGTTTCCACTGATGACAGCTCTTGCACTGAACGTGCATGCAATGAAAAGAATCGTACATGCCTCTCGAGGTAGCACGTATCTTCGGCAGTTTTGCCAGCTCCTGGACGTGGAAACAACTAGATGTGCAGGTCATGAAATGACCCTAGAAGTGTTGTAAAAAATAGTTAGATCCTGGTATAAACCTCAAAAACACTTGTTAAGATTTTCAACCGTGATTTGCAATTAGTGTTGCAGATGTCCTGTATTACAGTTTGTTTTGATGTCATGTAAAGTTTATATTTTAATTTATGTAATCAGTTGCGGCGATTGTGTCAACCGACGGGGCAAGGACAGTTTACTTTCTTTTGGTACACAAGGCTTGTGGGGGCAAAAAGTGGGGACAATCTCCCCACGTATCCTAATCGCCGCCATTGAATATCATATACAACGTTGTATGTAGTGCGTCTCATAAATATTATTATTGGTAATGTATAGAAAGTTGATGTTCAGTGTATGTTCTGCACTGGCAAAGGAGAAATATGACAGGGGCGTGCCCAAAAACAAAATTGGGAGGGATATTGACAAAGGTCTACTACACACACACACACACATATTGTTGCAAATACTTCAGCAGCACTGAAAATTCCTAATATGTTTACGTACTGATATAGAAATCTTGAATTCTGCATTCTTTCTTTCTTCCATATGTGATTGTCTTTACCACTTGATGAATTAAAAAAGGCTTACCTTTTTAAGCAATTTTCGGCACTTCAGGACTTAATAGACAATCATTCGGAATTTCATGATCCCGAAATCAGAATCGCGACGGAGAGATTTTCTTAAACCAAAATTACACGACCCCACATAGCACTAGTGATTTGCAAAAAAAATTAAATATATGATATATTTCCCTTTCACTTGCAGTGAAAACTCGATTTTTTTTTCATTTAATTTTCTAGTGCCAGTGTACTTTCCAGCTATATTCTAATTATTTGTGCGAGGTTAAAGTTAAGAAAAAATTTCGTTATATCAATGTGCAGTCAACTATTTACACAAAGAACAGATTTGTAGCAATATCGCTAATATAAGTGGACCAAGGACACAAATTTTGGGAGGGCTTGAAGCCCCAACAAACCCCTCTCGGCACGCTCTTGAAATGTGACAATCCTGTTTGGTGGAACAGAAACATGAAATTATGTAAGGTTACAGGCAGTGCACGTACGTCATGTTACACGACTCAAGGTTACTTACATGAAAATGGCACTTACTAATCATTGAAATGTAAATGCTGTCTGGAGGAAACCGTATATTATCTCCTGCCATTGTTGAGCACGAGACCCATTGTTACACCTACATACCACGAAATATAGAACAATGCCCTCTTCTAGCGAAGTCCTATTGTACATTGTCCTACAAGCATAGAACAAGCATAGCATTTTTCAAGAAAGAAACGCCAGAGCTTCGGTACGTACTAAATAATAATCTATTTCGAAGAATTTAGATGCATGGTGCACTTTAAAAGATTTTTTCGAAATAAAGGAACTAATTCATAAGCTGAAATTTGGTAGATAACACCTTTGTAACATTAATAACAACACCAAAAGTCCCCGGCGATCAGCCGTACGCTAAGTACGTCATATTGAAAAATGGCGGTAAATTAAAGTTTTCACGAAATATATTCTATATATAATTCATAACAAGATGAAATTTGATGCATAGCTTCTTTATAACATTAATAATAACATATCAAAAGTAGTTAGTGTACGGGTGATTATCGGCAACTTTTGGTATGTTGTTATTAATGTTACAAAGATGTTATATTCCAAATTTCAGCTTGTTATGAATTAGTTCCTTTATTTTTCTTATATTGACTGCACTTAATTGTAGAAACTTGAACCTGCTGAATGCAAAATCGCATTTAGAAATTTGTTTAAAACTCTTTGAATGCCAGATGGCAAATTTTGTGTTCGAACCATACTTTCAACTACTACAATAAGAATTACAAAGCTAATTTTCAATTCACCTCACAACCTTACTTTCAACTACTACAATAAGAATTATAAAGCTAATTTTCAATTCACCTCACAACCTCAAATATATTTCAGTTTGTGATAACCAACGACATGTATTGAGTAGGGTGCGGATTTTTTTGTCTTGTTTTTTCTTCTTTGCATCAAAACCCAGACTTTAATTTTAATCTTAAATTCTTTTCGTGATGTTTCGAGCCTAGTAATGCATCCATAGTATCTAGAATGCCTTTTAAACTATTTCGGAGTCACTGTAAAACGTCTATGATTTGGCGACCTTGCTCTATAAGGTAACTTCTTTTTTGTGTTCAACTGAGAGCTTGGCTGGAATTCAAAATCGCAAGGGATGTCAGATCCTGGTAACTTACGTGTTTTGACGCCAACCAAATGCATATGCCAGTCGCGAGCTCGTACGAGTCTCAAGTTGTTTTGCTGAGAGAGGTAAGTGGTTTTAAAATCTGTCGAGATATCGTGTCATTCTCGAGTCGGGCAGTTGCCAAATGCCTAAGGTCGAAATGTCTAGACAACTAGTGGAAGACAGATGTTGTGTAAGAAGCTTGATTTGTCAACACACTTGAGTAAGCTACCAGCACAAGATATGGTGGGACAGGGAGGGGTATGTCCCGCTTACACAACATATTTTACAAATAGATTATAACTGCGTCCGCAGTAGCTATACCATTACCGGTACTACTTCTGGAACTTTGTTAATCATTCAAATCTTACTAACCGAATAACAACTGGACACAAGCGGCATGACGATACTTGAACTAAGATGTCGGTTGCATGCGAATGTATAACAAGTTTTTTTTAATTTTGCAGATTCCTTGCAATACTTTACCCAATTGACTGAAATGGTGAATTAAGGTTTGCTGAGTAACCCAATGATAAACTTATTTCCTTTATTTTACTTCGCTTTTTATGCCACTTTTTTGCTAATTTGCAAAGATGGGGATGAGTGATGATATGATGAAATTGATGAATGGACACTCACAAACATCCATACCGGAATTCGAACCCGGGAACCCTGGCGTCGTAGCGCGATGTGTTAACCACTCCGCCACGGGGGCTGGCAGGTGATAAACTTGGCTCAATTCTAAGCGAACCTTGAAACAAGTCACAATAAAAGGGGGCGTTGTTAATGGGAGCATTGGGAGGCACTGCCCGCATGAAAATGTTAAAATAATTTTACTTCATTTTTTAAAAAAGAAACCTCCAAAATATTATCACTTTTAGAAAAGATCGCAATTGGTTACAGTTATTGTGCTAATTGGGATACAGACTAAGTTAAATATAAATACAATAATATGCATCTTGTAAGTGTTCTAAAAATTTTAATTTCATAGATGGACCTGCGACTCCAAATTTCGGTTGACGTTGTATAAACTCATTGAAATACTCTCATGTTCACATGATATATAGTATTAGGAAGAAATGCATTTTTCATTCCTTTTTCGTAAACCAAGTGCATATGCTTCACAGTGCTTGCTATCTTTTCAATTAAGGTTTTCCGGGTTTATTCAATGGAAAAATTAATGTATCGTATACACGTGTGGGAAGTCAACTGGATCAAATTTATTTTAAGAGTACCGGGTGTTTCAAAAAGTCGCCTTTGATAGGTTATAAGGTGAAAGATGTAAGACATTTACACAGACTTTTCTGTGTTATGTGTTTTAATAATTTTGATTTGTCAGTTTACTGCATATAGGAAATTCTTGAAATTAGTAGCTCATGTCAAAGTTTATTTTTCTTTCCAGAATGCCAATTCTCGAAGAAAAATGTATTTAAAAAATGTCGCAGGGTCATATTTCGAAGCTCAGTGGCAGGTGCCATATTAATCTGTGGTTTCAAACAATATGGGCCACGTGCACCATTATAAGTGAGGTGAAAATTCGACCCCTTAGTGGAATACAATCTTGGTTGGCAACACTAGCTGTCTAGAATTTTGTCTTCAGGTGCAACAAAAGGTCCAGTACTGACCATACAATCGGATGATAAATCATATTTTTGCCATGAAAATTTACTTTCCCCTGTAAATTTAGTTGCACATGACAACTCTAAAACCCTATAGCATTGATGAACATACGGTTGCGCGACTTTTGAAATACTGTGTATCAAGGTGGATTCATTTAAATCAGATGATTTTTTTAAAATCACTTTCAAGGAACAATTTATACAATAATGAACATAAAGATTTTGTAGATATTAGATTCACTTTTGGTGAAAGTACATTAATCTCTTAATCATTTAATAAGTTTTAATAGGCTCTAAGAAAGAAAAAAGGATACAAAATACCATAGAAAGTATTTCTATGAAACAGCATATATCTTTATGTATGGCGCCAGAAAACACACAAGTAATTTTAAGCATGTTTCTTAAAAAATAAAAATACAGTAGAGCGTCGATTATCCGAAGTAATTGGGGGACATGGGTGTTCGGAAAACTGGTTTGTTCGGATAATCGAACTGTACATGTTTATTTGCCAAAAAGAAGTACTGTACAGTAAATTTATTCATAAAAACAGGCATCTCTTTAAGTATGTATTACAAAGTAACGTACAAAGGCAACTTTAGTAGGAATATATAGTATGTGGTACAGTTTATTAAACAAAAATATGTACATATTACATACGCATTTTGCATGAACAATACACACAGTACACAAAATTAACGTACTTTTTTCATTACAGATATCTGAAAGTGAGCGAGTACACAGTTCGGTTAGGCGGTCGTTCGGTTGACCGACGTTCGGATAATCGACGCTCTACTGTATATATAAATAAAAATCATTTTTAATATATAAATAAAAAATCATTTTTTTAATATAAAAATCATGATTTTTATCCACCCTGCTGTGTATTATTCTTTAGAAAGAGGTCTCCTCGTGACACCATCGTTCTCGATGAATATTCTGGACGGATCCACCTATATACCTTTGCTATAATTCTATTAACCTTGACCATGTGTTCTAAATTCACAAAAACCCAGATTTATTTGCTGTGTTCTGCCCAAAGACGGTATGCAGTCTTTTTGGTTCTGCCCTTGCACAAACTGCATTAACCTTGAAAGGAACAGACACAAAGAACAACATGCGTAAGAAAAATCCACCTATCAAGCACCATATGGAGCAAAATACTGGTAAACATCATGCATAGGCTTTCCTTCGAGCCAGACAGTCACCACTACTGATTTGCTTTGGTCAAGGTCAATGGTTTTCTGCCATTTTTTTTTTCCATGTTCGCTTGCAGTTGAATGGCGCCAGCAACACATTAAAAAAAGGGACAAATAATTTTATGGTCAATTCTCCTTTAGCACGCATGTTAAAGAATAAGAATTGCTTCCAAAAGTTTTTTTTAAGAGACTGCATTAAAGCCAGCAAAACACGTGTCAAATCCTCGTGAGACTTTACGAGTGTCAAGGGTAAAGAAAAATACGACAATGCCTTTTAAACTCAGTTTTTCGTACCAGACCTGGCAACTGTTTGTGGTTTCTTACAATTACACTTCGCTCCTAGTAAACAAAAGAACGACCATAAACTCTTACGATCTTTTCACCATGGCAGTTGTTTCAGAAAAGTAATTTCAATTCATTTTTTGTTAAGTTGCATGACGTGTTACAAACACATAAGCTAGGTATACAATAGCATTTAAAATCTATCCAGTTTCCATTGTCAACTACTCTCTTGATCTCGTCTGGAAGAATTCGTTGAAAGTTTCGAGATATCGACTTTTGCAGCTGATCCATGTGACGAAGGACTCTGAAGAGTACGTAAGTGAAGTGATTCCTATCTGGTGTCCAAATAGCGTTCACAGCTGAGCTCTTTAGGGTATTGCTCAGAAAAAACATGAGAAAAGTAGTACCCTTATAGGACGATCATGTCCGCCTGGGTATATAGTTAAGAGTCCAGATTCGAACGCCATTCGTTATCTTCGACAGCTCGGCAGGAAGCCGGCCGGACCCGTGTCTGGTTTCGAGCCAGCACCTGTTTATCTGAAAAGCGCTGTTGCCACTTTTACCAGCAGTGTTTAGACATCCATTTAATCACTGCGACTTTATACTCCCAAGGTCTCCACATTGTATTAAAAAATAGCGCAACACAATAATACTACCTAGCAAAGATAACGCAACCTCGCGTTAAGAAATCTCTAAAGAAACTGAATTGGCAAAATCTCATTTACTCCACGTGAACTTGACAAAAGCTGTCAGTTCCTAAAACGGACGCTATTGGTGGGAAAGGTTTCAGTGGAGGATTTACTGGGCTCCACGTGGATTTGACATTGTTGTCAAAATTGAAACTGATCTTTCGGAACTTTTTTTTTTGTTAAGTGGTTTTCGAATCAGGACTCGAACTTTACATGTCCGTCGTTTAGTTCTGTGTCAAAACAAACATTGGTGAACTGATCCACCTACCAAACAGCAGCCCAATGCAACATAAGCCAACTCAATCGGTCCCACTACACCTGACCCTGAGACACAATCGATCAAAAGTTACCCTCAATATCTCAAAAACCGGCAAATGTAAAAATCTAAAATTTTCTCGAACTGAAGACCTAGGAAATTCATGTGTAACGCTACATAAATTATTTTGATTGCTTCTTCCGCCTGTCTATGGGAATCAATCAATCACAAATCAACAATTGAAATAAGCCTAACCTTCTATATCCCTGAAGTTTGGCTTGAGTTTGTTTGTAACTCAACTTGATTCACAGAAAAGCTAATCAGGACTGATTCCTCGGTTAGAATACGGCGACTTTACCACTACGCCATCGCGGAGACCCCGACATCTCAGAAGTAAAATTTACAAATCAATATTATTTCTGCGTTGGTAAAAGAAGGAAAACCTGTATTTTGTCAACCGACTTATGGAACACCTTGTATTACGATTGTTATAGGCCTTACACCTACCCGGCCCTGCTTATGGAACAGGCTGTACATGATGTTTACTTTAATCAGGCAACCGCTAAGAATTTATCTGTGAATACCCAATGATAGTACGCATTCCCTATTTACTGAAAAGTTACCAATCCTTGACAAGCAAGCGCTAACTTGACTCGACAGTCATTATATCTGTCCACTTCAAAGACTGGCTATTGACACCAATGGAATTACAGGCGAAACTTAGAGAACCATCTTCGATCGTGGGCAATTTGTTTAGACAACAGTACCCTTGTTAGCACAATGAACAAGTAGCTGTTCAATTAGGCGTTCTCGCGAGGTCATCGACACCAAATATTACTACACAAGAACCGTAACACTAATTACCAGTAGCCACTTGCAAATTAAATCTCTAATTTTCAGCGCTAAAGGTGACGAGTTCCGGAAATTGCATACTAGTTGCCCCGTGAATACATTACACTTCAAGAAGCAAAAAGTAATAAGTGCACCTGTTTACATATTCTAGAGAAAGCTGACTACTTTTTCTGCATCTGGAAAGAATAGATAGTTGTCGACTATTGGCAACCACTGTCGGTTGAGCAGAAAGTGAAAGTATTAAAAATAGTGAACCGCAAGCTTTCTCACTTTGGGGCAGGTGCAGCCTGCCAGCCAGTTCTTCCTGCCCCGCCAACAACAGAAAAACTTTGTTTTTAATTGGTTGACTTATTTAACTTCGCTTTTCTGCTACTTTTTGGGCTAATCGCGAATATGAGGATGAAGGGACGTTCACAAACATATATGGACGGCAGAACCCGAGCCCCACAGGCTTCTATTAAAATATGCCATTGAAACTGAAGATACTGCTTCATTTTACTTGCTACGATCACAACAATCACATGTTCTGTAATTGAAACGAACAAATATTGTTGAAGGCAGGCCAATCACATATGATGTGTTTTACAAAAGTAGGGTGACGAGACGTCCTGATTTTCGCAGGACAGTCTTTTTTTTTCTTTTTTTTCTCTTTAGGGTCATGTCCTACGGTCTGCGATGTTACTCCAAAAAAACCGAACATGTCCTATTTTTCAACAGCGTCATGAGAAATGTCCTGCAAAACACCCAGACGAATTCTTTACCTGTGTGAAACTGTTATCGTCTATTAAATTAATAGCATTGTTAGTTTGCAAAGAAATACTTGTATATCTAAAATTGTTCACGCTCCCTTTGATAGCGGCCTGTGTCTTACTGTAAAGCTTATAGCTACGGCTCGGAAGTTGAGGCAAAATCCTTTTTTTCCCTAGTGTCCAAAGACGAGGCCCAACATAATACCTGTATACGTTCATTTTGGTCACTATAGGCCAGAAAAATGTGGGTTTTATTTGTCCTTTTTTGCTTTTTTCGGCGTTTTTTTGGCTTATTGGTCCTTTTTTTAGCCTTTTTCAGGTCTTAACGGCTTTTTTTTCAACTTCACCTTCTTTCGACTAGGTTTTTACTGACCATTCTCAATTCGAATCATCATCAGTTCATCACCTCTTAAAGATCCTTTCTGTACTAAAGAAATAAAAAAAAATAATAAATAAATATATTTGAACCATCCCTGAAACGAGAGAAAAACATTTTTGGACGACTGAAGCAGGTACGGTACAAGGTCCTACCTTTGAGCGGGCGCGACTGCGCAAAATTTACGCCAAAAGTAGTTTTCTTTAATTTTCTTGAGTTTCCTTCGAATTCGTCGACCTATGCTTTTTATGTATTCCTCAAAGAGGTATTTTGTGTTTCATATTAGCAGTCATTGTTACTAATCCATATGTTATACTCTGTCAATTGTTGATTATTTCAGATCAGAACACCATGTCGTAAAGTTTGGCTTCGCGCCTGCTCCTGTTATGTAATTTTTTCGTCCGGTCATTGTTGAAAATGAGTCGACAAAACGTAGACGTGAGCGAAATTCAGCGTATCCTTCAAGTTTCTGCTGATGAAGAAAGATCACATGAATTGGACAGTGATAGTGACTTAAGTGACGAATATATAGAAGTCAATCAATATGACAGTGAATCATTTAGTATCATTCATTATGAGCAAGGAATTTTATAATATAAACGTAAATTTTTTTGGGCCTACATTTATTTATATCATATCTGAGGTTAATATAAATGAAACATGTTGAAATACAAGTTAGAATGCTGAAAATAATAAAAAAAATTACTTGTAACATTTAGGTTTTCAGCAGGAATATCTGTCGTAAAAAGTACGACATGCGCCTGCTGATGAAAAGCGTGAGGCGCTATAAATATGTAATAAGTTACGTACTGTATTTTTCTTTTTTTCAGCATTCTAACTTGTATTTCAATATGTTTCATTTATATTAACCTCAGATATGATATAAATAAATGTAGATCCCAAAAAATTTAAGTTTATATTATAAAAATCCTTGCTCATAATGAATGATACTAAATGACGTAAAAAATTAGTCACGCGCCCGCTAGAAGGTTAACCGTAACTTGTCTGGAAGGTCGCTCTGTAAGTGGCAACTTTATCTTATTTTGAAGCTTTGAGCACGGAGTATACGACCAGACAGCACGCGCCTGAAAAGATCTCAGAGTCAGATAAGGAGGTGCCGCATATAATATAATTAATATTAGAACTGAAGTTATTAATTAATTTGGCTCACATTTATACATCCTTTTTTCCGTTTTTAGGTCCTTTTTTATATATTTTTAGGTCTTTTTTTTGGCAATTTATAGGTCTTCACCTTCCGAGCCCTACTGATAGCTATTGCTTAGAAGCAGATATTGCATGCAGTCTGTTCATGGTATGATATGCAAGGTGTAGAGTGATGACTAAAAAAAGTATATGCAGGGGAGCTTTCAAAATTGAAAATAGCCCAATTCAGGGGATTTGCATGTGTGATGCATTGATGAGATGATTACTACAGCTGTGGCAAGAGAAATATATTCTCAGTATCGATTAATATTTTAATATTTCACAATGTATTAATGTTTTATGGTAAGAAAGGAAGGAAACAGCAAGCGACACTTATTTCTTTGCTTCGTTTGCATCATGGTACCGATATAATTGCATTAATCAGTTTATTAGTCCCCGAAAAAACGTAATGTAAATGTAAATCTCATTGTAAAATTTGCGCAAGTTTTGAAACTCTGGAGAGGCATGTTGTGCATGACAAAACTGAGAAATAATATGCACTGACCTCAAACCGTATACGCTAGACTTTCCAATCTGGTTAAAGCGAATACCTAAACACTAGAGAAATGGTTCTCAACCTTCGGGAAACCATGCCCCGGTATTTGTTTTAAAGTCAATGCCCTTAGCCCAAGAATTTTCCTCGTAAATACTTTTAGAGTATTTAAGTTTTTATGCATGAATTAACATCCCTACCTATGAAATTAAATATTGATAAATAAATTCTGGCATAATCGTACAGAGTAATAATAGATTACGTGTGTAGGATTGTTGACAAATATAAAAATATGGATGACGAAGTGGTAACGTCCTCTCCTTGTAATTAAGTGATCCCGGGTTCGATATCCGGTGGAGGCACATAGTGGCGCGGGTCCCACTTTAAACTGTAGGTCGAGTCCTGATAAGTATATTTGTGCATTAAAAAAATGGACTTAAAAACGAAAACTCGCAACTCAAATATGATATTGGGATTATGATAGTTGTCAACCATTTTCAGCAGAATCTCTCGCAGCTCAGTATTGATACGAGGGGACGGTATCGGGTCGCGGCCCGGCGGTTCAGAAATAATGCACAAGATTACTTTAGCATGTTGACTGATCTATCTTGAACTAAAGTGCCTCCATATGCTGGCTTTTTCAAATAAAAGCAGTCACGTCGTAAATCGCCAAAACACGGCCTCTTTTCACGATGTTGAAGGCAAATAACTGCATCAAAAAATTTGATAAAGCGAAAAGAACGTTGTGTTTAAATCTTAAAACACTGTTAAAACATTGTACGTATAGACACTTTATTATATCAACAAATTATAGGTTCAAACATGATGTCGGTTGGGCTCTCTTCTAGTGTCTAAATATAGCTCGTTGGAATGAAGCATTCACTGCGCATACGCGAACAACACACTGAGGCGACACGATGCACGGTATTGAGAAAACGGCACAGTGGGAGAGACACGTAAGCGACATGCGACACGTGCAGCTTGCCGCGTCTCTTCGGTTCGAAAGGTTGCATTGATTACTGAGGGTTCGCTTCCAAGCGACACGTGTCGCGTGTCTGTTCGGTGCGAATTTCTCCGTAAGAAGGGAAGCCCCCAGTGGTGGAGTGGTTGAACGGTAGGACGCCAGGAGTCCTGGGGTCGAATCCCTGCCTGAACATGAATGTTCTGTGCGAGTGTTCATTCATGAATTTAATCATATCATCACTCATATTCATTGTTGCAATTAGCCAAAAGTGACAAAGCGACGTTAAATAACAAATAAAATAAAATCAAGAAGAAAACATTAAATATAATTGTAATATTTCATGATACAGGTAAGCAGCACAACTTTTCCTTTGCCAAAGAAGGGAAGGGGTGTACTTGAACCTGTGCTCTTAGTTTTAGCTGCAATTCCACCCGTACGGATCCATGGATGTCCTTTTATTTTCAGAAAATCTGGTTACCCTATCCAAAAGAAACAATTCTCAACAGCAATGCTGACGAAAAAGCACAACAGCCGGTGAACATTGTAGATACACCCCCAGTACAGGAATGCTAAATCTGCTTCTCTTTCAGATTTAACATCAATGGTTTGCCTGTTGTATGCAAGATAGCGGTCTCGATATGACGACAGTTGTTCGGGGGTAAGACATGTAACACGCATGAGGGAGAAGTTCACAGCATTCTTGTTGGGAAATCTCATAGCAAGAGACCTGTAGGTCGACGAAGATGGAATAGCAGTAGATGTACCCCGAGAGAGATGGTCAAAAGTAAACTGATAATGGCCAGAATAGGAACAGATTGAAGGCACGTGTTGCTTAGGCAATAAACCTACGGGTTTAGGAATACCAAAGTTAGTTAATACTGATTCGATGGTGTGTGCCTATTTTCAATACGAAAGCTAGGTTTACTACATAATGATTATTAGGGAACGGATTTATATGTAATAAAAATGTGCTAAATATGTAAATACATATTTAGTTATTTTCACCAAAATATGGGGTTAAATATGGACTTCAAATTGTAAAAAAAAATACATTTTTCATACTATGAGACACTACACAGGCTCCATGTAATACAGTAAGCTTACATTGACATTAATTGTAAAACACAAAATGAGTTTCCATTATCTGTTTCCAAAACAATGAATGACATTAAAATGGATTTATATTGACTGAAATTGCGTTCAATATCGCAAGAAGTGAAGGGAGTGTGTTTCAAATTTATCAGTTATTCACAAGAAATTCACCCAACTCTTTCGGTCACACAGGGTTATGTAGTTATTGCGTGAATATGGAGTATATACTGAGAAATGTTCTGAAATATGGAAATAATGTTAAAAAAAAATAATTGTAAAATATGAGCCAAAACCTATGTAAACGTATAGAAAATAAAAACTACATTTTTAGAGTTAACATGGCATGATGCGCAAAGATAATACAAAATATAACTGAATCAGCTTCATACAAAAATATGTATTTACATATAAATCCGTTCCATGATGATTATCGTTTCTATTTATCCCAATTTGATCTGCAATATATTGGGATTAAAAACCAATAGGCATGTTCAGTCACAATGAACTAGCGCACAATGTTCGGCGGATTGAATACTTTCACTTTTCAAGAACAATATAAATATGTCAACTCTTGTCATTGATACTTTAGAAAAATATTTTAACAGTATTGATTGATTATTTTACTTCGCTTTTTTGGCTAATGCTGAAGATGACGATGAATAATGATAGGGACAATCACTCAGATGGAAAGAACTTAGGTCCCACAGATGCCAAAGCCTCATTAGTATGCAAAATGCAGTCCAGGGTGTACTACGTGGGAAAAGGTTGACATTTGGGTATCTTCCCAAAGGGTCGCCCTTACATGCACCCCAATATTTAAATATTAATCTATACCAACTAACAGCCGAAACCAGGGATGTGCTGTAGACTATAAGTTTACGCGTTGTGTACACGTAATCTGCACGAAGATTGCATTGGCTTATAGTTTTCATAGTTACTGTAGACAATGCAAACAACAGGGAAGAAAGACATCCCAGTGCTCTTTGAAAGAGAAAGTATTTTTTTTTTCAAACATGTCGATAATCTGGGCCTATATCCAACTTAAGACCATCCGACATAATCAAAGTTGTCAATTTTTCACTAACGAGAGGAAAAGGGACTACCAGAAGAAAAACAAATTACAGTCATAGGTAAAAACTTACATTATTTTTAACACTGACAAAATGGAAGGCTAAGATATATATATATATGTGTGTGTGTGTGTGTGTGTGTGTGTGTGTGTGTGTGTGTGTGTGTGTGTGTGTGTGTGTGTGTGTGTGTGTGTGTGTGTGTGTGTGTGTGTGTGTGTGTGTGTGTGTGTGTGTGTGTGTGTGTGTGTGTGTGTGTGTGTGTGTGTGTGTGTGTGTGTGTGTGTGTGTGTGTGTGTGTGTGTGTGTGTGTGTGTGTGTCTTTTAAGCAGATTTTTCCACGCGTGTGTGTAATGGTGGAAAATAGAAGTAAAACAAATCTTGTCATACGGACATTGCAGTTTGTGTGTGTGTGTGTGTGTGTGTGTGTCGTGACAAATTTATTTTGAAATTTAATGAATACCTAGTGAATTGGTCGAATGTAAATAAATACTCAAAACACTTATATCTGGACAGTGGAATACTCCACGCTTTCTATGTCCATCTGCTGACGTTGGTTGCTGCTTCCAGCACAATGCGAATGCCTTGCACGAAGAACGCCGGAAGTCATGTTGTCTACGTTGATTTACGTCATCGACGTATATTACATAGTTTTTACATAGTCTACACGTAGAATGTAGGCAATCGTTGTTTACACGCAGACGCACATCACTAGTCGAAGCATGCAACTTGCCTATTTTATACATGGACGAAAGTTATTGTTGGCAGATAAAAAAAATAATTAAAAGTTTATTTTTGTATTAATCTAGTTATTATAAGCGTACATTAACGAATGTGGCCACTTAAAAGATTTTTAATTTTCCATTGATAGTGTGTTTAATATTGATGAAGGTTTTGAAATTGGCCATTGGACGCATCACAACAGTACCAGAAACTTCTGCGTAAGTATTGTTAATATTTGTCCTTTTATTATTTCACCCCTATGATAGCGGCAACAATGAGAATGGAAGATGGATAGATCAAATGGGCGAAAGAAATTAAAAATGTCGGAAATATATTGTTACACGCCACACGCTCATTTTCATTATAATGGGTTTAACTAGAAGTTCAGGATAGCACGTCATCTGGTGTTTATCAGCTGTTCAAGATGTTCGCTTTCACACATGATTTTTTTCGTGGATTTTCGAGGATTTTACCCAACTTTTCAAAGGCAGATGATTTTTCTGCGAATTGTGATGTTATATCACTTGTGTTGCAACTGATTCAGATTTCCAGTTTTTCACTTGTAATTTGACTTGCCAACCATCCTGGTTTTCCGGACAAACTTCGTTACGAGCTACAGGAATGATGAGATTTAGTATTATATTTTTTATTTTCTTTTGGTGTGCATTTGCCGAGCGAAGAAATTTATTACTGAAAACAAAATCAATTACTTGACAATATTATTTTGAAGACTCGTATTTCTTTTAGAAGAATTTTGTTAGAGTATTACGGTTTCATCTGTATATTTATTGTACTTTAGTATTATACGGACTACCTCATTTGTCTACGTTAAATTATATTCCCCTCGCAAACATATCTAACCTAAGCTGAGAATCGTATTTGGCGAGGCGGTGGCTGCGTCCAGTGTCGACGCTTTCAACCAGGTAGTCCCTATAATACTAAAGTACCATTTATTTTGCTTTGCTTCCTTGCAAATTGCGATTGCCAGGTTGTTTTAATAAAGTTGATTCAATCTTGTATTCACAGTACGAATACCACAAACAGGTAACAGCTGATATTCAGGACATGAGTCTCCTCTACAGGGTTTGAAGGCTGTAAAGAATTCTCCCTGAATTTTATTCTTTAAAGTTGGCAAGCCTACTTGTAATTCGCATCTAGTATTTTCTAAATTCTCAAATTTTCCACTTTCTCGACAGTGTATACTTCCAAAACGTAACCTTGTATTCATTTGCTACACACACAGCATCATTTCCCCGGTTGCAAAATCCCAGATCGTCCGAAGTGGAAAAACAAAAACCGTCGACAGACGAAGTTTCACCTGATCTTGAAACGTAACGTGAGAAATACATTTAAAGGCTCTAATTACAACGTGTCGAGCGAATCTGTTTCCACGGGGAAAGTTGCCCACGCCTTCGACAACCAAGCTCAAGAACACACAAAACAACAATAAAAGGATCGTGTGTAAATATGTTGTGTTCGTTGCTTCAGAACAAGAGCCCAAAAGAAAAACAATGCCCTTGGAAGCGGCGGCCGCGAAAGTTCTTCCACAAACATACACCCGTGTGGAATTCCTGCCGAGTCTGTGGGTTTTGAATGTCGAGTTGGTGATGTCATCCCACAAGACTGGTAAGTCAAGACGATGTTTGTGGTTGCTTGGTAAGCAACGGTTGTGGGCATAAGGGAACGCAAACGAAGGAATATGTACACAATTAGTAGCGTACTTAAGATTTCATTTTGAGCGAAGGCTAATATTTTATTCCAGAACAGAACCGTCCCTAAGGAGTGGGCCATGTCCCCCTCGAACCATGTAAAGTACATATAGGACCGTACCATCAAGGCACATTTAGGGAATGTGGAGGTAGGATCTCGCACATTCTCGATATCGGTCATTTTGGAGGTGATGTGATCAGCACCACGCTCCTGCTGCCTGTACCCCCTTCCCCCTAGGTACCCATTCGTTTGAGGCTGTGTGAGCCCCAGAGCCGCTTTATGCTGCGACAAGACCGGGAAAATTCCGATCTTAGATCACCCACTCCGGGAATCGAACCCGGGTCTCCCGCGTGGAAATGAGCCGCCATACCAAAAACCACCGTGGCTGAAATGCGAATCTATAGAAACCTACGAAAATAACCTTGACTATTTTTCATACATTACAAGAACTTCGATTTTGTCCTTGTATAAATTGTCCGACATTTTCCAACTGCTATCGCGATGCGAAAATGTCCTTTTGGGGGGGATTAACTCGCATTCAGACATGTTCTTTCTTATAAGGATCATTGCTAACACGTATCATTTAATTTATAAATATATTATTTTCTGAACACACAAATCTCAAGGCTGTTCAATGGTACTGTAAGAAAATGAAAGGAAATTTGAAAACATTGTAAATTTGCGGAATAAAGTAAGCCACTAATCTAATACTACTGAAAACTGAATGTAAATACTAAACAAAGGAAAAAAATACGGGCCTGTCCTACAATATTCATAGCATAAACGTAGTTTTTAAAATTTGAGTAACTATAAACTTCTGGGGTCTCTGGTACATTTCTGTGCGGCGTCTCAACCCACAGTGTGTTGTTTAAATACGCCTCTGTGCACCTTCGTGGTATTGAAGTTATGAGAGAAGGGAGGGTTTTTACCCTTCACGGTGACACAATCACTTGGCACTGAATAATAGTGATGACGATATGTTGAAGAACGTCAACATTTGGCAGCGCAGGGGCAGGATTACGTGGCAAGCAGCTGATTGCATCGCTCACGCTAGAGGGCTTTCTTCTTCTTGGTAGAGCAATAAAGGAGGTTAATGAAAAATTAGGATTGGAAACTGGGTAAAATCATAAGTGCTGGAACGATCACATTAATGGTGGCGATTGACTCAACCTTCCCCCCACACACAAAATGTCAGATGAACGAAATCCTCAGGTACACCGCTAGTTAACCTCTACACAAATCTCTCTATTACTGCTATCTTTTTAGCTCTGTTGCTTATACTAAAGAACAACAGTATTTTTTTAAGATAAAAAAATTAAGGATGATCATTGAACATATTGTCTGTTCGCTGTAAGAATGAAATCAATGCAAAAAAAAATACACGTGACTTCTGAGAAATCCTATTGGTTGTCGAAGGACAGCTGTGCAGGAATCTCGTTCGTAGGAGCATAGTGCATGTGATGAAGCCATGCCAGTCAACATACATAGTTGCTATATTAAAGATGTCGAACCTTATATTATCAGTTGTATAGCTGTGACCAATACAGACATGGACAAAATAACACCAGCTTGACCGAGGGGAAGGGGGGGGGGGGGCTGTCAGGCACACCACCTCTATTTTTTCGATTTTTCAACTGATTTTTTTATAAAAAAAAAATTGAAAAGAAATTACATTGCTACCTAGGGTATTCCCAATATTTCTGTACTACTTTCGTTGATAAAAACATGTGTAATGTAAATAGGAAGTAAAATGTACTTTGTGGGCCTATCGGACGCCATCTTTAATTGAGTATTATTTGAGACAGTCATGGCAATGAATGCACAATTGGCTAGTAACGATAGTAATATTTGTAATTATTATAATTAAGAAACAACTGCATCTCTATAAACAAAAAAGCATTACTGAAAACATATTATGCTTCTTGTGAGTTTTAGCGATTGGTAAAAAAAAATGTGTGCTTCACTCATGCAATAATTGGTTACTATTTTTTATTAATGATGCTAATTTTTGTAATTATTATAATTAATAAATAAATGCACATGTGTAACAAAGGAAGCAGTGATTCAACAACCAAATGGTTTCTTGATTTTTAGTGATAAAAAAAGTGTGGTCGTATGAGCACCTCAGCTAAGTAAGTTTTTCGTACGGCACGGGTAAGCTAGGGTTGTGTCCACTTCATGCACAGATAGGCCGATCGGAACAGGACCTACAGCTTAAAGTGGAATCCGAACTACAATGTGTGTCGAACCCGGAACCCCTTTATTACAAGGCGAAGGCGTTATCACGGGAGGCCAAAATAACACCAGAACTAGCGCATAGGAGGAACTATTCCTCAGAAGTCGTGATTTTGTTTTATATTAACTTCAAGGGGAGAGGAAGTGATGCCCGCAACTATTCGTGGAAATACATAAATTTCCGTGTACACTGGTTCTATTCCTCCCGCTTACGTTTCCTCTTCCATCCTGGACACTGGCAGAAAAGGAAACGGAAATAAGTGTTACCTCATGCTTCCGTACTGGCATAAAAGCAAGTTTCACGTAAACACTGTTATCACTAAAGAAGTGCTTCATGACATACCAACACATTCCTTATCCTTTTAAACTAAATTCAAAAGTACTCTAATAAAGGGTGTGGGTTACCTGAATCCAAAATTCGAAACTTCACTTGGACTGTGTAACGGGACTCCAACCAGGGTTGTCAATGATCCAGGACCCCATACATTCTATTGGGTTCCGTAACAGGACCGGAAACTTTCTTCTCGCACAATTCAAATTCGGTCCAAGTTGATCCGGAAGAAAGGTTCCTGGACCGTATTTAAATTCACCCGGAAAAAAAGATTCCTGGGCCGAATTGAAATGCTTTACAGATAAAAAGGCTATTTACGGTCCAGAACACACTTACTCTCCCGATTCTCTCTCCTGGACCGGAATTGAATTTATTTAAAATTCCTGGACCTTTTAACAACTCTGCTCCAAATTCTAAGGGTAAGGAAGGAGGCAAGAACCGAAAACGTTCAATGCCGGCCCCTGTGGCGGAGTGGTTATCACATCGTGCTACGACGCCAAGGGTCCCGGGTTCGAATCCCGGCATAGGCATGGATGTTTGTAAGTGTCCATTCATCAATTTCATCACTCATCCCAATCTTCGCAAATTAGCCAAAAGTGGCACAAACAGCAAAGCAAAATAAAGCAAATCGATCAACCAAAAACGTTCAAGATGATTGATTGAATTAGGACACGCACAAAGGACATCCATGCCCAGGCCTGGAATCGAACCCTGAACTCCTAGCGTCGTAGGGCTCTGCTACGGAGGTCGACAGAAACAAAAAAAAAAGTCAACATGGGTCCGCAAAAGATTCGCTTGCAAGAAATTGTCTAACGTATAGGTTATTGTTAAGCTCCGCCACTAACGTGTCTGTTGATACCCATGCTCGTGCGTTCTTCACCCTTACAGTTTGTGCCACCACTTCCGAATCACTCTGTATTACAGAATCACAAAATAAAATTTATGTGCGCTGTATAGGGTCACTTGACGCACAAGTACAGTAAAACCTCGTTAATCCAGACCCCGATAAGCCGGACTTCGCTTAATCCGGACAGGGAGGGGGGGGAAGCAGAATGCAAGGTTTCAAATGTGGCTAGAAGTCAACAAGAGAACTTCCCAAAGAAAAGGCAGTCAACCACTGATGAAATTCTGTTTCCCGCAGACTTTGTACTGTACTGTATAGTGTATTTAGGCCTATGCCCTTCAAATACACGATAATAAACGTCTTTTGTCGCTATAAACGGAGTTTTAATGCACTTTCTACTGTTCTTTTAGGTTATTTCAGTTAATCCGGACTTTCGTTAAATTGGTCAACTTATCGCCCCAATTAGTCCGGATTAACGAGTAATATGTTATACCAATCAGTTTTATACTAATTCATTTTCGAATCGTAAAGTGAAAGATGAAGCTTTGATCAACATACCGCTTCAAAACCAAAATAGAATGCCTGACAGGTCAAAGAACACATGGGGCTTGCCTATGGCGTAGTGGCAACGTGTTCGGGGTCCAAGTTCGATACCCGGTGGAGGTACATAGTGGTTCGGATCCCACCATAAACTGTAGGTTCAGTCCCTCATTGGCCTATCTGTGCGTAAAGTGAACTTAAAACAACAAAAATCAACAAACTGGTTGGTACTTCGAAGTCTGAAGTCAAATTCGAATTCGGCAAAAAAAAATTGTATTAATTTATCTTTTACATTTCATCAAGTGGCCATCTATATCGTCACGATAGAAAAGTGACAATGGGTACAATTTGACTGGTTATACAAATGTATATGAAATTTACAACTATCCAATTATCTGAAAACATACATAAGAAAAGAATATTCCAAGAATACTAAGCAGTTCTTATGCTTATAAACATTTAAGCGTAAGAAAATGCTTAGCCGCCAAAACTGACAACCTGAAGATAGGAGCCCAACCATATAATTACGATCGCATTTTGGGGCTTGCGACAAGCAATTTCAAACACTGCCGAATCCAATTTGAAACTGTAGGTGTCCATGATTAGTATCCATTGACTGCCCTAACAAGTGTGGTAGAAACTAACAAACAAAAGCTAGAATTCGTTTCGGTTTCTCTACGACATGCTAACTGCCTCATATTACAGAAGTCATGAAAATTGTGCGTGCTGTAGGTTCAGAGTTAATTTAGAATCCACTAAATACAAACAGACTAGCGATAACTGTAATAAATTCGACAATGTTCTAATTACAAAGAACGTACAGCGTCAACGAAGGAATTAATAAGGTGTGTTTTATACAGCGTATATTGATACACCTGTAGATTGAATTGTATCTTCTGCAAATATGCTGTGTAAAGAAACAAACTGCCGGAGTACTAAGTGAGGTGAGTGTACGTTAGTAGTACCGTACCCGGCAGGAGGGAAGGTGAGGTCATGCCCCTGTCCTCTTTTTACCCAATGTTTTCCTAAGTAAAACCACAGAGAAAATATATGTTAATCTGGACCCCGATAAGCCGGACTTAACTTAATTCGGACAGGCAAAAGCCAAACAGAAAAAAAAGCAGAATGCAAGGTTTTAAATGTGGCTAGAAGTCAACAAGAGAACTCCCCCCCCCAAAAAAGGCAGTCAACCACTGATGAAATTCTGTTTCCCTCAGACTTTGTACTGTACTGTATAGTGTATTTAGGCCTATGCCCTTTAAATACACCATAATAAACGTGTTTTGTTGCTATGTATAAACGGAGTTTTAATGCACTTTCTACTGTTATTTTAGGTTATTTCAGTTAATCCGGACTTTCGTTAAACCGGTCAACATATCTCCCCCATCAGTCCGGATTAACGAGGTTTTACTGTAATGTCAAATACAGGAAAATAGCAAAATCTAGGATTCAAGTCATAGCTCTCCCTTACAGAATTCTGGACACGTGCGTTAGTATACCAGTGGCGTGCCAAACACAATGTTGTTGTTCGAAGTGCTGCGCATGTACTTTAAAAATATTAAAACCTAATTGTATCGAAAGAGCAAGCCAACCAGGATACATAACAGGGTAATGGAGCGCCCTCGTAGATATGTTGAATAATTTGTTCTATTGGGAGTAATTTTTATGACTTCTAGATATCTTCATTATTGTACGCACCAGATACTTGTATTTGTTTTATTATACTTGGTTTCTTGAGGCAAGATAATATGAAATTGTATTGTCTGGTGTTTTGAGGCACGATAATATGAAATTGTATTGTCTTAATACGACATAGAAACAAGTTATTTAAGAATGTATTTGAAATCATCAAAATGAAAAAGTTGGAAAAATACTTTGAACAATAAAGTATTCTTTTGGAGCCGTTTCTACCTGTCTACACGAAAAACCCTCCAAAATATATATTTTGGCACGTCACCACACCTGTCACAAGAACGTCTTGCACAAACTTTTGAATTTAGACAATTTACATTTTGTTCCCGTTCACACTGGAGTATTGGTCAAATGATATAAATAAACGTAAACGAAAGGAAAGTAGAAGGTATTCGCATTGTAGCATAACGTTTAGGGTAACCAGGGTCAGGCACGTAGCCAGGAAGAGGGCTAAGGGGGCTGAAGCCCCCACGAAATCCTACAAATATCTAATTTAAATAATGTATAGTGGTAATTAATTTTACTCTCCTAGCAAGATTAAACACTAGATCGAAGAAAGTTTAGTGTATAATAGAGCAACGAACTTATATTTTTATATTCTACCATTTAATCCAAAGAATAAATGGATCCACAACTCCCAAAATTTGTAGTTTTATTTGCGAGAGGTCACACGATATAAACTTTATGAGTAAAATTTGCCCCTAACTTCCAAAGTCTTTTTTGAACGGAACGTGTAAACGTTAATAACAAAATACAAGAACTATGAATTTTAGTACACTAACTGTACAAAATGTAAGAAAAATAATGTCACTCATACGGTGGATAGAGTAGCAAAGACCCTCCATTTATATAATTATAATAATAACAAAATTTGATTAAAATTGGTTTATTTTTAATAACTTACAATAGTTATTGTAAAATGAAACTATAACCGTGGTAATAATTATTATTGTCATTATTATTTCTACTAATGAAGTTTTATCAATGACCTCCTCCTTTTACAAATATTTCTGGCGACGCCTCTGCTGATAAGGGATCCCCCCCCCCGAAATAAAATCCTGGCTACGGGCCTGCATAGGGCGTATATCGCCGCATACCCTCGACTACAGCCCTGGCTATGTGCCTCCACCGGGCATCGAATCGGGTAACCCTTGATTACAAGGCGACGACATTACCACTACGCAATCGTGGAGGCCCTTTAAAACTATGCAAGGAGGATTTTATTCATACGAGAATCGCGCATCTCCTCATGGAGCACACTCGTTTTTATTGATGCGGCTCAATGGAACCGATCACAACAAAAGTTTTACAAGAGGAGTAGAACTAAGAACGGGGCAGCTGTGTCGGTAACAGCGAAGCGATCGTTGTGGTAAAAACTGCGAAATTCGCTCACTGAAACACGGCATCGTGAAGGTTAAGACCCTTACATGAGCAGAGCTGGCTGGCTCCAGACAGTGAAACATACCTGTACGAGTTGTTTGACTTCAGGAGGGTTCAAGGCTACGCAGCGCACACAACCGGCGAATCACAAGTTTCCCATTGTCATTCGAAGGCACAAATAACGTTTGTGAAGCACAACGACACTTGCAGAAAGCGAAAACGATCACTGACGCAGCAAAAAATGCGGCACCGTAACACGAGAATCGCGGGTTTGTTAATTTCAATCGATCACCTCGCACATCCGAATGCGATGACACACCTCGACGCACTGGCCGAGCAGGTACTTCACTGGCATCGGGCGATCGTCACGCCCCCTCCCCGCGGTCTCTCGAGACTTTTTCTGGAGGGGAAGGAAGTGAGGTTTCCTCGGCGGGGTCGCTGGCAGCGCCGTCTGGCGGAGGTTTGGCGCTCGCGCGAACGACCCGCGACACCGCTGGCTAAAACGGGAGCAGAGGCCCTGGGAAAAGTGTGAACATTAGCGCGGAGAAATTCCTCAAAAATAACAACACCCACGCAAAGAGGGGTCTACGCAACTAAGAATTTTTACTACATCTTTTCCATGTGCCCAGCGGCGGCGCCAGGTTTAATCATGTAGGATGTGCGATGTTGAAAATAAAGAAAATATGAAACATCTTCAGCCACTACATCAAATACTAAACAACATTTATTAGGCGTCTATGATAAAACACTTCTCAAAAAAAGTTTGGAATATTGTTATATTAGGAACAAGTTTGGAATATTATTATGTTAGGCAATAGGTGATAGGCACGGTGGCATATGTCTGCGAAAACACGAGAACGTCCATCTGACAAATACCATGCGTTGTTGCATTCCAAGGCTGTATCTATCACCTATTGTCTAACGTAACAAGATTCCAAACTTTTTGTGAGTGTATAAATAAAACTATGTATTGCATTGAGCTGTAGAAAATTAACGAAAACCCACCTCCCGATGGCGTAGTGGTAACGTCATCGCATTGTATTGAAGGGATTCCGGGTACGATACCCGGTGGAGACACATTGCACAGTAGTTAGAATCCCACTTTAAACTGTAGGTCCAGTCCCGATTAGCCTTTCTGTGCATAAAGTGTACTTAACCAACCAACCAATTATGGAAAACCTTTAACAGACCACTTGAAGAAACAATTCTTCACAATAGGAGCGTATATTCTAGGCTAGGTAGGCTATTTGCGAAGCCCGAAGCCTAGAAAGTAAAATACTGCAGAGAAAAAATCTCGTAGAAACTTTGTGAATTAAGCTGATTTGAAAAAGAAGATAATGGTGATTCTGAAGTTGGCAACCTGAATTCTTAGGAGTTGGCAACCTGAATTCATAGGAGTTGGCGACCTGAATTCATAGGAGTTGGCAACCTGAATTCATAGGAGTTGGCAACCTGAATTCATAGGAGTTGGCAACCTGAATTTTTATAAGGTTGCAACCTGACTACCGTTGGGATGGCAACGTGGCTTCCTTCAAGACGTCAAGAATGAGTCTAGTCTTCTCCCTTCCTCCATAGCCTACGACCAGGTGTCATAGTGAGATAGCCCAGGTACGCCACTGCTTCACAACAATGTTGACGAAAGAAAGACACTGACGCTGATCTTTATAGAGATTGCCGCCAGTACCAGGAAGTAAATGCGGCTTCTCTTTCAGAGCAGGATCAATGCTTGCCTGTTTTATATGGCAACGGCGGTCTCAGTTCAAAAACTAACATTCGACACTCAATATGACATAATATGACATTGTAAGTTAGTATTTTCGGTGGAACATTGTTTTTGAAAAAAGGGTGCTGAAAGGGGATGCGGAAGAAAATTAATTAAGGGATGCGATTGCACCTATTCGCCCCCCGCCCCCCTGGTGCCGCCTCTTCATGTGCCACTCGTGTGTCCCGGATTTTCGTAGGGGGCTTAGTTATGATCGTAGCAAATTCTACAGTATATGTTTCCATATTTTCCTGCATCTGACGTTAGTTTTCTTTTTTCTTTCGAATACGACAGCAAAAGGAGGGAGGCGAGGTAATGTATCCAAAATATGCCTAATTGTTCCAGCCTGTTATTACTTTTTTTTACTGTCACAAGATGGTGTTAGTTTATGCCCCAAGATAAACAAGTCGCTTGTTCATCGTCAGTTCAGCATGCTTTGTATATTTTCATCTTTCCTTTGATTACGAGACATGGATGACAGACAGCATGCATGGAACTAACAAAATGGAAGGGTTGCAACATAGGTCCATGATTAATTAAGTCTAAAGACAGAAGCATTTTTAGGGTTTAGGTTATTTTGCCATGCCTGGATTCCCTAATCGATTTTCTATTGTTTCGATTCTTCAATTGAAAGTACATTTCTTCACCTGATTTTAACTCTCTACTCTAATACAGTAGTATTATCACTGAATCCTTGTTTATTTCTCTATTACACATTTTCGAAGGTTTACAATGGGATAACAATCTCCTTTTCCGCTGACGAATAAGTATTCTTTTGTTTATTATTGAAATTTAATTAGTTCAAACCTATGAGAAATGTATATCTACTGGTGAAGAATCTTGATTCAAAGCTTCACGACTTCATAGTTTGTGGATTTCTCACAGCAGTAGATTCAACAGTGAAGAGCAAAGAAAGGAATGTAATACATTACAATAAATAAATAGAGTAGCAATCACCCTTTCAATAACTTCCCATAGTCCCCCACAGATTGTAAACTGTACTCTCTTACAATTGGTGGGGGGGGGCGGTGAATTTTCCAAACAGGCCCAGTTTTCACACTGAAAATATGTTAAATTTTACAATGCGCTTTGTTACAACAATTTCCTTGACTGTTAGAATTTACAAATACACAGCTGTAAACACAACATAAAGTTTAAAAAGTAGCATTACAAAATGTATGAAGTTCTTTGCTTTGTTGCTAAAGGTTGCTTGAATGCACAATCTACATCACTGCTAAATAAAAATTTAAAAATACCAAGGTGAAAATAGTATAATTGCATAGAGCACATGACTCTGGGGAAGAGGAGTAATATATACATAGTGAATACCTTTGAATCCACAGGAATGTTTTCCTTAATTTGCTTCTTGTATGTTATGTATAAATGTGCGCATGTGCATTTACAAACACACCTGTATGCATATGTGTAAATCTATACCAAAACACACACCTTTATATAGTATATGTTTTAAGTTCTTGTTTTAAGTCAACTTTGTGCACAGAAGACTAATTGAGACTGGATCTACAGTTTAAAGTGGGATCCGAAGCACTATGTGCCTCTACCGCCACCTCTAAGTGTGCATTGCATTGCCAGACATCCTGTTCTTACGTAATCTACAATCTTTTTTTCGTATCCTGTAGAAGTTTATGTTGTATATTATTTTAGGAGGTCGGTATTGCTGCTACAACCATTTTCGTCATCATCTTCTTCTAAGAGAACCAAACCCAACAACCCTAACCTAACCACCACAGATTATTTAATACCCCAAAAAGCTACCAGACAATGGCAATGCTTGAAACAGTTGTAGCAGCAATCACTACCATTATTTTAATATAAATGCACTGTATATTGGAGTATATAAAATATACCACTGTTGTGTGTGAGTGTATAAAAGATGTTTTTTTACATTCGCGTCCATTGCGTGTGTACTATATTGGCGAAGGAGAAATACTGCAGCCCGTAAGAGTGAAACAAACACAAAATATGTTTTCATTTCTCCGTTGATTGGTATGCGAGATATCGCCTACCCGTACCTCAGATGCAAACACGTTGAAATAAAGAAAACTCAACAGTCAACAATTTGGCCATAATGGATATAAACATTCCAGAGAAAGGTAAACAAGTCCTTGATGGTAAGTGTCACGCCAGCAGAAACAATTTTTATTTCCGTTATTATGGGATGATCTGTTTGCAATACAAGACTTATAACAACAATTACAATGTTTCCTACAAGGTAATGACCTCTTAACTGAGAGGCTTCAGGTTCCAATCTACTTTGAGTCTCTCTGAAACGAAGCAGAGCTTCAATGCTAGGGCTAATTCAAAATTAAGGTTTCGTACAGTAGGATGCACAAACTATTGCTCGGCAAATTGTCCATGACTAATGTTTCTCTTGCAACCTACATGTTTGTAAGGAACGGGTGTTAATGTATGCTGGTGTAGAGATTGTCAGGAGCTAGTTTGGAGTTTCGCTTCAATCCTTGAAGCTCTTATTACATAAAACAAATACAAGGAAGAGTGAAATGAAAATCTTAATTTGTTTCTGTTTCTTATCTAGTAGATTTCTGTAGTCACTTGGGGGAATACGCCCAACCTTTTTTTTGGCGGTTTATAGCTTCGCTAAATAAAGGAGTGTCGCAATAAAAAGGATGTCAAATGAAACCTACATGTTTTGTTATTGTTACCTATAAGTTTTATTACTGTAAGTCATATAGCAAAAGAACCAGAGAGAAATAAACAGATGAACGTCAATTTGGGCAAATCACCCCGTGTTCAGGGTAAAATGCCCACATTGGGGGTAAAATGCCCAATACAAGAAACAATTGTTGTAATACTTGACATGGCATACATAAAGGAAAATAATACACAGCATTAACTGGAAGATTATTAACGTTTGTTTCGTAAAGAGAACATCATTTGTACAGACAAGCATAGCGTTTCTAACAACACTTATTTTGAATTTACCATACCCTATTTTACTGTTTACATTTGTGAGGCATTGCACTTTGGACACATGGGCGTGAATTTGGTACATATTTCATGCATCCACATACTACAACGATTACACTGGATCCAGTCATATTGTGGCTCTTTCTTATCATAGTTATGCAAATGGGCATATTGTACTTAATTTCTGTGGGTAGTAGTATGTGTAGTACGTGTTCCTTCTTTATTTTACCCAATGAGAGCTTCAAGAATTCGAACAGAACGCCAAACAAGCTGCTGGCAACTTTTGCACTAGCCTATGTAAAAATCCAGCTTAAAAAAACACGTATAGATGCAAGAAAAACTTTTTGCAAATAGTCATGGACAATTTGCCGAACAAAATTTGCGAATTTGTGCATCCCACTGTACCTTAATACTTTAACTCTTTAGAGAAAGAGGATTTCAAACAAGTAATAACAGGTTTCTTTACGTATAGTATTGAAGATATTTCTGGGGGACTTAAGCTCGATAGCTCCCATAAATTGATTCATTTGGTTCATTTCGCTTTTCTGCTACTTTTGGCTTATAATGGCGAAGATGACGATGAGTGATAATGTGATGAAATTGGTGAGGGACACTCACAAAGCACACCCAGCCCGAGATTCGAACCCGGGACCCAGATAGTTTCCTTGAATGCGCACACATACCACTTTAGAAGACAATACAGGGTGTTTTATAAAGGACTTTACAACTTTGTAATTATATATAAAATTATTCACACACCTCACAGATCTGGTTTTGGTGTCATTTTGTAGCAAAATACATCAAGTTTTGACTCACGTAGTAGCTTAGCTCCGAATCACACCACCGCTAGTGCTAGGGACAGTTGTACCAAAATTGCAGCCTTTACTAGTTTCCAGTGAGTGTTTACAGAGTTTGCAAATTCACTTCCAGTAAGATGACGCACCGCCGCACTACCTCAACGACGTCCGGGATTTCCTCAGTAACAGCTTTCCAAATCAGTGGATAGGTCGAGGTGGACCGATTGCATGGCCACCTCGTTCACCAGACCTGACACCTCTTGATTTTTACTTGTGGGGATTTATCAAGGATAGAGTTTTCAGATCACCCCTACCTAAGTCCACTTTACGCACAGATACGCTAATTGGGACTGGACCTACAGTTTAAAAGGATCCGAACCACTATGAGCCCCTACCTGGGATCGAACCCGGAATTCCTTTATTGCAAGGCTACGACGCTACCACAACGTCACCGGTGAGACTAACTTATAAATCAATCCCGATATACTAATGGTATTATCTTGGTACATTAAGCCCCTTCTGTGTTCTTTCATCTGTTTAATCCAATCCTCATCGTCACGATTAACCTAAAGGTAAAAAATCGAAGTGATAAAAAAAAAAAACGGAAATTCAATACGATAAATATTTATACATAAACTTAAATGCGGAAAACTGGTTCGCGATGGTTGCGTAAAGAACTAGGAAGTGTCTATTATCGTATCGTTTTTTCGGAATATCAGTGGACTGACGCCAGGTACTTTTAGAGAGCTGCAGGATGGGGAATGTAAACTCCCTTTTCCGGAATCGCAGGTAAAATAAACGAGAAATGGCTTGGGCGTCCGAGGCAACGGTCTCACCGACAGGTGAAAGGGAGAAATACAAATGAAAGGAGCACTTGCCGTCTCTTTCCCCTGTCAAACGACTTAAACCAGGAGAATCCTGTTACGTGAAAAGGAAACAACCTGACTTGGTGAAACACTGAAGAAACTACAGTCTTCTATATTAGGAAAGTTTGAATATCTGGCATACGATCAATGCTCACTGAGCATGGTTTTCGCTCACTGAGCGGACTGATCATTTACAGTACTACGTCACTGTTTAGTTTGTTTGTTCAGCAGTGATCAACCAAGGATTAAATTAGCTAATTTTTGTTTACGAGTACAATGTACATATAGCAAGTGAAAAGGATGTTACTCTTGTTCCGCAACACTCCACCCTTACCGGGTTGCTTCTGGTAGGAAAAACAACCAAATAAATAACTAAATAGGCTCGTTAGTCCTGGGTTCCCATCCCGTTCCTCACCAGAGCGCTCGGAACCAAAGAATCAATCAGAGGCAAGAACTTACTGAATTAATGTTGCAGGGTGATTGCTGAAAACTCGCAGAAATGGGCTTTATACATTTATTTACAATTTAACAAAACAAGGCTCGGATTCTTCCAATAATTCTCTAATTTACATTATTTACATTTCCTCTAATTTGAGCCCCACCGCGGAATCGCGGCGTTGAAACTAGCATCGGCGGAACCGTCTCGGGATGCTTTTTCTTATGGAAGGCCGCTGAAGACCGAAAGATCACCCTCTCCCTTCTGCTATCCGTTCCACACACAGTGTCCCTCACTCTGTCAGAGAGGCCATACCTATACTTCCTCCCTCGTCGCATGGGGGAGGGCTGAAAGTTCAAATCTTATCGGCTCTTATAAACTACACTGAACCATGGAAGAAACCCAAGCATGTAGAATTATACAATATTATATATATATATATATACTGTTTGTAACACACTTGCATAGCTTGGATTTCTTTAGTAATCACACTGCATTGCACATCATCAACAATAAGCACTATACCTCGCGACGGCATGACATATCATGACACTTGGCTCGGCTGCAAACAAATGAATCACACTATAATGCTGTGTTCTGTGGTCCACTGGAGCTGCAAAAACCTACCACGCTTATACAGGGAGGTTATTGCAGCATGCCACCGCTTCAGCATCGGCCGCTTGCCGGCCCAGTCATGCAACAGGTGCCGGCAAATTGCGTAACAGATAGCCCGTAACAGAAACCGCTTGTTTTGTAATGTTTCCACTTTTCACAATTACAGTTACAATTACAATTGAAATAAGCACGTACCTTGTCGCACGGATGCAGGAAAAGGTGTCCTCCCAAATACAAATATTTCCGGCACCTTATTTCTGACATCTAATCTTAGATTAGACATCGCTACTTTATCCTCAGTTGACAGAAAGGGAAGACAGCATCCCGGCGCATAAAGCAAACCGAAAGCGTAAAATGATATTTAAAAGTAATAATAATGATGATCACTAACCTCCTGTGTTATAAGAGATGTTGAAAATGACTTCCTTCAACAGCAATACAACACGTTTCTTAGGTTCAAGAGATCCTGTCTATCGTAATCCCTGACCACTTTTCTGCAAGAATTCGTTTTCACGTAATTATCGTACATAAAAACTCTATGTTCAAGACTATATTTGTTTAACGACATAAGTAATGAATGAATAACAATTAACACACAATAAAGCACTAGCACACCAACTCAATAACACAGTATAAACAAAACGCGTACTGATAAACGCGAACAGAAGTGAACATGAATGAGCGTAGACTCACTGTCTGGTAGCCGACAGTGTTGCTAACCATTTTTCGGCAATGTCCCTACAGACGTAGTCAAAATGTCCCTACAACTGACCAAATGTCCCTACGCCAAGTAAAGTGACTAAAAAAAAACACCTCATGAGCATGCAAACAGAAGATAAAATATACACATTTACTTACCAAATCTTTCTACTCGGTGCTTCCACAATTAATGAATGAGCGAATTTACAATACAGGACCTCTCCCCGATTTTTTGTAATATTTCGCATACTCACTAATTGAGGCCTCCTAATCACGAATTTGAAGTTAAAATTTGGGGGGTCACGTGTAGAAATTGCAAAATAAGTGACATTGAGTGGTCCGCGATCGGCACGATTGCTTATTATTTACCGGAAGATTTTGTGTTTCCAATACTTAAAAAACGAAATATACATTCCTGATATTACTACGACCCCAAATTTTAACTATGTTTGCCTATCCTAACCTAACCTAACCGTACCTGAATGGTTCGTGGGGCTATCCGTCAATGGTTTGTTGGGCTACCCGTGCATGTTTTTTTCGAGCCCAAATTTTAACTATGTTTGCCTAACCTAACTTAACCTAAACTTACCGAGAATGGTCAGTGGGGCTATTCCTGAATGGTTTTGCGGTAATTGTGATTACGAACCGATAAAAAATATTATTTTCGTAGCACTTTAACGGCAAACGTTCATCATCGAAGGCCATTTTCGTATCCTGCAATTTTATGATTGATGTACTGTTGCCAAATTTACCTGTAATCAAATCAGTTCTTCTACATCGTGATTGTCGCTGTCACATGTAAGCACGTTCTTTGGGCAATATACTGAAATCCATAAGTTTATTAATTAGCCCACAGCCATCCTCCTGCACACTCCACCTAACAATCTGTACAACATTAACAACTTTTTTACTGTTCTCTTCCGCCATTCTTACACGATCCATGCTCTCCAAGTATGAAATCAACAGTGTGGCAACGCTGTAGACAGCGTAACTAATTTTAATTTGTTCATATCAACAAATATGGCTACCATACTTGTATACGGAGAATCATTGCGAGAATTGAAAAGCTTATTTTACAACTTCTACACGTTAATGAACATTTTTTCCCCCTCACCCCAACATGTTAACTTGAGATAAATAATCACGAATAATTATTTCGTGAGTATAAGACGTAGCATAGAAATTACAGAAGGGTCCGGTATTGTAAATTCTTGCCTTAATGAATAATAGGGGTGTGCTGGACAGAATTTTTTGGGTCGGGACGGGATCGGGACGGTAATTTTTTTAAATCCCGACATTCGGGACTGAAAAATTTGCAATTTCCCGACCAAGTCGGAAAATTTTCTGGACGGGAAATGTTCGAAATTTCCCGAAGCACTGGAAATCTCGAATTTTACAAGTCATTTTCACTTTAAGTGATTGTTTTTGCATTTCTAGAATAAAAACTTACAACTTTCGATAAGTTCCAGAAACTTACAAGGCAGAAAACGTCGAGAATTAACGACTTTTTAAAGTAAAGAATCCAGCACACCCCTAATGAATAACGTTGAGTCGTTTACTGTTGATTATGTTATTTGAAGTCATACATGCTGCTGCTGTGAAGAGATAGATGTTGGTTGGTGATGCTGTATTTCCTGCATTCTTTAACAATTTTGGTCCCATTTTATTTCCCTTTTTTGTTTTTGTATCACTTAACATTGAAAATATTCTTTCCGTTTCCGCGTTAGAATGCGGCAATGTTAGCACTATTTTCGCGAGAGTGGAAATGTTTTCAAAAAGGAACTTGCCTTGAAAGTTTTTGGTAACCGATAACATGTTCCAAAATTCTGATGGAGATCTGTTAGTTAGTTCTTTTTTCTCCTCCTCGCTAAAGTATCCAGATAAACTAATTCATAAAATGTAATTTACCAAGATTGAAAAAAGTACCTACGTTTTCCCTCATTTGGCAAAATCTGTCCCTACGTTTTTACGCGGGCGAAATTTAGTGAAAAGTCCCTATTCGTAGGGACATGTCCCTACGGTTGGCATCACTGCCGACACGTGCAGTATGAAGCGCCATCTCGCGGCTGACAACTCACCCAACCCCCGATAAGCTGCAGGCGCTGTCGCGACAACTGAGAATAAAGTAGCGATGACTAATCTAAGATTAGACGTCAGAAATAAGGTGCCAGAAATATTTGTATTTGGGAGGACACCTTTTCCTGCATCCGTGCGACAAGGTACGTGCTTATTTCAATTGTAATTGTAACTGTAATTGTGAAAAGTGGAAACATTACAAAACAAGCGGTTTCTGTTACGGGCTATCTGTTACGCAATTTGCCGGCACCTGTTGCATGACTGGGCCGGCAAGCGGCCGATGCTGAAGCGGTGGCATGCTGCAATAACCTCCCTGTATATGGCAACGCTGTGGCCAGTAAATCTTCACTTCAATTTGATTTTAAAATTTTGGGTGCGTCAGCACTCAGGCTATTTTGAACCCGTCACATTATACGGAGTCCAGCCCCTTATCGTTACAAAGAACAACTCTAACGTTGCATAACTAAAATCATAAAATATTCTGAAGCTGAGGCTGCAAAGGGGCACTCAGCACACATAAGGACAAAAACCGGACAACACACGCAAAATTATACTGACCATATTGCCAGTCGCCAGAGCCTCGCTCATCCGCAAAATGCATTCCAAGGTGTACTACGTGGAAGAGTAAATCTTCAGTTCTGACAAGAAGCAGTATCTGTTCGGGTCTCCTTCTTAATTTCTATTTGAGGATTTCATTGAAATATAATGTGATATGATGCAATAGGAATGAAATCGACATTATATAGTACAAATACCATACACACCGTGTCACCACACAAAGTGTGTTACAACATACAGAGTTTATTAAGGCAAACAACTTTACTAAATAGCTTTTCTGTTTAACACCACCCTTGATGCATTTTGAGCCTTCGAAAAACAATTTTAACCTGGATATATGCAATCACGCAGCACAAGCTCACAACTGTCACAAACAGATTAATTTTGTAATTACTATAAGCAAAATGTAATTTGGTTTAAGTTAATTTTTCAACGGGCATACCAAAGTCTCGAACGAAACCCGGTAGTCTAGAACTCGTCTGGATACTACTAAGGTTTGTCTGGTTCTGACAAGTTTCGACGGGACCGATCTCGTTCAAGTCTAGATTTATACAAGAGTACTTCTTAATGAAACAGACTTGTCTTGTTTCGTGGCCATCCCTAAACTTCTAATAAAACCTCCAAAAGAACTACACACTTTGTTACACATATTACCATCGTTCTTATAAGTTCAGATTATTACCAAGTATTATATATGATCCTTGTTATTATCCTCAAAGTCTACAAATTTCTAGTTTGTGTTCACATCGCCAATTGTTCGTTCATTCAGTATGCTATGGACCACTATAGATTAAGAACGGTCAGCACCATCTGTCGGTAGAGTTTATTTATAAGATACTTGACTACGTTAGAGTGAGGATGCTATCGCTTTGCTACTTCGGTATTCAGCTTCCTAATACATCGTGTCCAGATATTATTCACCACATAAATGTTGTCCATAAAAAAAACTTTCTATGCAAGTGGAGCGGAGGTCGTTAGTATTAACATGAAGAACATCTCAAAAAAATTATTCCATGTACTTGGCAACACTCGGTACCATCATGCATTGCGGCAAAACAGTGAAAATGGCGGCGCTGCTGGAAAAGGAATGTGTGTGTTGTGCGAAACAAAATCTCCTGCAACTGTTCGTTATAGGAAAGAATACAAGAAGGATTCTCCTACGAAACAATAGTATACAGCAAGGAAGTTACGGGTTGGGTGGAATTGAAGTCCAGGATCGAGGAAGCGTGGCATTAATCACCGTATATTTGATCCGCAATACATGGAGTGAATTCATCAATAGACTTGATATTGTGAAAATCACTCAGGGTGCCCATGTAAAGGTTTATTAATAATTAGAACTATGTTCACTAACAATTATTTGATTCAATGAATGTAATGCCATTGTCTGTTGTTTCCGAGAAACTTTTTATAGTAAAGATATTTTGATCTGTTCATGGACACCCTGTACTTTGCTGTGGGAAGTGAAAGCTTATTCACTGAGTAAGAGAGCGTTCGTATTTAGTGTTGCATTGCAAGTATACACTGAATGTCAGAATTCCTAAGATGTATATGTAATCGTGGAAGGGATTGATGGGAAAGGAAAGCAAATGAGTAACCTATTGCTAATAACAATAAACAAACATACAGAAATGAAGTCTTAAATATGCCACTGTCCGCATGTTGTTCATGTAAAATAATGAGAGTTCGGGTGAAAATAATATATAAATAATGTACAGCAACGAAAATAATATGGTCATTACGTTTAGTTTTTTTAGTATGAGAATGATTGTTAAGACCTGTGTTAAAACGCATGTGAATGTACAGTATTCAGTGACAACGTTTGAATTTATAAGTTCTGCGCTGCTAAACATTACGGTACGTCATATTAGGGATAAGGAATATAATTTATGGTTAGTAATTATCTCATCATTAAAATGAAATGCATAAACGAATGAAATGAGATGTCGTGAAGTCGCCTGGTTGAGCTCTCACGGCCAGGACGACACAGATCGAGAAAAGCTCACAGAAAAGTAAATACATCATTTGAAACAAACAAATGCATAGCTCAGACCAAAGGTTTAAGTGCATCATCGAAAAAGATGCAGAAAAGTGCATCACAACGCATCAACTTATGCATTAAAATGCATCTCAACTGAAAGAATTCTCACTTGCATCAAATGATGAACTTCGATGTTTCTTTAACGATGCACAAAAATGCACTAAAATGCATAGATGTGAATCAGATTCATCGCAGATGACATAAAACACACTTCCGTGCATTAATCAATATGATGCATTTAGTTTTTCTGTGTGTATGTTGTATTAAGTTAGTGTATGATGTATTTCTTGCAGACACCAATTTTGACCTCTACATAGCCTCCCTGATGACGAAGTGCTAGCGTCGTCGCCTTGGAATCTAGGGGTCCCGGGTTCGTTACCCAGTAGAGGCACACAGTGGTTCGAATCCCACTTTAAACTGTAGGTTCAGTCCCGATTAGCCTTTCTGTGCATAAAGTGGACTTAAAACAATAATTCAATTAAATTATCTCTATACAGTCTCGAAGGAAATGGAAGATCATGTGATTTCTAACGATGGCTCTTACAGACAGGCAGACAAATTGATCGTGATCATTTTTTGGCATTAAACTAGTATTTGGCAGATTTTTCAGTCAGCAGATTTTATCTCCGTACCAGGCCCGTAGGCAGGAGTTTATTTCGGAGGAGGCTCATCCCTTAGCAGCCTCCCTAAAGACAAAAAATGGGGGGAGGGGTAGAAGAACTGAAGATGAATTTCTCAATATATTACAACTTTTTACACAAGATGTTTAATCCTGCTAAGAAGTAAAATTGATTATTACTGTACACTATTTAATTAGATATTTGAATGAGTTCGGGGGGCTTCAGCCTCCTGAACCCCCTTGGCCACGTGCCTGCTCCGTACATGTATAGATGACGCGTTTACTTGGTTAACGTCCAAGATCTGAAGAGAGCTGCCGCCACGAACGTGGGTGGGGATAAACAGCGGGCGAGTTGTTTTCGTCCAATCACACTCAACCTTCAGCCAATGGGCGCAGCTGTCATTCTGCTCGTCTACTCCACGTGGAGTCTCAGTCACATGACTGACTGCGGATACGCTGTTGCCGTAATTTGCAACTTCAATGTGAAGACCGTGGGAAGGAGCTTGTGCGCGGAGGGACAAGGTGACGTAGAGTAGATGTGTGGCAACAGGGCAAGGTGACGTAGAGTAGATGTGTGGCAACACTTTGCGTTGAATGTGATTGTTGCAGCTGGTGGGCGCGCTCCGTGGACTTCAAAACCAGCCGGTCGTTAACGTATCTAGCGCGTCGACTATACTAGTTTCACAGTCATTACCGCAACTCGACATAGAGAGCAGCGCTGTAGTGCATGGCCTCACAAGGCAAATGCTCAAATGTCAACTTTCGCGTTTGCCACAGATGGCCCTGCATTCGGTGATTAAACCAGCTTTAGATTCTGTTAACAAATTCATTGTGGTTAACCTAAATGATTGGGTAACTCATGAGTCAGCTTTCTCTGCTTGCAAAGTCCTTGTATTCAGACATGAAGATTGATCAATCGATCACTTAGTTGCCTTCACGTCGACCATATATTTCTGCTTCAGCAGAACAAGGCCTTATGTTAAATATTTGTTCTATATGTCTCTGTTAGAATAAGTTCAAGGTCCAAAGCCAATGTTTATCTCGCTTGTAGTCGAGAAAAGTGCAAGGTCTATGGTCTCGTGTGTCTTTCTTATGCTCCCAGAAAAGAGTTGGTCGAAATGAGACATGCATTAGGTTAGTACACAAGACATCAACATAAGTGCAAGGCTAATGGCAAAGTGTTTGTTCACAGTACAGGATAAGTAAAACAATAAAAGCTGTTCTCGTAAAGGATTGCGTTGCACTCCTTAACATGCTGTTGGAAGAGTACAAGGAGAGATTTTAAATATTTTAACACAAGTTAGCTCATTTGGAAGTGCAAGGTCTAATGTGACGTTCAGTGTTCTGTTTTTTCAGGTCAAGCAGCTCAGGTAATATTACTAGCATAAAAAACTATGTGCGTTTTATAAACAATGTCTTAACAGTTTTGGTATTAAGAATAGCGGGGAAATAAGTACACGTTCCTTGCTGGAAACGTTAAAAATATTTTTTTATGTGAGAATTAACATGTCGCTTATTTCATCGAATCTCTAATGAACAGGTCAAATAAGGAATTCCTGTTCAATATTTTCTAGGAATCTTGCATCACTAACGCCATCTGTTTGTCGATTCTAAGCTTGATTCATGATCGAGTCATGGGAAGAACGTCAGCGGTTCGTATAGGGGCCCACGTCAGTGCAAGAGAGAGAGAGCTAAGAATAGCGCACAGTTTGCCAACAGTTGCGCACAATGGCATAAATTCTAGAGACGACTTTCTTCATCCACAAAGCAGCAAACTGGCTCCAGAAGAAATAAAAACCGTCGAGGAATATGGCGTACGAAGAAAGCAACCCTTTCAAGAGCAACAGCTGATGAAATCAATTAGAAGAGAGGCATTGAGTCGAGAAAGGGTTCTGGAAGCATTGCATTCCTGTCTTCATTTTTTTCTCTCCTAGGGAACTGATATAAAAAGAAAGGTCAATGGTTTCTATATTTAACAAGGGAATCCATTGTCAGTATACTTATTCCCTTTTCTGTAACACGTAAACACAAATTTTCAACATTATCATAATTTTTGTAATTTGTAGTTACGTTAGAACAGGGAAGGTGAAAAGAAATATGTCTTGAGTTACAGAAAAAAAAGGGCTAAGTTGCAGTGTAACCAACTAAGATTTGAAAAATCCACACAAAAATTGTAGTATTTGTTTGCACATACAGTAGTTACTAATGTCGCTTTTCTTCCTCCATCTATAATGAAAATGACCAACAAAAAGAGAAAATAATTGAGCAAAAAGACTCAAGCAAATTACTTGTCAATGATTCCATTTCAGGATCCTTGGCTTCGTAATGAGTTGCGGCAACCGCTGCACCAAGCATTTATCAAACCACTTTCTGAACAAAACTATTTGGAATTGCACCCATGGTTTTTTTAAGCAAATTGAGAACAAATAAATTTCTGCCAAGAATCTAACCAATATTCAACTTTACGATTAACTTAATGGTTAATACTTTCGTCTTTTGCTCAGCAAGTTCCTGGTTTAACTTTTCAGTTAAGTTAGTAAAATACGTTGTTAAGGGATTTGTTGTGGACAAAGTATGGTTAAATTCTTTACTCTTGCAGAAACGCTACCTAGGATTGGTGATTGTGAACTGTTTTGTTATTTAACATGGCTTTTTCATTTGCTTAGGTTTATAGTGTGATGAATGATAATTAGATAAAATAGATGAAAGAACATACATCCATACACTGGCTGAGACTCGAATCGTTATGTCTAAGCCTTAACAAATTTGAATAATATGTCATATCAGTTGATTGAAAGAGGAAATTGTATTCTATTGTGGATCATATGCACTTAAAAGTAGGTATATAGATGAACCAGTAATAGGTTTAAAAAAAAGTATGTTGGCAACATCCTTGTAAATGCAATTACAATACTAGAGCATGGGATATATTCATATATTACAGGTACAACAATATTTCTACAAACTTTCAACATATTCTTTTCTGGGTAAGGCATTTCCTTTACTTTCAGTTGATCGTGGACATTTTACATATTTTGTTATTCATAAGGATTTACCCTCCAGGCAGCATTTTCTAATGCTCGGTTGTTGTTGTTGTTGTTGGGCGTTTTAATAACTCCCTTGCTTCCATGTTCACACGAATGCAGTAAGAGATTGTGTTTGACAAGCAAACTTCCCTCCTGCCACCAGGGGTCTCCACATCCGCCCGAGTCTCGGAGAAACACGAACACGTCCCAGTGGAAGCATCAATCAAAACCACGAAACACCCACCCTCACTCAACGTTCTTAATGAAGAGCAACGGGGCATGGAAAACGTGTTGGAAGAAATTCTCTTGTAGGTCACACAAATTAAACAACTAACAATGGGAAATAAAGTGCTGTTTCCTTCAAGTATAATGGTGTAAGAAATGCATTTGTATAATACAAAATGTAAGTGCAATGTACAGTAGGATTCACAAGTACTGCTCGGCAAATTGTCCACGACTATTTTCATTGGGTTTTATCTCTTGTATTCTAGGTGTTTTTAAGACATTTATTTTTATGTATGTTGGTGCAGAGGTTGTCAGGCAGCTTGTTTGGTGTTTTGTTTAAATTATTTAAGCTCTCGTTATGTAAAACAAAGTGAGTGAATATGGTGATGGACAATTTGCTTGGTATTACTTATGGATCCCACTGTACAGTCTTCTGTATAAATAATAATTAACTCTACATTCGACTATACTAATGATGAATAACGAATCTATCTGCCCCAGAGATGGCAGTAAAGTAACAAACAGTTCTAAAGACACTTCATCAGCAAAAGATGCGGAGGATTATCTGAAGAAACGAGGACAAGAATGTGGCGAAATTATTTCGAATATGACTTCATTGATACGAAACTAAGGAACTACTTGAATTGAAGCTTAGAGTTCAGGACTCAAGTAGGCTAATAGTAGGTAAAGCTAGGTCCAGTGTGTAAAGAGGGCAGATACTGCTAAAGAAAATGGCTATATAAAATCTCAGGGCCTTATCTTCAAAGCTTCTATTCTCGAGATTAACCTTTTGTGGTATAGTTTTTTTTTTCAAGGCAACACATATTTTCTCAACAGAACTTGGAAACGTGGAAAAATCATCACAGAAACAGCAGTTCACTTGATATTAGATTGATTCATTAATTCTCTCTTCTGCCACTTTTCCCTGGTCGCCAAGATGAGGGTGGATTGTGAAAATATGAAATTAATGAAAGGACAATCACAAACATAAATGGACAGCATACAACACAAGTCCCACGCAGAATTATACCATCTGACAGTCAGATGTCATAACCTTATTAGTCTTCCCAATGCAGTCCAGTACGTGGTAGAGGTTGTCAATTGGGTACCTTCCGAGAGGGACATCCTTTACACCCTAAGTACCTTTGACTTCACAGTGTGTTATCCTGGACATTACATCACAGAAGCCTGTTATTTAATGTGGCAACAAGTAAGTAAATCTTGCAGAACAGCATGTGGTAAGCACGAGAAGGGCATGAAGGAACTTGCATTTTCATAATTCATTCACAGTATGATAATTGGTTGAGTTATTTTAGTGTTCATACAGTAGTTGTTTTTATAAAATGCTTTGATATTCTATACAATTAAATGTGTGTATTACTATTGTTCAATCCGCTTTTTTCAAGTACTGTGACTGTGATTCAAATAAATCGCAAAGTTTGCACTGAGTTAGGACACTCAAGCAGTCACGTTAGGGGAATGCTTCCCCACAGTGGCGTGCCCAATAGGGGGTTGGTGGGAGTTATAACCCCCCTCTTTCGGCCCAGCATTCCTTAAAAATGAACGTCAAAAATAGGAAAAGATGGCAATATGAAGATCGACTACCCCTCCAAAAGTGTTAGTAACCCCTCCCTTTTGAAAATTCTGAGCACGCCACTGCTTCCCCATTACCCCTTACATACATTGCACACGATTCTGTTAACTTGAAATGAATTCACGTAGTTAAATAAATGTTGATAACAAATTTTTCCATTAAAAATATCACATATGAAAACTGTGCAGCACTTATGAAGAATCGATGTCTTCAAATATCAAGGAATAAAAAATTATGGTCGCAAAGTATTGAAGTTCTTACGTGACTATGCAGTTACTTCCTTTTAAAGAGATTCCCAGAATCAACATCCTCCCTCTCCAAAACTATTGGTCCAGTTGCCAGAGCACACTGTATTTCCGTCTGACTGAATCACGCCGTAGGAATGTCCGCCCGCCTTGTCGTCGGCAACACATTGGTGGATCTCAAGCCTGTCAGTGTTGCCAACTCCACGAATAAATGCCAAAACACACCCCGGATTTTAGGCACGCCATACTAAGAATAACCCATTTAAACTGTTACCAGGGCTATAGTCGAGGGTATACGTAGTTATAGGGCATAGGTATAGGCGTGCGCAGACACTGATTAGGAAGGAGGTGACATAGGCACCGACTTGTCTCTGCAAGTTGCGCCTCTGAACCTTGATGAAAGTTCAGTCGGCATTGACAAACCTAAGTCCATCTCATTGTTTACTGTATTGATGTTTATGAAACAGGGGCGTATATTGTGTGTGCCCGGACCCACCGAAAATCCCCTTACTAGCTATAATTTTAGGCGTATTATAGTTCAATTACGTAGGAAATAATGGACACCACTCCCCCATAGTTGCTTGGAACTTTCATAGGCTTGAAAATACTTCATTTTCTTTAAGAGTATAATATAGTTTAATAACGGCGATAAGATTCCTCTACACTAAATTTCTAGGTGAAAGTATATAGTGCATGGACGGCCAGGTCGAGGGGGGCAAGGATATCCCCCAACTCCCCCTAGAAAATGAATGTCAAACTAAAAGTACATATTTCACACATATAATTTGATCTCAGTCACAGTAATATACATTAATTATTATAATGGGGTGCAGGAACGTGATAATTTCAAATTCAAATTGTGTATTTTGAAAGGACAACACTATAATGAGGGCAATATGCCTCATTTAGTCCCCTGGGAAAATACCTTGCTTTCCCTTCCCTGGAAAAAATTTTTCGAGCATCCATGATTAGGTGGGGGGGCAATTGGTAGGCCCTGGCCCTCACGGCTGTCGCGACACGGGTTATCATCATCATCACTAAGGTTTAGAATTTCATCGTGAAAAAAAAACAAGTAACAGGTATTGAAAAATGTCAATGTGTTGATCTGAAAGTTCTGTAAAAATCTTAATCTTGAAGAGAAATCCTATAAAGTTAATTTGAATATCAAAATGTAAACTTAAATTTTTCATAAATGAAAAAAGAGTTACGGCACTTGTGAAAGTACTTGAATAATAATTGGACACAACTGGATATTTGGAAACTTAAATTAGTCAGTCAGAAAAAGACAACTAAGTGCATTTCTAATTTGTATTTGCATCTTCTTGCAATTTTAAGTATTCTATACGTTCCTACATCTGCTGTTTGCGATTAAGGCGACACCTGCTCTCTCTGTTTTGAACCTAAGTCAAAGAAAACACTAATTTTCCATCGTAGAAATTTTGGGAAATGCACGAAACGATCGTGAAGAATCAAAATGTATGGTTAAGTAACCTCAAAAAGGAAAAACAATAAAAGAGGAAACTGTAAATATTGCCTGAAAACGAGCCAAAAAAAAAGATCAAAAAGTGCAAACTATTATCAAAACAATGCTTTCTGGTTCTAACCGAAAGGAAACTGACTTTTTTACGTTTAGCATTGTCTTCAAGGTTCCATCAACTTCCGAAGCCTGTACTATATGCTCCTTGGTTACTGATCAGTATAAGTGAAAAAAATGACAATCTATATTATAACTTCTAATCATAAGACACATCGATATCTAGGACATGGAAGGAAACGGATTCTATGAAAAATGTTGGACGAACAGTGAAGAATTGAAAATAGAGTACGTTGAAGGATGAAAGTGAAACAAACCAAATCTCACAACGGACAAAAATATCAGAACATTTTCTATCTTTTCATTTCTTGGTAAAAAGCCTGTAGGGAAGCCATGACGAAGATGGAATGACAATATTGAGATGTACCTGAAGACAGTGATGTAGTTCAAAAATTTTCACAGGGTATAGGCTAAGTTTTGTGAAACGTTAAATAGTAACTTTGTAATGTTTATATTACATATATGGATGAAACCATTCAACTTCTACGTTTTGGAGCAGAAGGTATACACCAACGAGTTAAGGTTACCAGAGGGTATATGCGGTGTAGGTATACCTTCACATACCCGCGACTACAGCCTTGCCTGAAGGAAATTGCTAAAGATGATCCCTAGTCAAATGATCTTGCCCAAAATAAAGATAGAGTTAAATTAGTTCTCATCTCTTGCTCAGTTACTTCTTCTCACGTATTAGTCCAAATCAAAGATTAATTATGTCTGGTTTGTGTGTAGCCTATGACATGGTTCTTTAGACAAAAGTAATTGAAAAGTAAGGAAATTATACAAGTATTGACATGATGGAAATACATTAATCCCTTCTACTCCGCTCCAACAATGACAGAGGAATAACAATAGCTCATATTCTTGTGAACATCAAGGTCGTTGTTTTCTTCAACCACATACCATGAAGTGCGAGTCAGAATTTATATTAAAAATCTTTACTTCAATTCTTGATTTGTGCGAAACAAAGTCTCTTTCTACAATGCTATGTTTTCAGGGTATTGTACAGAAAAGTGGTTTAAGGGCTGCGCATTCTTAAGACACTTTAAAAAAAATCAAATATTGCTTTAAATTGACTTGCTACTTGTTTTGTAACCAGTAAAACAAGACAGCTAAGATCTAAATAACTTTAGGAAGGAGAAACGTTTGAAAACATATTATTCGTAAACATTAAAACATGAACACTCTAAAAAATTAGCAAAAGTAAAGATCCGCAATAGCAAAATGTGAAACAAAACAAAACATGTTAAAGTATGCAAAGAGGAATACGAAAGCTTCACTGAAAATAGTGTATTGTAATAAACGGAAGAAGTAAAAAATGCTGGTAATAAATTTTGAAAATGCTGGAGTAAAATCAGAGAAAATGAATAGCTCAAAAGAAAGATTTACCATTACTGCATTTTCGCACATTGGCATAATTCAGTTTCAAGCATCGTTTATTTGAACAGCGTAAGTGAACCGACAGACCTATATCTTGAGCAACATGTTAAAGAGTGCGTCGACTTGACCACGCCCACTTCCGTCGCTGCTGACCTGTCACGGACAGGAGAAGAAAAACAGATCGAGCTGATTGGAATCATAAACATACTTCGCTTCCTGAGTTAACCAGGACTTCCTCATAGACGTTCAAAGTCCCTAAAATCCTCCTCACCGGCTGTGATAGAAATCGGTCATTGCAAACAAAACAGATTCAATGTACTGCTCAAGGACAAGTCGGAAAAGAATACGTATTTAAATAATTGTTGTATAGTATTTTTTATTTATAGTATTTTACGTCGCCTTTCTTCCTCTTGGGTAAATTGTGCCGAAGAGATGAATGATGAAATGACGGTAGAAACACAATGATCAGTCATGCCTTGGTCAGTGCTTGAATCTGGGACCCCTGGCTTCGTAGACCAATGAGACCATATTAAAATAGAAATATACTACAACTGTATTTGTATATCTTCACGTTCTTTTCTTTATGGGAACTTACTTAGATTTCTAGTAATAAATATGTCTCCAAATTTTATCTATGTAAGAACTTGCTTTAAAATACTTTTAGTATCTCCTCAGACTATTTTTCTTCATCTTTCATTTTTGTAATGAAACACAATTTAACAAATAACACCTTCTATTTAATTCATAGCAACAAACTAAGAAACTTTTTGTTTCAGAAAACAAACAAAATATAGTACAATGAGTTCCCATGTGCAACAATATTACTCTATTCTTGCACTCTTGGAATATTGTTACAAGGTGAACTCTTACAACTTTTACACACGCACCCACACATCTTCCTTAGTACTTTACTTAGAAACTACTTGTATTATCTACGTATTTTTAGCTTTCCATGTTTTTATTTTCATACTATTCAAAAATGATAATACGATCTGCATATTACAACTGTTCGATATCGTACTCGAAGGCTCGAGTTAGATGAACCTAGGTGGTATTATAGGTAAGGAAACTTGAATTTGAATTCTACGAATCTTTCATTAGTAATATCTTTGATAATATTTTGTCAGGGTTTTGTGCCTGACAATGTAACTCTTCTGTGTTAAGTGCAATTTTAATTTTGTCGACTTTTGTTACTATTTCTTTCTGAACTGGGGAATTGTTTAATATTATGCACATTTCTTAAACATCAGCCTTTGATTATCTTCTACAGGAATTGTGCTTTTGCGTTATAATTGTGGTTATTTTGTTTGAGTATTTGGCATTCATTTTGTATGATTTGTGTGATGCAATTTATTTACTTGTATAACATTTTACAATGATTTAATTTAGCTTTTTCCATCATCTGTTATTCTGCTTACTAAATTAAAAAAAATTCACGAATTTGCCATCTTGTCAACGTTCAGTCACACCTCTACTTCTAGAGTCTTTGTCTCAATTATTTGCATGTAGAACTGTAGTTCGAGAATTCTATTCATTATATACAGCAGTTTGAATATATGGCAAAAAAAACATAAGTAGATATTATCTCATGGGTGTAATTACAAACAGTCTTTATTGATTTCTCTTCCAGACAATGTGAAACCTTCACCAGGCAGATTGTTTCCGTCGAAGAACTCTCACAGAAAATCTAATGCGACTGTTCTCAGGATTCCACTTGCACGTCAAAACAGCATGCACTTCCATTCACAATATTTTCTCTTGGCTTTTCCCAGCGTCAAATAAGCACCTCTGCTGTGCAACTTTCTTTTCCAGAATGTTGTCACAGGTTGGCAGTGTGAGTGTTAGGAGAAGACGTTGATAATAATATATACGTAAATGCATGATATGTTCCATTATAACATAATCCTGCACCTACTTAGTTCTTGAGTTATTAAGAACTGCCCTCTGTGGTGGAGTCTTTAGTAGTGTAGCGTACTACGAAGCCAGAGGTCCTAGGTTCGGATCACGAGTAAGGGATTTCATTGTCTTTGTTTCATCAATTATTTCATCATTCATTCATCTTCAACGTCGCGATGTAAAATATTTCGAGGTGAGACCGAGAATGAGGCCATATCCTTTGAAACGAGTCTGAGATAATGTCAGAGACCCTTGGTTTCGTTCGAGACTTTGGTACAGTCAAGGACACTTCTGGATTGTAACAATGCCATTAACTTTCAGTGGAATCATTACAACCCAGAAGTGTCCATGACTGTGCGATATTGAAAAGCTTACCTAAACCAATTTCACTTACTATAAGAGTCCTTCAGACATACCAAACTCATATCTACCAGATTATTAAAAAAATATGTTGCGTATTTTGTCTATAATAATTGCAAATTGGCATCAATTGGTACGGTTAAACTAGTAATGTTGGTATATTTGAAATAATCGCATATGATCTGCTCAATTGATGCATTTAGTGTGCACCTTGATGCATCAAAAGTATACATCAAAGGACTTTAATGTGTTATTGGAGTCAACATATTTTTCTCAATTGATACATTTTTGAGTTCTGTGTCGTTTGAGATTTTCAAAATACTTAACTTTTTGTTTCTGAAGTGCTAATAAGGTAAAGTCCCCCGTGCATATAACACCGTGCCACGAATGCACATTTATTGGATGTGGTGGGTAGGGCCCCACAAAATCTCGATGATCTCGGTCCTTTTTGAGGTGATGTAACCAGCAGCACGCTCCGGCCGCCTTCACCCCTTAGGGTTGCCCCAGGTTTGATTTGAGGTTGGGTGGAGCCCAGAGCCGTTTTATGCAGGGACAAGGCCGGAAAATTCCGATCTTAAGTCACCCAACCCTGGAATCCTACTCGCGAGGCAGTCACGCTCTACCTACTAGACACCGCGGCTCCAAATTGCTAATAGCACTATAGAAATTCATAAATTAAATACATAAATTCTAATGGTTTCCGCTGCAGAGCTGGAACCTTTTTTTCTCGCACAATTTAAATTCGGTACAAGTTGCGTATTGTTTCATTGAAAAAGTTTCCTGGAACGAATTTAAATTGATCCGGAAAAAAGGTTCCTGGACCGTATTTAAATTCAGCCGGAAAAAGGTTCCTGGACCGAATTGAAATTCTTTACAGATAAAAAGGTTCTTTACGGTCCAGAACTCATTGACGCTTGCTGATTTTCTCTCCTGGACCGAAATCGAATTTATTTAAAATTCCTGGACCTTTAATAACCCTGATATTTTTCTCTGGCCTGGCGCATGGCTCCAACCAGTGCCCCTATTGTACAGTCACGGACAATTCTGGGTTGTAATGATTTGATCGAAAGTCGACGGAGTTGTTGCAACTCAGAAGTGTCCATGACTGTACCTAGAGGCTTCCTCGCCGAACAGATGGTGACGACCCTGCATTAACATTAGAAGCAAGAGTCTTCAAACGCATCCTGCGACCAAAACCCCAGCACCGTTTCTTCCTTTGCAATTTCTTCTTTTTTAACAAGCGTGATGATTCAGTCTCCACGAAAGACAATGAGAATTCTCTACAAGGCCCTTTTCCGGTCTCTCCCTGCAAAATTGCTTCTCCAGATTGCTCGCTTCCGCCATGAACACGGCCTCTCTGTCATGGTCTTGCTAACTTTTGCGAAGTGCTTCAGTTGCATTAAAGAAAAAACTTCCTGTTCTTAACTCACCGTTAGGAACATTAGAACCCTTTGCGCTTCATAATACCTTGCTTCCCTACGCTCTCGTTTTAAGTTAACCGTATTCACGCAGAATTTTGGAAACTGAACTGAAATCAGTCGAACAAGAACTTATTCCTTAACCTTCAGATTCCTTAACACAATGGTTATTATTTACCCCCATCGCACAATGCGCGGACAAGCCCCTTGACAAAAGTAAAACAGTGGGAAGTTCTTTTACAATAAAATCAAATGTCATTAAATCAATATTGACAAAAGCTCCTCACCGAATTTCAGAAATATTTTACATGGTTTCATATTTGTATCCTGCTTAACACCGAAACAAGTAATTTCGAAGTTTGAGCATTGTTTACAGTTTTGAATCACCTTACGGAATTTCCATATACACATGCATAAGCGCAGAACGCACCTAGTATCCTTTCAATAGGGCTGATACTTTTGCGAAAACATTGAGAATGAAATTGTAATTAGAAAAAAAAGTTAGCATTAATTTTATTGGCGTTTTTTTTTTCATTTTTTCGGAAAACACCTTATTTCTATTGCTCACCTGATCAAAATCAGAAATATATAAATGGAGTATTTCTGTAACATTAGAAACACACGTGTACTATGTACAAAAAAATGAAAGTAATCATTCCTAGCCTCAACGTATTCCAGAAAATCTCCTACTTCGAATAACGAAAAAAACTGTCATGACAAGTCTGATGGGCCAATACCTTCTAATACCCAAGGCCTGCACGCATACGTTTTCCTTACATGCATCAATTTCATCATATCATCACTCATCCCCATCTTCGCAAATTAGCCAAAAGTGGCACAAAAAAACAAAGTAAAATAAAGCAAATCAGTCAGTCAAAACATATAAAGAAAAAAGTATGTGTGCAGGCCTTGCACATAACAAGATGTTGGATGTTTCCGCCTCTCTATATTATTTGATAAGTCGGCGCTAATGTTATGGAAAACGTGCAACTGCACGTGTGCGTTTCCATGTTTGAGGACGAATTACAAACACTTGAGAGAAACGAATTAAAAGGGACAGTTCTCTGACCTGTTTCTTTCCCCTCGTCTGGAACACAAACAACAATAAATTCCTGCAAGCAAGTAAGTGGGTACGATGCATGATTGACCTGCAGTGCCCTGTGTAGTCTTGGACGCAGACATGTTGCAAGTGGAAAACCTGCACAAGACAAGGCTTCAAGCGTAATTCCATGCATCTACTTGGAGGACTTTCAATGCAGTCCTGATGACGCGTCTGCACATGAATGCAAAGGCGTACCTAAGGGAGAGATTCATGGGGCTACAGCCGCCCTCAAAATGAATTTACTCAATAATAATGAAAAGTAAAATAGGGTTATACAGGATGGTTCTTCTCTATTTACCTACGAATGTTTTCGTACATTTGATTTGATGTTTTAAGTCCATTTTATGCACAGAAAGGCTAATGGGGACTGGACCTACAGTTTAAAGTGGAATCCGAACCACTATGTGTCTCCATTGGGTATCGAACCTGGGACACCTTGATTACAAGGCGACGACGCTATCACTGCGCAATTGGTGAGGCTCTGTTTTCGTACACGAATGCTTTGTGGACAAGTGACAAGAACGCTTTTTAGTACAAACTTTGAAGGCTATGTTGATTAATAAGATGAACTTTAATCACTCCTGTGTAAACTTTTACAAAATGTTGTTTGAAAAGAAGGATGCACTCAAGAAGATCCCTTCCTCTGCAAAACATCAATGAGCGAGTTTTTACACAGTATTTGTCCCATTTTTCTTTCGGGGAAATTTGCAAAATGTCCCGTTTTGTTGTATTAAAAATCTAATCATCTTACCTAATGGCATCTATAAAACGTTGCAATAACCGAAAAATCCACGGACGCTAAAGAAGCAATCACGGCTTCATTTGCTTTTAACAATGCACTTATGACGTGCAGTTGATATGAGCGTTGCGAGTTGAAAATCTCCGCTCGCCAAGTAACCAGCGTGGACACGCAACCCATCGCATAATTAGCACGCAGCCTACTGAAGAGAGAACATCGCTAATTGTGTATTGTGGGGGAAAATTGTCGTGTGGGCAGTGAAAGTCGGAATCGCTGTCGGAGAACGGTGACGGCAGGCGACACAACAATGGATTATTATTTACAGAAGCGGACTTTCCTTCATTACGCACGTTATGCGAATTGCGCTGATCTCTCAAGCATTTTTCGACTCGAGCGAAACCAGAGCTTCCTGCATTGTTCTTCCTTTTTTGCTATCCCTTTCAAAGAAGAAGAAGAGAATTGAAAAAGGTTATTTAGTAAATCGCTCACATCAGATGTTGACGAGACGAGATTTGGTACAGTCTCGTTCTCGGTCTCGGGTTTCTGGTTCTCTTCGTCTCGAGTTTGTAACGAGATTCTCGTTTTGCTCGTGCGCAAATGCTTGTTTCAATCTAGATTTCACCTCGATTTGCAAACATCAGTCTCGTTCTTACTCTTGTCTCGAAACTACAACAAAAATACTTATTACAACATTACTTTTCAGCATTAAACAAGACATATACCACTTATCTACAAATGTTACTTAATTTCTGAACACGCCCCGTATATATCCATGACACAACTCAAAGCAGAATTATTACAAGCACAGAATTATTCACCGTTTCCTTACATAACGTTAAATATCTTCTTGTTTTAGATACTATGTAAGATGAGGTATAGTTCCCCGTTCATATAGCATGAAGGCACATTTAGGTAATATGGGGATAGGGCCCTACACATTCTCGATCTCAGCCATTTTGGAGGTGATGTGATGTGATCAGCATCACGCCCCGGTCGTATTTAGCCCCCTCCCCCCAGGCACCCATTGACTTGAGGCTGGGTGAGCCCCGGAGCCGCTTTATGCGCGGACAAGGTCGGATCACACCGGGAATCGAACCCGGGTCTCCCGCGTAGCAGTCAGGCGCCCTACCGACTAGACCACACTTTTATATATATATATATAATAATAATACACTAGGCACTGTACTTAAAAATTTGCAAACCATGCTTAACTTGTAATAGGTAACAATCTGATATAAGTACTCACCAAACGCACATCACCGAATATAGTCAAAATACGATTCTACTCACCTGAAAATAGAAAAAAATAGCATGTAATATTTGTACTTAGAAAATTGCAAGTAACATTACCATTGTAAAACTAGTAATAAAATTATAACATACGATAAAATAATTATCTTCCACATAGTGTAGGGTTACAAAACCACCTACCATTTCAGCTTATAAGAAACGGCAAACTTTTACAGACAGAGATACTCATCTAGTGTACTAGAATACTCGTCTCTGAAATTCTTATGGTGTAAACAATCTCCTCGCCTTACTTCTGAGAAAATTTGTTGCAAAATTGTTTTTGAAAACTAATGTGAGTCAAATCCCAAACCGGTATATCTAAATTGGATAGCACCTTCTATGGTACTGAGCGTTCATACTAATTATTATAGCTTGCACACAGGAAAATATATTTATTTGAAATAACCAAAGAACTTATGATCTGTCGAGAAAAATAATTGTTTAAATATGAAACATACAAATGGTTGATCGCCAGCACCATTGTTCAAAGTAATTCTGAACTATAACAGGAGCCCATCTCTTAAAGTTACCAAATAATGTCATAAAAATTAACAAATTAATAAAAGCTAGCGTGCACCTTCCTTATGTTCACTATAAATCTCAAAGAAACACTTCAAATAAGTTAGTTTCTTCTGCTTACATTAAGAATTCAATTACAAATTTATATGTTCGATTCCAAAGATTAAAAGATGTCACTTCCTTGTTTGCTGTATTCATGACATCATCCACAATAGCAAAAGACAATTTCAAAACAGGCCTTGAGAGAGGTTATTTGTTTTTGTTGGGAGGAGGAGGGGAAGAAGTTTAAATGTTTCGTTGCACTAGGTTAGACTGCAGTCTCGGTGTAATTTTTCACGCAGAATTCACGCCAATAATTTCCGAATTGCAGGTCAGAAGACGCTATGGATATCAAATAAATTGTCAAGTTTAGACAACCACTGCAAGTATCATGACTCATCTTCGATTTATCACATTGTTTATTTATTTATTTGCTGTAATTTACTTCGCTTTTATGCCACTTTTAGCTAATTTGCGAAGATGGGGAAATTGATGAATGGACACAAACATCCATGCCCAGGCCAGCATTAGAACCCGGGACCCCTGGCGTCGTAGCGCGATGTGCTAACCACTCCGCCACGGGGGCCCGCACAATGGAGGGGAGCGGAAGGCAACCGACACAGGGAGCATGTACTTCAGGTTGCAAATGGAAATGAACTTCCCCTCTAAAGGCTTTAATAACTCAATAACATAATTTGCTTTCTTTCCAAAGAACTCGTGCAAAAGCGAGGTCAGTCGCCGTGTTTGCACCAAACATACTTTTGGCAACAACAGTCCAAGGTCAACACACTGCACAAAGGTTCGGATTCTACTTTAAACTGTAGGTCAAGTCCCGGTTAACCTATCTGAGCATAGAGTAGTGGACTTAAAAACGTTTCACAAAATATATTTGCAGACATGATCGTAGCGGCCCGAAAGTTGAGAAAGTTTTGGTAACCAATCACAAGCATCCTGAATCGTTTCAGGCGGAGTTGATTCTTCGGTTTTGGGAACAAGTCAGAGTCTATGTGCTCATGTCAGGCGGGGAAGCAATTCGGACACCAGTTGAATGAAGTTTAACTTGCGTCGTTCCTCTGCAAGTCATAATTTTCCAGAGGAGAGACAAGTTAGCCACAAACGCACGCAGGACGTTCTAGACGGAAATTTGGCTCGCAACTGACGCAACAGAGTGACTGCGTCATCCTATATACCCAAAGTGCAAAACCTTTTGCATGGCCCTCGTATATCTCAGTTGACCCATGGACTAATAATATTCTGAAGACTTAGCACATTGCAACCTTATCGAGCGACGACGAGAATATTTGAGAAGAACATCACCAGCAGGTGTCGAGTCAAGCACACCGTTATTCCTGCCAACGTTCAATTCCGCCTGCACACTTGACCAGGCATTCAGAGTTCAAATACCACCAAAGTCGTTCGCCTGACTCAAGACAAATCTCGATCAGAGTGAAAGAAACACTTGGAAGTTTTATTCCTTTCCCTCACGCCCAAGACGTTCTCAAGTGTTTGGAATTGGCGCCTTTTATCATGGCAGAGGAAATAACAGTCCTGTTGAAACAAACTGAAAGTTCAATATTTTCCGATCACGGCGAAATAAGCGTTTGACCTCTCAACAAAGATCTAAGTTCACTTTGATGTAAGGAATTGCATGTTCGGAATTGAAAGACTGTGTTTTCCGATGGCGGGAAAATTTCCGAAGAAAAAGGTGTGAGGGCGAATTTCAGTATCTAGGTTATCCCCTGCCTATTGCATCCTGCCATACAGTGTAGATTTCTAAACTGAAATTTTAATTTGAATGGTACTCTTCTCGGATCTTTTTGTAAATCTGAAACAAAACTGAACTCGGAAAACACATTAAATATTCTTTACTTCAAAGGGCCCCATTAATATTTATGCACAGTGTGGCATTTGAAAATTTATAATTTATGCCAAATCCATATGCAGAAAGAAGTTACTGGAATCTTCAGAGGAAAAATTTTCAAAAAACACACTGCGATAGTTAATCTTCATTATTACTATGCGCTACGACGCCAAGGATCCCGGGTTCGAATCTTGGCCTTTGCATGGGTGTCCTTTGCGAGTGTCTCTTTATCAATTTCATCATATTATTATTATTCATCCTCGTCTTCGCGATTAGCCAAAAGTGGCAGAAAAGCGAAGTAAAATATACCAAATCAAATCAAAATCAATCATCAGTACTACATCTATATTCCCCTTATGAAACATCACCTTATAATTTCTAAGTTTAATTGTAACATTTTCACGAAGTTAATGTCAGCGGAAGATTTATAGTTTATTTTTTTTACTGTTAAACATATTTTTTTTTACTAAAACTGGCAGCCATAGGGGAAGTCAAATTTCTGGGGGGGGGGGGGGAGCGGTCCCCTTTATCCCCGTCTTATATTAGTGTCGCCACTACGTATAGAGAAGAGGTAGAACTGCCACACAAACGAGACACTCTACATATACAGGGTGGCTACTCTAGGATCATGATAAAATTCAAGTATAATTCCCGGTTTTCAAGGCGAACTTTCCAAAAATTCAAGGCCACAAACGCACACATTTAACATTTAAGGTGCATAGTTTGCATTTGCCGTTTCACATACTCGACAAGTCACAAACGTCGCGGGATAAATTAATTTACAAAAAAAATTGTTAATTGTATAAGAATTTCAAACTCAAATTTACCTAATCAACTTCAAGATATCTTAGTTTTCAGTAAATTTCAGTCTGTTAGATATAATGTTCTCCAAAGGGCACTAACAAAGTAAAGAAATTGAGAGAATTGTGTTATTTTCCATGTAGTTTTCTCTTCTTTTTCTTCATCGATAAAAATAATGGCTAGACTGTGAAAAACTTGCTTCAGGGCATTAATAAATATGTATATATTCAGTGGGACTTGGAATAATAAAAGATGCAATTTTTCACGTCTACGGAGAAACATTCACGCAGAATTCCCGGAATTCAAGGAATTCCCGGTGGGTAGCCACCCTGATATAGTTATCTATTTCTACTGATAATGTTCAAACAAAATTACCTCCAGGTTTACAAATTTTCTACGTATACACCAGTTTGTATGCAGAGAAAGATCTTTAACATTACACGGATTCAATGAGCGAGCATCATATTGGATTCATTCTTGGCACAGTACTTCCGACAATGAGAATTGAGCATATGAGAAGAGAAGAAGAGAGGTGGTGGTCAACTTTAAAAACCGACAGGAAACATTTGCAAATAAACTTTACCTAATATATAATATTTGAGTTTATATAATATCGTATGTAATATTTAATTGTAAAACCTAGTGTGACTGTCCCTTCACAAATTATTGTAGCACTCTCTTAATACCACCTGCATAGGCGCCGACTCCATGGGGCTTGGGAGGGCTCGAGGCCCCCCCCCCCAATGTTAACGATGTGGGGGCAGAGCCCCCCAAATAATTTTGCTTAAGAGGATCTAATGTATTATTTTGCTTCTCTTGTAAAGTTTACTCTGAATTGTGCCACATGAACTTAACTTTAAATACACATTTGAAATGTTCTAGACCATCAACTTTGGGGGGGGGGGGGGGGGCTATGACCAGAGACAGCAAAACACATGACTTATTACTATATACTAAGTATGTAATTATGAGTATTGTTAAAATTTTTACTAAGAGTTTCAAAAGACGATGTGCATTAGTAGGGTAGTGGATGAGACGTTCGAGCTACAAATGGCTCTCACATGACATTCAGAACGAGATCGTTGATATATTAGGGAGATCTGTTTTGCGCTCCGTGGTAGCAGATATTAAATTAAAAGTCGGGAATATGTTGCTATTATGGTTGACGAAACTTGTGACATATCTATCCATGGACAATTAATATTCTGCATTCGAACTGTGAATAAAAATTTTGATATTTTTGAGGAATTCATTGCTTTTATGAGATTCTGAACACTGAGACCAAAACTTAAAAAAGGGAAAGAGTGAGTTATTCATTAATTTAGTTCAGTGATCAGAGCCCCCTCAATAATTTTGACAAGTCGGCGCCCCTGAATTAATCACACACATTTATTTTCATTACTTGTATGCGTACCAACGGTAAATCGCATGAAGAGATTTTGTGTTGATCTTTCATGGTCACACATCACATGTATTTTTCTATTATTATTATTGAGAGGAGGCGCGTACAGATGCCACGACTCCAAAACGTTTGAAAACCCCTGCTCTATATAAAGAAATACCAACCAAAGAAAAGGCAGCTCTATCGGATAAAACAGAAGCAAATGCTCACAACTCTTGATTACGAGTCCAGATCCAAGAGAGCGTCGGTTGCAGCGAACATAAACTGCATCGGGAGTCAAAGCTCTCCGACGAACTCTGGGATCAGGTCAATGTCTGGGGCCGCGGAATCTATCCTCTTGGATGCATCCCTTCGCCTCAAAAATAGCCCCGCCGCATTTAACCTGACTGATTTCGGCAACGCGGGATGGGGAGGGGAGGCAAAAAGTTTGGCCGGGAACCAACAATTCTGCGTCTTCGACCTCGTCGCTTGGAAGCCATCTTACCCACGGAGCAGGCAAGGATAAATTCCAGTCGCCAGGCCAAGGATTTCTTCGGAACACGTGCTCGGTTAATGATGAACGTGATTCACAATGCGTCAACCTGTTGTTGTTTGTACTATATAAGGTCGATGAAGAGGCTTTACATTTTCAGTGGGGTTTGGGGGGGGGGGGGCTAGGCGGACCTAGTATTTCTTTTTCTGGGAGGGCACACTACAACACTGGAAATATAACGTTCCGATATTTCGACATATTAATTGATCGATTGAGTTGTTGTTTTAAGTCCACTTTATGCACAGTAAGGCTAGTCGGGACTGGACCTAAATAATAAAGTTGGACCCGAACCACTATGTGCCTTCACCGGGTATCGAAACCGGAACCGTTTGAATACAAGGCGACCACGCTAGCACTGGATTATTATAAAATGAATACCTCTAAGCCCCGGTGCTCGTTTTTTTAAAGTTTTCCACACATTTAAATTTTTACTAATTTTTCAGTTTTCCTCATTGGGACAAGCGCAAACATCCATGCCCGAAGAGGGATTCGAACCCGGGATACCTGGCGTCGTGGCGCGGTGTGCTAACCACTCCGCCACGGAGGTCGACGTTCTACTACGCCATCGGGAAGCAGGGTTGAAAACAAACATTTTAAAATACAGTGGATTTTTTCATGAAGTTTCGTATTTCAATGATTTCTGAAATGAAGGAACGTCATAGAGGTGTATACTAATGAAGATTGCATTTTAGATTCTTAGAATGCGACCACGACTGTCATTATAACTCGAGATTAATTTTGCTATCTAAAATGCTCAACACTTGTAATATTGAAATGAAGTAGAACGACATATCAGAGCTCAGAACACCAATACAAACGTTTAATCTTTATTAAGAAATTACATAAGCCTATATCAAGCTGTAGATTCTGCAGGTACTTTGACAAAAGATTCCAATACGTACGAGGGTGGTTCAGCATGCTCCGCCCCTGACATAGAAGGAACCCTCGTAGGAAAACCAAATCACTGTCACTTTTCAACATAGTCCCCTGCAACATTAACACACTTTTCCAATCGGCCTTCCAGTGCTTCAATCCCAGCAGAAAAAAATTATTTTGGTTAGTCCTGCAACTAAGCATTCACAACATCCATAACCTCGGAATCACTGGCAAAATGTTTTCCACAAAGGTGTTTCTTCATGTTCGGGAACGGGTGGAAGTCACTGGGGGCCAGATCTGGAGAATAAGGGGCATGAGGGACAATTTCAAACCCTGCTGCATGAATTGCAGCCACCGCAACTTGGGAGGTGTGGGCGGGAGCATTGTCACAATGGAACAACACACCACGGGCGAACATTCCGCGGCGTTTCTCCTTGATGGCAGTACGTAATTCTTCAATTAGGATTGCAAAATAAACACCTGTGATTGTCTTTCCTTGTTGGAGATAATCTATCAAAAGGATTCCTTCTGCATCCCAGAACACAGATGCCATCACTCTGCCCTTTGATGGTTGAACCTTGAATTTATTTGGGGGTGTTTCCATTGCATGCTTTGGCGCTTACTTTCGGGATCGAAGTGGTGAACCCACGTTTAATCCATTGTAACAAATCTCTTCAGAAACTTTGGCTTGTCAGCCTTTATTGTCGGCAACAGGTTCTGACTTGTCACACGACGTGTCCTCTTTTGGTTGACCGTCAGCATTCTCGGGACCCAATGTGCAGAGATTTTTTCCATTAACAAATGATGATGAAAAATGGAATGCACACTGCCAGTTGAGATGCCACATGTGTCTGATATATGGCGGACAGTCACTCGCCGGTCTGCCAAAATCATGTCATGCACTTTTGTAATAATTTCTGCAGTGGTCACCGTTGCAGATGAGCCACCACCATGCTCATCTTCACAGGTCTGCCGACCACATTTAAATTCACGGCACCATCTCTTCACTGGATCATATGAGTTGCTAGAGTCTCCAAGAGTTCCCACCATATCTGCATGGATGTCTTTCGGTGTTAGATTTTTCTTGAGTAAATATTTTATCACTGCTCGGACCTCAGATTTTTCCATTGTATCACATGTGGCTACACTTCTTACTGATCATCAACGTGCAACAAAGAGAGAAATTGTTGTAAATTCTTGAAACTTTGTGGATATTAGTCTAAAGAATGAACAATGTTACATATAAAATTACAGATCTCTACTATCAATGGAAATGGGTCAGGGGCGGAGCATGCTGAACCACCCTCGTATGTTGAATATCAAGGTATTTATGTTTGCTCAATATTGAATACATTCGTTACTGCAGTTTGTATACCAAATAGCATGATTACTACACTATTACAATAACACAACTATTACGTTCTACGTAACAGCGTATTTATTGAAAAAAAGACAACATATCGATTACAATTTTCTTTTTAGTATTAAAAAAAATAATCAGTTCTGTTTATGGCCGTCGCATATACCTACTTTACCAATCAATATTTTGAGATTCTCTATCATTTACCTATAAACCTGTATACCTTCACCAACTTTACGGCCTTATCTACGGCGAGTCTATTGCGTACTTTATTCCAAATTATACGAAAAGTTGCAAAGATTCCTTCTATTGCAGCTGGCGATGCTGGAACTGAATGAAGGCAAGCAAAAAATTCACAGAATCCAGGAAGTGCAGTGGGTAGGTTGAGCGGCAATTACAACTGTGAATTATTACATGTATTCTCATTTTATTTATAAAAGCTCGACAAAACCCAATTAAACCCGAAAAAAACGATTAAACCCACCTGGGCCCAGCTCTTCCTTTCTTTGTACAGTCACGGACACTTCTGGTGTGTAACAATCGCGTTAACTTTCATAGGAATCGTTCCAACGACATCACTGTACAGGTGCAAGGTATTCGTGGTACTTTTCTGTACCTAACCTACTCTGCCCTTACAATTTCAACCAATTGCACGTATTCTAATTACTAGCAGATTACCCGGCGTTGCCCGGGTATTTATTTATCCCAATCTTCTATTAGACAGGAAAATAATGAATTCTAACTATAGTGCAAAATGAACTTGGAGTTGAACGGCATTGGGAGTCACTATTCATCTTAGCGACCTCGTAAACTATGGATTCCACAATAATATAGGTCGTTTTACATATCACACCCTTCCCACCCCCATAGGGGTGCCAGGGGTGTATTGGGAGTTGAACGGCATTGGGAGTGTCACTATTCATCTTAGCGGCCACGTAAACTATGGATCCCACACAAATATCGGTCATTTTCGCAACACAAAGACATATCAGCCTTAATGTTAGACAACCCGAGAAACACTATCGTTGTGCAGATTGCATAGTCACGGATGTCTGTTTGTGCGGAATTTAATATCGGTAGTTTTGGATTATTTTTACGTCACCCCTTCCCACCCCACGCCTAGGGGTGCCAGGGGTGTCTTACCCCCAAAATATTATTTCCAGATTGCAAGTGATACGTGTACCAGGTTTGGTTGAAATTGCTCCAGGCGTTCGAGAGTTAGCCGGAACAAACAAACATACACAGATTGCCTTCCTTGCTTGGTTCACACATATTCGACCTTGCAGGACCATTCGTGTCATTCTCCTCGTTGAAACTCTGACTGGGAAACCTAAAATCTGGATTAGATGTCGTTGGGCAATATGTGGTTGACAGTTCACGCAACATGAAAATCATTCGTCACAGAGGATGATACTAGTTAGCTAATGTGTTTGACTTTTATCGCACCAAGAGAGCTCCATATGTTTCATTCTTTGCTTTCGTAGATATCGTCAGACGATAAGGATGAACACAGCGATTGTTAAAGTTCTCTTCAGTTTACTTCTGACATGAGTCATCAGCAAACAGTGGATTTTCTTTCATCAGACAAGACATCCGTCCATCGAACTTGTAGTTATTGTCAGCTGCGTAATTTGTTACAAAGAAAAGTTCACTTCCCTTGATGTTCTAAACATGTCCTTAATCTTTAATGCTATTTTAAATGTGTATGTTGGTTATATTAAACATTGATTTTACTGTATATGTTTGGTTATACGCTACCGTGAGTAAGCATGAACTGACGAATTGATGATAGGACAAACACAATGAAACATGCATGTCTTACTCAGCATTTCAGTTTATTTTTAATTTTTAAGTCCACTTTATGCACAAATAGGATAATCGGGACTGGACCTACAGTTTAAAGTAGAATCCTAACCACATACGAGCTTCCACCGTGTATCGAACACGGGACACTTTAATTACAAGGCAAACAATGTTACCACTACGTCATCGAGGAACTCAGCATTAGCATGTGTCGAAGACAAAAGTGTCATGGTGTTCCGTGCCGAAGTAGTTAGCGCAGCGCCCTATGACGCTATAGGTCCTGGGTTCGAATCCAGGCCTGGGCATGGGAGTTCTTTGTGACCGTCCCTTCACCAATTCCATCATGTCGTCACTGATCCTCATCGTTGCGATTAGCCAAAAGTGGAAGAAAAGCTACACGAAATAACAAAAAATCAAGTCAAATAATGGTTCTTGTGGTTTCAGTCGCCAGTTCATCGACAACCTGAAAAAACAAGCAGCGAAGTATTGAAAGTAGTCATTGGAGCATCGTGCAAGATTTCCCGTGGTCATGGACGTCCAAGAATTTTTTTCCAGAAAGGGGTAAGCAAGGGAAATTTTTCCAGGGGGTGGTAAACGAGGCATGCCTCCCCCCCGTAAGAGTGTTGCTCAAAAAACACTCCTTCAGTCTGAGTTTTTGTCTTAAGTTCCCTTTTATGAACATATAGGCTAATTGAGATTGGACTTACAGTGAGATCTGAGCCAGTGGAATGTTTCCACCGTGTATCGAACCCGGGGCCCCTTGATTACAAGGCGACTATGCCACCCTTCCCAATAATTAACATAAATTACAGTAACTGAAATTAAATATATGTGTGTAATTATAATTTTATGGCAACATTAATTTTCTGGCGGGGGCGTGTACCCCCCTTGTTCCCCTACCGGACGTCCATGTCCGTGGCTCTTCTAGGTCCCTACAGGCAGCTGGTTTGGCCATTCCCTCAGGAAGCATCCAGTGAAATAGCAATCTCTTTAGAATCATTGCCCGAAGCCAAGACTCATTACAGTAGTAACCCTTGAACGCTGGTTGCGACTTTCATGTCTTGCAACGTACGACCTCACGGTTCGTTACGTGCGTAAGTATTTTTCTTTCAACGACTAGCATGTCGTTGTCCGTCTCGTATTTTCTCGAGTAGGATTCCCTGACATCCGCGAAAAGTATCTCTCACACAACACTGTACGGTTTTCTGCACATGCGAACAACGACCTCTAGGGAGATGAAACGCCGAGCGGTGATCTGCGAGGGAATAAAACAGTAAGCATCCATTTCCCTGTCCAATTTACGGGAGAAAAGCGCGTCCTTTTAATTCCATCTCTAATTTCGACTCTGCGACGTACAAAATTGAAGGAATAACTTCTGGTAATAGGCGATTCAATGTATCTTCCTTCTCAGACAGTGGCGTATCCATGGATATTTGGATACTAGCATGGGCGTCGCCAGAAATGTTCCTGGGGGGGGGTCAAATCGAAGATGTAGAGAACACCCCCTCTCCTCAAAAATATTGTGATACAGACCAGTGGCATATGCAGAAGTTTGTCAAGTAGGGGTTCATTTTTAAAATTATTGCATTATCGGTATTTTAAATTGTGTATTATTATTAATATATTATTATTACTACTACTCCCACTAGTAGTAGTAGTAATAGCAGTAGCAGTTTTAGTTTAGTTTATTTTAGCATCCAATAAGTTTATTAAATGAACAATATAGTACTTGTTACAATCAAGATTACATAATAGTTACTTCTAACATTTGTAGCAGTAGCAGCAGCAAACGCAGTAGCATAAGAAGCTTCAAAACGTGTGAAAGTTACAAATTAACAGAGATACAGTGTTGCAAATTATGAAAGTTTCGTACCAAGTTCGATATCTCAAGACCATTTATAAACAATGACGCAAAATGAGGTGAAATAAAGTGAATATTACGGAAATGAAAGATATATGAAGAAGAATGAACAAAAGGCCAAGACTAGATTAGATGATGATTCTGAAGAATGAAAGTAAGGACAAGATTAAAGTGGATGATGATTTTGAAGATTCGAGGAAGATTTTTATGGTTTTACGTCGATCTTCTGTCACTTAATCACGCCAATGAGGAAAATTATGAAGAAACAAACAGTCAGTTCAAATCAGGATTCGGAACCCGGAAACTTCGGTGGGTAGATCTCGCGGACTTTAAATAAGGATGATTGAATGCTGATTATGGATAAAGTCAAAGTTCACTGTTGTAGTGGAAATGAGTTCATAAATTAATGAGCGAGATTTGATTGATTGATTCGATTATGTGAATTCGCTTTTCTGTAACTTTTGGCGAAGATGAGAATGAGTGATGATAGAATGAAGTTGATGAGACATTCATAGTACTGTAGTCCCAAAATTTTCAGGACTACGTTAAGTTCCGTGAAATGTTAAGTGAAGACCATGTTTCAATTTAGCTTCTACATATAAATGTCACTGATGATGATGATGATATACCCATAGATTACAATGCAAAAAACATTTTTAAAATATGAAATGAGGAACTGTTATTTTAATGATTGCATTTAAACATAATAATAATCATAATCTTTATTTATCCGTTGACCCATCTTTGATCTTTCCATGGATATGGATATCGTCAGATACATGTAAATATAGATAAGATATAGTATAAGAGATATTACAGTATAAAAACATCAAAGATGTTTACTAATGCACACAAATTTACATAAAATGAACATTTACAATATTAAAAGCAATGATAAACAGGTATGTCCATAATAAAAATATAGTCTATGCATGATTTTTTTCTTAAGTTAGATACATTATTCCTTAAATTTATGTGATAGTATTTATGAACACTAAGGTCTTTGAGATTATTAGATTTCTTTTACATACTTGACAGTTGTACCCAATCTATTTTACAATTCATTTATGTCATACAGCGTTCTTTCTGCGAGATATTGCTTAATTAACTGCATTCTTTCTTAAAAGGAGTGATATTTTTTAGGCAAGAAAGAAGCTGCTTGTAAAATTTTACACCTGCAGAATGTGGTGGGTGATCTGTCTGTCAGAGTTAGTCTGTTTGTCTAGACATGAAAGTTTCTTCCTTGTCTTGTGTCATGTCCATGGATGTGTTCATTTCTAACTTGTCTCACGTCATTTAGTATGAAAATAATAGATTTATAAACATACACTGAATATAAAGTCAAAATTTTGTTTTCGCGAAAGGCAATTGTGCATGTGGATCTGGATGGTATTTCTCATATAGGATACAGTAGTATTTTATAGACAACAGTGTATGTATGTGTTATGGTATTTTATTTTCTTCTTGGTATTGGGAGCTCTTGTGAATTGTCAGTGATGACGAAATTAAATAAATACAAAAGAAACTAAAGTAGAATAGTACTCTAATGAGTAAACCGCTGTATATCCTCGACTAAGGCCCTGGACATTAACAAAGAACACCCGTGCCAAGCAGAAGCAGGGGGTTTGAACCCGGGACTGTGATAACCACTCTGCCACAAAGGTCGGCAATTGATAAGTGAGGAAGACAGAAGGAAAGAGGAAGAGAGCGAGAGAAAGAAAATACAGAGGGAAAGGGAGAATAGGATGGAAGAAAAAAGGGGGAAAATAAAGAGAAGGGACATAGTGTAGAAAGGAAGAGCAGGTCTATATTGAGTTTTCCAGAAAGCTGTTCATAAATCGACAATTATCACTCACGCCAGAGGCATCTGGCTTTGCCCACCGACCTTGCTCCAACACATAATGGATTAAGAGAACTGACTCATCGCATGACCTTGTAAGATGCTCGCTTGAATTCCATTTCTTCCCTGGAGGAAAACCCTCCGATCTGCCAGTCCATTGAAGGTCCTCCGCCAAAACAACGAATCCTCCCATTCAACAGACTGGTGCATGACGAAGCATTAGGGAAAAGGCCTGATTTCCATAATCGCCATTGTGTATGGCTGGTTGTGCATAGCGACAATTAGCATTTACATCTGCAAACAAACGTCTGCAAATCGTCTTCGATGGCTGTTCGTTCTGCTGCTTACTCCGGTGAACCCTCTTCTCATTGTTGACGCCCGTGCCACATCCGTTACTTTCTGTTAAACGTATTTCATTTCATTCACAGTTAAGTTGCTTCCATAGGCATATTCTAGCATGTCCTATCACAAAAGCAGCTCTTAGGCATAGGCTAGAATGTCCTGTACAGCAAGTATAGCTGCTCTATTGATTCATTAATTGAGTTGGTGTTCTAAGTCCACTTTATGTACAGTAAAACTAATCGGGACTGGACTTACAGTTTAAAGTGAGATCCAAACCACTATGTGCCTTCACCGGAATCGAACCCGGGACCCCTTGATTACAAGGCAACGACGATACCGCAGCGCCATCGGGGAGGCCCAGTAGCTGCTCTAGGCGAGGATGTCTTCTTACAGTAATTCCTTCTCTACGCATAGACAAGGATGACCTATCACAGAAGCATCTCTCCAGGCATAGGATATAATATCCTGTCACAGTTAGCTTCTCTAGACATAGTGTGGATGTCCTGTGACAGTAAGTACTCAGGCAAAAATCAGAATCGGGGGAGTAACGTGTTACTTTCTCGAAACTTGCGTTAGTAACGCGTTGCCGAATTGTAAAGTTTTCGTTATCTGGATAAATTCAGAACTGAAAAAATGCTTTTTTTCTGTTAGCTCAATCAGGTACCTATGCAATGAAAAATCTATATACTTGGCATGGATAAGATTATGGGTTCTTCAGGTTTAAATACAGTAAAAGTTTATTGAAAAATGTATTTCATCGCATGAAAATGTCGACATCATCCGTCCTACATTCAAACTGGATCTGGGAGGGAGAAAAACACAAAGAAAAAAACAGGAAGAAAAGAACCGGATGTTCCCTTGTCAAGTGCAATATCATACTGTATCGGGCAATGAAGCCTTGTGTACCATAGCGTCCATGCTCCAACTCGACACGGCGAAATCACCAACAAAGGGACGGCAAAAGTGAAAACGAAAGTATTGTGACGAAGAGCGTTCATCAACCATCGGGAAGTGAAGAGTGAAGAACTGTATTCGCCTGAAGAAGTAGCAAAGTCATTCGCAACTCTTTGAAACAGACTCTCGTGTAAGGAGAGTGAGGATTGGCCTGTGACAGCGGCAACAATATTTCAATTCCTTGAAAATATCTTGCATGCCCAAAAAAGGAGCCCAACTCTGAATTTGGCTTAAAATAAATTTCACGAGAGCGACAGCCATCAAATCTGAGGATGGTTTAAGATTACTTCGCCTCCCAAAATGAGAATTATAAATTACATTATAATGGAAGTTATTTTTCAATCTTGAGGATATTGCTATTGGTACTGTTTTCACACACACATTAGTACTGTAGTTAGTGTACTGTTTACAGTTCATTTCTTGAGTTGTTTGGGTGACATAGTGGAGAGTGAAAGTTGATTGATTTCGTTTTCACCGTGAGAGACATATCAATCAAGAACTACCACAATCGGGAACCTATGAAAACTGTCTGCGACTTAAAATTACAGGAAACTGCAAAACCAGGCCCCTAAACAGGATTTTATTTCGGAGGGCTCATCCCTTATAAGCACAGGCGTCGCCAGGGGGGACAGGCCGCTGATAAAACTAGATTAGTAGAAATAATAATGACAATAATAATTATTACCACGGTTATAATTGTCATTTTACAATAATAAGTATTATACGTTATTAAAAATAAACGAATTTTAGTTAATCCAAATTTATTGTTATTATTATTATTATATAAATGGAGGAGAGACTTTGCTACTCCATCCACCGTATGAGTGAATATCCAACATTAAGTATTGTCCATTATTTTTCTAACATTTTGTACAGTTAGTGTACTGAAATTCATATTTATTGTATTTTGTTATTAACCTTTACACATTCCGTTATAAAAAAGGCTTTAAAAGTTAGGGCCAAATTTTACTCATAAAGTTTATATTGTGTGACCTCTCACAAAGAAAATTACACATTTTGAGAGCTGTGGATCCATTTATTCTTTGGATTAAATGGTAGAATTTAAAAATATGACCTGGTTCCTCTATTATGCACTAAAACTTTTTCGATCTAATATTTAATCCTGCTAAGGAAGTAAAGTTAATTACCAGTATACACTATTTAAATTATATATTTGTAGGATTTCGGGGGGGGGGGGCTTAGCCCTCCCACTGGCTACGTGCCTCCGCAAAGCACTAACTAAAATTTTTAGTAATAAAAATATGCACAAAGCCGAAACCACACACGGTGTGACCAGTGTTTGAAGTTATAAAAATTTCATAAAGCATCCCTTAGCTAGGGCAATTTGCATTTATGCAAATTATCCTAGCTACTGGATGTATTGTGGGACGGGTGTGCTTCCATGAATAAACGTGGATACAATGCAGTATGTATGAACTTATTGGTGTTCCATTTACAACGCAACCCGGTGTTGGGGATAGTACAACTTTTGAACCGGAAGTGGTACGCATATAATCCTTATACCAAATTTAAGCCTTGTTCATGCATATATTTTGAAACCGGGGAACAATGATTGGATTTCATTAGTGTCCACGCAGTGTTGCCAGATGTAACGGGAAGTGTAAATGAAATGTTTTACAAAGCATGAAAAATGGCACATAACACACACGTACAGACATGCCGTCCGTAATTTTCAGTTTGGTTAGGTGAATTAGCTCGGCATCTATGGCAGTGAAAAAATAAATGTTCATTTCTACCGATAGCCAATCGGATGAAGCGTCTTGGAACTAGGAAAATCGTTGGTTTTAGAAATTAAGACTGTGCATTGGCAACACTGGTGGTGTCTGAGTGCCACAAAAGGTGTGTATCGAAACTGTATACATCATGCAATTACTGAAGAGAATAAAAAAGAAACTTGGAATTTTTCATGAAAATAGTGTTATTTACATGCACCTGGCAACCATGCGATGCATCAGGAATGGAACACGACTGGCCTTTCCTGTTTCTTACCAAGCGGGGGAAAATGTAATCTCATCGCATGGTTGCCAGGTGCACGTAAGTGACACTATATTCATGAAAATTTCCATTTTTTTTTTATTGTCTTCAGTAATTGCATGATGTATACAGTTTCGAATCACACCTTTTGTGGCACTGAGACACCACCAGTGTTGCCAATGGACAGCCTTAATTTCTAGAAACAACTATTTTCCTAGTTATCCCTTAAAGACGCCTCATCCGATTGGCTATCGGTAGAAATGAACATTTATTTTTTCACTGCCATAGATGCCGAGCTAATTCACCTAACCAAACTGAAAATTACCGACGGCATGTCCGTACGTGTGTGTTATGTGCCATTTTTCATGCTTTGTAAAAATTTCATTTACACTTCCCGTTACATCTGGCAACACTGCGTGAACAATAATGAAATCCAATCATTGTTCCCCGGTTTAAAAATATATGCATGAACAAGGCTTCAATTTGGTATAAGGATTATATGTGCACTACTTCCGGTTCAAAAGTTGTACTATCCCCAACTCCGGGTTGCGTTGTAAATGGAACACCCGTTACTACACGTTGATTAATAGTAGAAGCATACTCCTTCCATACTCAAACGCGACGAAGCATCCCCAGTTAGGAATTTCCACTTCGAGCACTGAGTGTAAGCACAGCCAGTGATGAATTCAGAGGAGGTGGGGGAGGAATCCCCGGCCGAAAATTAAAAAATTCAACCTCTCGTAAATTTCAGTAATCTGGCAACACATTCGGACAATAGCAAGGAACTTTGGCAACCTTGTTCACTTACATTTAACGTAAAACGTACTTTTTGTGTTTTTTCGTAGTAATGAGCACTCATTCAGTCATCTTTAAGTCAAGATAATGAACGAATTTAAATTATCCGTTTTGATAACTTCTAAATTAAGAAACAGGATGGATCAGGATACCATTCAAGCTTGTGTGTAGGTGTCTACTGAAGGGGACGAGGATGGAGTTTGTGTTTCAAGTCCACTTTATGCATAGTAAGGTAAGTCTAAACGCTAATTGGGACTGGATCTACAGTTTAAAGTGGGATCCGAACCATTATGTCTCCACCGGGTATGGAACCCGGAACCCCTTGATTACAAGGCGACGACGCTACCATTGCGCCATCGGGGAGGTGAAGGGGACGAGGAATCCACAGAAATTTCACTGGTGATGTCATCAATAGATATGTTGTAGAAGGCGTAGATGTCTTAGATTGCTGTAAATGTAAAATATGTCATGCTACAATATTGATATTTTATGATGCTTAATTACACCGAATTTAATTACATATAAGAAGCGGGGGCAATTTTAAAATATTAGATTTGTTTTATTGGTAACACAATTTGATGGCTATGATCTCCCCCCTGAAGAATGTGGCTGGATTCAACGCTGAGCATAACGTAGGGTAACATAGTACTAAACATATCCCATTTCTTCGGTGCACCTAAGTGTTTAGAACGAGAAGACGCACAGTTGGCAAGGTGAGAATGAAGTGCAAATATGAAAAGGACACTTGATTCCCCTCGAACTCCCACCGGTGGCCATCCTCGCGCGAACGTGACACACAAATGCAGGGGAAAGCTTATGCAGAGGCGCTCTCAAAGGCAGTGAATGGCGACCTGGTCAATATATTTCACTGCGGAGAAAGGTCAGTGAAAGTTGACAGAAGCTACAAGGTTAATCTCTGAGGGACCCATACCAAGTCCGGGCTTGCGGATCAGGGTTATATGTTTTTGCAGAGTAGGCCACGAAGAATTACCCTCAAACTGGAATTCTGCGAAAGTATGAGCCTCCATGGTGCTTCTGGCGATCCCCTGGACGTTCACGTCCCGGAAAGCGAAAGAGCACTCGTACGTGACCTGACGGAAGAAGGTCTGCACAATATGGATCGACGAAGAATCTGATATCCTTTCGCACAAAAAGTTTGTCGAAATTTGTTCCAAGTCCACTTTTACGCTCGGAAATGCCAATTGGTACTGGACCTATAGTTGAAAGTGGGTTTGATTCATTGATTTTTTTTATATTTTACTTAGTTTTTCTGTCACTTATGGCTATCGCGAAGATGAGAATGTATTGTGATAAAAATTGAAATGGATTAAGGGACAAACACGTAAGAGAGAACGCAACTCAAGCCAGCCCCACCTACAGAGGATTATACTCTCAGTCCAGGCGCCAGAGCCTCAGTTTAAAGTGGAATCCGAAACACCCTGCAATGGAATCGAATCCTGGACCCATTAATTACGAGTCGACATCTTGACCACAATCCCATGGGGCAGGTACGGTAATTTTACATTGCTTTTCTCATATTCACGACCATCAGGATTCGACTTCATTTGATTGGATTTTTCTTATTTCGCGTCACTTTTCTTAAAATTTTGGCTAATCGCGACGATGAGACAATAATATATGATGGAATTGAAGACGGGACACTCACGAAGAACATCCCAATTAATCTCTAAATATTGCTATGTAGGAACCGGGATAAAAAGCATTTCAAATTTTCTAAATAGACAACAGTAGCGTGCTCATGGGTGATTATTGGGGTTCATACCCCCATTCTTTGCCCCAAGACTCCTAATCAGTAACAAGAAAGTTGTAAGCGATATTTACATGAGGTTTTCTCAAAATCAGGAAAAGATAGCAACATGTAACATGGACCATTAAAAAAAAAGAAGACGTAACCCCGTTTTAGGACCATATTGTCCCCCCTCCCTCCCATACGAAATTCCTCGTCACGCTACTAAGGATGGACCTCAGAGCTTATAAAACGAAAAAAAAAAATCGTACATTACCTGAAATCTGATCAGATTAGCTCACAGGATAGTAAGGGTTTTGCACCGCCTTGGCCACAGGGTCTTATGAATTCAAATGACATTTTTTCTGCCACGTGTCATCCACGTGGATGTCTTCGCTGCAAGAAGATATGGAACAGCTGCTGGAAAATCAAAGCTCAAGTTGACGCTTGATACACAAACATATCTACATGGCTGAGATAAAACGGGCAAGAATGGAGTTCTGCAAACATTTGAAATCTGATAGCAGCTCCGTCTATCGCGTGTCGCCTGAAACCATGGTGATCATGGGGAAATCTTGAAATGCAAAACCGTTGCTGGATAAAACGTGTATACAGGAAATTGACAGAAAGTCAATAGTTTGGGCATTTAATCAAAGATCTTGCAAATAAACACCAGTGTATTTCAGTGGGTTTCAAAAGTCGCTCAACCTAAATTTGAGTGCTTATAACAGGAAATTTATGAAGCTTTCTACATTATGAAGCCTCATCCATTTCAATATATTTCATTTTACGAGGGTCACTATTTATATTTTGAGCCTAACAATGAAAAAACAGGAATTTGGCATTGAAAACTGCTTTATTGTTTTTCGAAGTATTCTCCTTTATGGTCAATACACTTTTGCATTCGTTCGAACCATTTGTCAAAGCAGTTTTTCCAATCTTCTTCAGACACGTACATAATATATGGTTTTTGAACGCATCAACGGCGTCTTCCGCCGACGAAAATCGTTGTCCACGCAATTTATTCTTGACATTCGGGTACAAGAAGAAGTCATTGGGTGACAAATCAGGACTGTACGGCGGATGACCCATCAATTCGATTTTTTGACTGTTCATAAAGTCGGTTGTTAGACGAGATGTGTGACAGCTGGCATTGTCTTGATGAAGAATGATCCGACGGCGTTTGTTTGTTTTCCGTATTTGACCGAAGACCTAAATTGTTGTGTACCATTCAGAGTTGACTGTTCTACGTTCCTCTAAAGGCACAGTAGCCACATGACCAGTTTTCCCGAAAAAACAGGCGACCATTTGTTTCGATGTGCTTCGAGCGCGAACAACTTTTGTTGGATTGGGTTCATCTTGAAACACCCATACAGTCGACTGCTGTTTACGTTCCGGCTCATATGCATATATCCATGATTCGTCACCTGTTACAATCTTATATACGTCTTTTGAAGCACCACGATTGTATTTATTGAGCATTTGTTTGCACCAATTGACGCGAGCGTCTTTTTGATTATTTGTCAAATTGTGTGGGATCCAACGAGAACATACCTTTCTCACAGCTAAATGATCATGTAATATTTTATATATGCTGGTGGAACTAATGCCTATGGTTGCCTCAATCTCACAGTATGTCACATGACGATCTTGCAGTATTAGGTTTTGCACAGCATCAATGTTTTCTTGAACAACAACTGATTTTGGACGACCTTTGCGAATCTCGTCGGTGAGCGAATGGCGGCCACGATTAAATTCGTTATACCAGCGTTTCAAAGTGGCAAAGGATGGGGCTTCATCGCCAAATGTGGAAGTAAGTTGATCGATGCACTCTTATCTTGATAATTCACGTCGAAAATCGTAAAACATCATCGCACGAAAATGTTCACGAGTTAATTCCATTTTATTGTTGTCGCGCAATCTCCAAGGCAACATAAACAACACAAATGAAGCTATTGACAAAACATTTGAAGTACGTTATGGTCAATAATGCCAGACGATTCCGTGCAAACGTCAAATCGCGCCTAACTTCAATCAGTGTTGCCAAGGCTCAAAATATAAATAGTGGCCCTCGTATGTGTACGCGTGTGTGGGGGAGGGGTATTGATTATATGGAGAAGTAGGAGAAAAACATTTTGGTGGCTAATAATCTAGGTTAGCAACAATATCAGTGTCAGAGAATGCAACCAACATCTGTGCTTACTGAACGTAAAAACGCAAACTAGCACCTTGAAGTTACTCAAATTTGGATAAGGGGATAGGGTGGAAGACAATTGCATATACCTAGGTACATTATATATATATATATATATATATATATATATATATATAGTATTATATAACCGAATATGTGTGTGTGTGTATATATATATAACTGGTGATATTGCAGGAGGGTTAAGCGAAAGTAGAGATACTCGCAAATCAGAGCATTTTCGGATGCCTTATTCAAAGTTGCGAGTTCAGAATGCATTACTGCTTGCAGCATGTGCGAGGAAAGATTAAATCGAAATCTTGCGTTTGCAATTGGCATATATTGACATCATGTTTACGTGTCATAAGAAGAAAAATTTAAAGAGAGAAAATAGTTTAACATGGCAGATAATATGTAGAGTGCAAGAGAAAGGAAGAAGTAAAAAAAATGGTGGCAGAAGCAAGGGAGAAAGAAGTGACATAGAGAGAGTGAATGGGGACAATGAAGACATTTGTAGAATATAGAAAGGGAGAAATAAAGACAACTGTAGAACAGAATAAGAGAAGGAGAAAAAGACAACTGCAGAACTGAGAAAAAGATAAAGGGAGAAATACAGACAGAGGCAGGGAGAAATAAAGAGTATTGAGGAAGCGAGAAAGACAAAGAGAAATAAAGACAATCGCAGAAGACAGGAAGAGAAGGGAGAAATAAAGAAAATAAAGAAGCGAGACTGAGAAAGGGAGATTTGATTTTTTGATTTGATTTAGTTTATTTTACTTCGCGTTTTGTGCCTCTTGGCTAATTTGCGAAGATGGGGATGAGTGATGAAATGATGAAATAGATGAATGGACATTCACAAACAACCAAGCCCGACCGGGATTCGAACCCGGGACCCTTGGCGTCGCAGCGCGATGTGCTAACCACTCGGCCACAGGGTCGGGCTGAGAAAGGGAGAGATAAAGCCAACTAATGAAGCGAGAAAGAGAAAGATGCAAGCGATAGAAAGACATAAAAAAGCGAGACAAACAGAGGTGGAGAGTAAGACTAATAGAACAATGAAGAGAAAACGATAAGGAAAATATGGAAAAAGGAATGATTGAGAAACGAATGGAGAGAGAGAGAGAGAGAAACAGCATAATTAAAGTCAAATACTTTTCAATTCGTAATAAGTAACAGTATGCGAAACAAACATTTGCATTGACGATCTTAGATGGTCCTTCAGCAGATCAATGACCTTCACTATTCCTCGGCACCCCCTGACGATCTGATCGAGCCGTAATCGGTTTGAAGTTTTACGACGTCCTGTTATTACTGTAGAGATCTTACTGATGACAAATATGAGAACGGGGGAGTTCAAGATAGGAGGTTTCTCGCCCACCCTTCATGTCTAAAAGCAATATTGAATTAAAAACTTAATTATTTAATATACATAATTATATTTTTTCATTTATCATCTGCATACTGCAAACTCCGGGCTTTCCGATATTGCACCTTACGCTTCACGTCAGCGTAGGATCCACAAAATTTAATATCATCTATTTTTATTTATTACTAGCTGATTACCCGGCGTATTATTGATTTATGTATCCCAATCTTCCATTAGACAGGAAAATGTAAAAGAATGAAGCTATTTGGGATTAAATGTCATCGTGAATGTCACCAATTAGCTTAGCGACTCCAAAAACTATGGATTCGACACTAATGTAGGTCATTTTTAACATTTTATTTTTCACCCCCTCTCACCCCCCATGCCGATAGGTGATCTTGGAGTTGAACGGCATCGAGAGTGTCAGTATTCATCTTAGCGACCCCGAAAACTATGGATTCCACAATAATATCGGTCGTTTTCGATTATTTTTACATGTCACCCCCACCCCTAGGGATGCCAGGAGTGTCTTACCCCCACAGTATTTCTTTCCAGATTGCAAGTCATACGTGTACGAAGTTTGGTTGAAATTGCTCCAGGCGTTCGAGAGTTATGCCGGAACAAACATACACACACACACACATCATATATATATATATATATATATATACATTTTTATATGTATATATAAGATTTTGGTTTATTTTTTAAAAAATCACGTGCGTATAGCACCGTGCCATGAAGACACATTTAGGGGATGTGGGGGTATGGCCCCACACATGCTCGATCTTGGCCATTTTGGAGGTGATGTGATCAGCACCACGCTTAGGCCGCCTTTACCGCCCAGGGTTGCCTCCAAGTACCCATTTATTTGAGGCTGGGTGAGTCCCAGAGCCGCTTTACGCATGGACAAGGCCGGAAAAATTCCAAACTTAGATCACCCACCCCGGGAACCCGGGTCTCCCCTTCACTTTTCTGTCACTTTTGGCTAATCGCGAAGATGAGGATGAGTGATGATATGATTAAATTGATGAAGAGACACAAATAACACCCATGCCCAGGGCGGGTTTCGAACCTGAAATATCTTCTATCATCTGATTTCATCTTCCCCTGATCCTTTCCCAAGCCAACATTCTTCCAGTGCGTCTTTTAGCTGTAGATTCGAATTTTGTGGTCACTTCTAACAGTGAACTCTCAGATCCTCCTACCATGGGCGTTTAACACGGGGTACAGGTGAAGCGAGAGATGCTTTATGATAATTTGTAACAACCTATTACCCAACATGCTCCCTTCCAAAATAAACACAGAAGTAACCACTCCTTCCATTAATAAAAAATAATAAATGCCAACGTTTTCATTGAAAGAAATGGTGACTTTTGAGGGACACCCTGTATACCATTTGTTCGACACGGATTCACGGCGTTGCCATGTTCCTACGGAAGCATAAGCTACAAATTTTCATTGACAATAGCTGAAATAATCATCGCAGAAATAGTAATATACACAAAGAGAACAGATTTGAAACGTCGCCACGACCATGACGAGACTGCTGTGATGAACAACGTGAAAAATTGTTGCGTTGGAAATTCTCCTCCCAGAAGCATTTTATTGTTTAGCGCAAGGGCAACATATATCACGCCTGTAATTAATATCTAATTTCTGGAGGGAAGTTGGCCATAATTCACCAACGAGCACGGCAACAGGCTTTCAGCTTCTCAGGACGTAAATAATTCCATGTAATTAAACGGGTTTGCAGCGTTTATTAATGGTAATAAAGGCCGGAAGGTAGGAATTGACGAACAATAAGCTCCGCGAAATTTGTGGGAAACAAGCATCTTATTTCTTATACTGGGGAGGGGTGGTAAATTTTGAAAACGAAATTTTAATCTATATGGGGAGAGGCGGTGTGTTTCTCATATTACGATGCGTCCAATACTGTGGCGGTCGAAGCCTGGGATGGTACTTAAAAGTACAGAGAAAAGTTATGCAACTCTGTTCACGTAAGTCCCCCTCTTCAGTTCAGCCCCTGGTACGATTGTCCCTATTGGAATGGCTGCACAGGCAGCCATAGTTTACATGAAGGTGAAGCTGTGGTTTCAGATCTAAATACGCAATTGGATTGAAATGATCTATCTATGTAGATATATACCAGTGGCGTATGCTAAGTCTAAGATCTGGCTATCTCACTATGACACCTGGTCCTAGGCTATGGAGGAAGGGAGAAGACGTCTTCAAGGAAGCCACGTTGCCATCCCAACGGTAATCAGGTTGCCAACTCCCAAGAATTCGGGTTGCCAACTCCCAAGAATTCAGGTTGCCAACTCCTAAGAATTCAGGTTGCCAACTTCAGAATCACCATTATCTTCTTTTTCAAATCAGCTTAATACACACAGTTTCTAAGAGATTTTTCTCTTCAGTATTTTGCTTTCTAGGCTTCAGGCTTCGCAGATAGCCTACCTAGCCTAGAATATACGCTCCTGATATATACACAAGGGAGAGTCAAAGGAAATCCTTAAAAGTCCGACAAAAATTACAGGACAGACTGTAAACAGTTTAAATTTACATGAAGCTTCGACTGTAATTTACAAAACGACTTCAAGGCTGCAACACTGATCAAGTGAGCTCCACAACACCATTTTTGTCATTTTAAAGATGGTGCCACCTGCATACACCTGCACTAGCGAAGAGCAGTTCTCTTTTTCTCTACGAAAGCCTAAAGCTAATAGAAATTCTCCGGCAAATGAAAATCCATGCATGCCTAACACACCAGTAAATTTAAGAATGGAGGAGGAAGTTCAACAATGTCCTCAAATCGCAGGCAGATAGGTGGAAAAAACCTTCCCAATGGCTCATAAGAAGTTACCGCACGTGCATCACGTGTGTATGTGTGTGTGTGTGTGTGTATATATATATATATATATATATAAAGCAAAAGAACCTTCGGCGAAAAATCTCCGCGTACCTCCCCCTTCTTCCGTACAGCTCGGGCCATAAGGAAGCCTGCTCCTCTCTGCCCCTCCTCTCCACGCGGGAGTACGGTGCACAGGAGTTGCGGGTCTGCACAGGGTTTTTATTGCTTGTGGTTCCACTATAGTATTGCTTTACAATCTTGAATATCTCAAGACATTCGAAGTTGGTCGTAAATGAAAAAAACAACAATGTATGCATATGTAGGTTAAGGATCAACCTCCAGTTTAAAGGGAAGGGGTTCAAACACTGCACCGAGCTCACACAGAGTTTCGAATCCGGGACTCCTTGATTAAGGTTTATCGTATGTTGCCTAGTTAATTCAAATGAACAAACAGGACTTGTCCCATATAATAAACCTTACAAATAGTTGTGTTTAACTGACATATTAATAATAAGTAGCTTCGAAGATTTGGTTTGCAAATTCGACAAAAGCATGTTAAAATTGTCATTTATGTCGCTGCTTTAGCGCTTTGGCCAATGTTTTTACTCCGCAAATGATTTATGGTTGAAAATGCCTGTTCCGAGAGGCGACCAGTAATCCGTACGTTACTACAACTGTGAAAGCTGCAGTACTGCATGACCTTGTTGCCAAGTAGGGTAAATAAATGGTCGATTTGTATGCAAATATTTGTGCCAAAGCTGCGATAATTATGCAAAAGTATTAAATGGCGAGTTAACGTACGAGGAAGAAACTCGCATCTCGACAATCAGTGTACATGGCGTGCGTTTTTTTTATCACGCATGTATGTACACGCACGCATTGCAGATGCAATTGACAAAGGAAACGAATGTCTTTTAGCGGTACGCGCCGTTGAGTACTTAACTGTAGAAATGTGTAGGAGGAAACACAATGGTTTCTCTCCAAGGTTCTTTAATTCGCGGATTCCTTTGTGCGAAAAATAATAATTGCGACATTCAAATTTGCGAGTTTTTCTGATGTCGGCGTCTTCAACGCTGGGAGAGACTTCAAACTTTTTCTCGCAAGTCAAGTCGTTCCTTGAATGCAAACTACCTTTGGTGTTCCAGAAAATTCCAATGATATCGAAAACTCGCTATCATATTCCACATTCTTCAAAATTGCACCTTTTTAGAATTCCTTCTTGAGCATTGAGGTGAATCTAAGTGTGGTTTATTTCCGCTGTTGGCTGCATACATGTGATGGAAAATAAAGCTTACGGTGACACGAAACTAGGATATCTAACCGACAGCGAAAGCGAACTACATAAAGGTTCACTTGAATGCTGTAGATCTCAACTTTCGTGAGGGGGTGTGTGGCAAGGGCGCCCGCAGGATTTCTTCTCGGGGGGGGGGCAAAGTCACAGAAACCTTTATTATTATTGCTATTATTACTGCTTTTATTGATTTTATTTTTGTTGTTGTTACTATTATAATAATTATTATTATTACATTACTACTACTACTAGGTACTTATGTTTTTTTTTAAAAAAATTACATACATTTGTAATTTCCACATTCTGTATATCTATATACAATTCGCATAACACAGGAGGATATATTCTAGGCTAGCTAAGGTATCTGCGAAGCCTGAAGTCTAGAGAATAAAATTCAGGAGAAAAATCGATCAGAAATTGTAAATATTATTATTCATATCAGTGAGATGATTATGCTGATTCTGAAGTTGGCAACCTGATTTCCTATGAGTTGGCAACCTGATTTCTTATGGGTTGGTAACCTGATTTCTTATGGGTTGGCAACCTGATTTCCTATGAGTTGGCAACCTGATTTCTTATGAGTTGGTAAACTTATATCTATTCATAGCCTAGGACCACGTGACAGTGAGATAGCTGCTGGCACCCATGGTGTTTGGGTTAACCCTTCTGAGCACATCCAAATGTCAACCTCCCTTCCACGTCTGGACTGCTTTTTACAGACTAGCGAGGTTCTGGCGTCTGGACTCCCATCCAGTATAATCAATCCAGGGTTCTTAAAAGGTCCAGGGACCCATGATTTCTAATGGGTTCTGCAACAGGACTGGAACATTTTTTTCTCGCACAATATAAATTCGGACCAGTTGCGTACTGTTTCATTGAAGGAAAGGTTCCTGGACAGTTTTTAAATTCATCCACAGAAAACGTTCCTGGACCGAATTGAAATACTTCAAAGTTAAAAAAGGTTCTTTACGGTCCGGAACCCATTTATGCTTGCTGATTTTCCCTCCTGGACCGGAATTGAATTTATTTAAAATTCCTGGACGTTTGGCAACCCTGAATCAATCCTCCATGGGGATCGTGTTAGGTCGTCCGCATATATTTGTGATTGTCCTTTCAAGCATTTCACTTTATCACTATTCATCCTTATCTTCGCGATTAGCCAAATGTGACAGAAAAGCTAAGTAAAATAGATCAAATCAATAAATCAATCAATCAAAAATCGTGACTTGGCCTCCAGGAATTTTTTTTTTTACTCTATGCCCGAGTTTTACGCATAATCAGTCTCTGATTCGTTTTTACTTTAGATATTAATTAATATGTACTAATGAAATTAAGTAATAAATAAATCATAAATAGTAATAGTTCAATTATGTCTAGGCTTGTCGACAAATAAAAATTAGGTTTAAATTAGTTGTCAACCACTGGATGTCATGAAACTCTCAAGGGCCGATATCATTGATGCCAGGTCCCTGTACCGGACCGCTGGCCAAACGGTTGAGATGCACAGCTCCATAATGATTTCTAGACGGATGTGCGTTTCAAATTTTAGAATATCATAGTGATTTTTCGAAAGGAGAGGAATTTTCCAAAACTACTTTGTCAGCGCTGTCTTAAAAAGTGATTAACGAAGCTCCTCCACACATGTTGGCAGCTACTTCCGGGATGAGGCACTTTATGCTACAGAAAATTCCTGAAATATTGTTTAACGCGTTCTAATATCATTTCTCAGATAGCGACCTTTATTTTAAATGGATAGAGGAAAATATGTACCTAAAATTAAGTGTGCTATACCCATGGACGTCCGGAAGGGGGGCTAGGGAGGGCCGTGGCAACCCCCTGGAAAATGAAAGTCAACCAACATTTATATAATAATTTCATTTCAGCCACAATAATGTGTGTTAATTATTGCATGAATTGATAAATTTAAGCAATGTTTTTGAGGGAACAACACTATTATTGGGGAAAATGTGCTGTTGTTTGCCCCCCCTGGAAAAAATACCTTCCTTGCCCCTGCCTGGAAAAAATCCTGCGGACGTCCATGGCTATACCTATGCAATCTTTATGGCATTGATCTACTAGAAGAAGTTAACTAGAGTAGAATAAAATACTGCAGAATCTCAAGAAATAAATACACAAAATAAATTCCGCAAGAGAACTTATTTTTAAACAAGTTTGGTTACTTTTATACGATGAAGTAAATGAAGTACGTCTACCAAGGTGGTGTTCTTACTGCCATCTAGGAAGTAGTGAAATAGGGCGTCTGTAGGTACGATATATCTACATATATAGTTTATGCTACCTCTCCCACAAAATGTATTTAAAGTGGTACCACTAATTTGTACCTAATTATTTAGGAGAGTGACGTTAAAATGTGAAAGCTTACTCAGATCAGATATTAGCAGAGGCACGAAAACGATAAAAATGAACAAAATACAGTCAAGGTCAAATATAACAGTAGGCAAACTGTACATCACCATGTTCAATCTTTGTGTCTTCTGCACAAGGACAATTCCATTCTATACGAAGCAGGTAAGAAGAATGTCTAATGTCATCTTTGCATTTTTATATCTATATACTTTCTCACACATGTACTACTTGCTTTCTTTAAATATAACAATGTGTTTAAGACTTCACAAATATGACACATATTATCCTCTTCCTTTAGTTAGCACTTAATAGAACTGATAATTATATTTTATCTACTCGCGATTTTGTGTGAGGGGGAAAGACTGTTCCAGTCTTTACATATACAAGAAATCATGCCTATACAGTAAACCCTCCTTAACACAAACTCGCTTAAGACGAACACTCGGTTAACATGAACAAAATGTTGGTCCCGGCAGGGATGTATTATATCTTATATAAAGTTATATCTGTTAACGCGAATTTCGGTTACAGCGAATTACGAACTGTTTTTTAGTCCGTTGTGTCATTAGATCTCATTTAACACGAACTTTCAAAGTTTTTCATACTTTTTTTTCTGTTGTTCCTCTGCTAGGTATGTAAGAAATCGCTCAACAATATCTATCATCTTGTCAACAATCAACTTATACAGCATTTTAACCAACAGATTCAGATCAACAATCAGATGTATTTTTCTATTCTTTAAAACGTAGCCAGTACGGGTAACATCAAGTTGCAAGCACTAAGACGGAAGTCATGGCCAAGAGGAAGCAGACAGGTATAGATCTGCAAACAAGACTAAAATCCTAGAGGAAGTAGACCGTGGTGCATTGAACAAAACGACAATTGCTGAACAGTGTGGAATTGCCAAATCTACATTATCTACAATACTTAAATACATAATACGTATTGTAAATGGTTAATGTGTTGGAAGAAACTTATTGCAACAATAAAATTTGAGTCCCCGGTTAGCACGAATTTTTTTTAACACGAACTCTTCATTTTTCGGTCCCTTGGAATTCGTGTTAACGAGGGTTTACTGTATTTATAATTTTAATGTCAACCTCCGTGACGGAGTGGTTAGCACAGCATTATACGACCCCAGGAGTCAGTTTAGTTTAAACAGTTAAGAGTTTGAGAGTTTATCCACTTTATGCACAGTAAGCTAATCGAGACTGGACCTACAGTTTAAAATGAAAATCGAACCACCATGTGCTTGCACCGAAATATCGAACCCGGAATCTCTTGATTACAACGCGACGACGTTACCACTTTGCCATCAGGGAGGCTCGTAAATCAATTTTAAACATCCATTTATATACTCCGATATACTCAGGGGCGTGCTCAGAAAATAAATTGGGGATGATTTTGATTGTTTCACGCACGCACGCGGCAAGAAGTGAAAGGGTAATTTAAATTCGGCTAATTTGGAGGGTATTCGAGAGGTTGATAACCCTCTATGACAACCCTCTTCAGTGTTGCATGCAGTTGTTATCGATTCAAGGTGCATTAACCAAAGAAACAAGCGATAAAAACAAAAACAAGTTGAAACTAAATACAGTATGTAGTTCAATGTCACCCGCCTACTTTATCTTGTCAATAATATCTGAACTCATTCTCTTCATTGATCAAGTTGTGTTGGAAATGAACACAAGGTCTGTCGTTCCTAACCAAGCATTTGGTTCCCTTACTTTCCCCTGATGGATGTAGAAGACTTTATTTTCATATCCCGTCATATCCTAAGCGACCCCTCCCCCTCCCAAACCCCATTGTCATTAGGTTGTCAGTTGACCTTGGGAGAGAGCTTGTTTCGGCTTCAAAATTATAAACTGATTTGTTTTTTGTTATTTAGCATCGCTTTTCTTCCACTTTTGGCTAATCGCGAGGATGAGGAGAAATGATAATTAGATGATGTCACTAGATGCAGTGGCGCTACCACAGGGGGTCATTGCCCCCAACCTTGGACGGAAATCAATTCTAGGGTGGTGAAATATTTACGGCCAACGACACCTGCAGGAGGGAAAGGGGCTCAGAGGAGCAATTGCCCTCTTGATTTCAAATTTTGTGAAAATAAAAATAAAATTCAAAAAAATTTCCTGCTTCACTCGCAATACCTGCTTATCTTAATCTCATCTAGTTCAGAGCCGTAGCTAGGGGGCGGTAGGAGTCGGTCCCGGGCGCCGAACGATCTAAATGAAAAAAAAAGTAAAAGAGAATGCCATGGCGCCCCGTGAAATTATTTTCGCCCTATTAAATCAATATTGTTCAGTTTGTATTGGATCTAAAAATTTTCTTATCCGTTTCGCTCGCAATATGCTTGTTTTCTGTAATACATTGTCAATTACCAGAGATAGAAGTCTTACTTATCTTAATTGACATTGTCTTAAATGCACGAGCAATTGTTTGAAGGAAAAGGAGCGTGTACATTTGAGAGACAATTCATATAATTTTTGCTGTTGGTTTATTATGAGGTGGATGAATTGATTATGTAATGTATTTAAATACTATATAAATGTTGTACACAATTTAGTGTTGTTGCACTTGATTATGTACGTATTTTCTTATTTTACTCTCTCCATGTTGTATATGTGTGAAACATATGTTGTTCATGAAAGTTATACATGTTATATGTAGAAAAATAATTATATTCTATGCACGTTAATACGGTCCATAATTCGGAATGCATTTTTCATGGATTTTCTGCCTTTCAAAAATACAGTTTGTGTGTGTGATTGTTTTCATTATTAGTTAATGTGAAATCGAACGTTTTGAAACATATTTCAAGTCGTTTGTTCCAATGCAAATGCTTTAGCACTGATTTCTACCTTCTTTTTGCATAATTTATGAGGATAATAACGTATTTTATACTACTACTACTAATATTATTATAAATATTAATATTATCGGTACGTTTATCTTTGGTACTTCTCCCACCCACCCCGAAAAAAGTGGTTGCACCTCTGCATTGATGAAAGGAGATGCATAAAGAACACCCATGCCTAGGGCAGGACTCGAACCCGGGACTCGTATCACGCTGTGCTAACCACCAATCAAGATGCAGAATCCATTTGTCCGTGAAGGGCAGCCACAGCGGTGGTCAGCGAGGTACCAGAGGATGTTTGCGCTTGAGGCATCGTGTTCCATAAGTACACCACTTGTGGACACCTCGTTTTCATATATGTGTTAGTGTGTGCTTGTGAGAGGGGGGGGAAGGGGAGAGAGAGATGTAATCGACATTGCCTTCCGGTTAGATGGTTGACGTAAAAGAAGAAAAAAAAACACTTAGTACGGAATGTAAAGTGGGCCAGGTGCTAAACAGCATCCTAATCAACGGCTACTTGGTATGCCGAAAGAAAGAACCCAGTTACCTACAATCGCAACAAGCTTGCCTTCGCCGTATAAATCTTCGCAAACAGAATGACGGTCCAAGTGTATTAATTGGCGGCGTTGCTTTTGTGGAATTGGTTAGGGGACGACCTCTCTTTTGGTGGTCGTTGGGAACAAATGGTCGGCCTTCAAGGTTTTGATTTGATTTATTTGTTCACCTTAGGGAACACAGTAATCCATGGTTTTGTCATAAATGCATCCATTTAACATTTTAATAAATGATACAGTGTCATTTTCTGATATTTAAAACTTAACATAGATGTGATAAATTCTTGCAAAATAATTACTGAATCCAGTGGCGGCGATTAGGTAGTTGCCCCCAACTTTTTGCCCCACTCACTATGCTAAACCTTATGCACCAAGGTAAAGTAAACTGCCCTTGCCCCCCCCCTCCCCGTTTTGGAACCCAATCGCCCCGCACTGTACAATAACTGTGTCTCTCTCATTTTCTAGGGCCTCCCCGATGGTGCAGTGGTAGCGTCGTCGCCTTGTAATGAAGGGGTCCCGGTGGTTCGATACCTGGTAGAAGCACATAGTGGATCGGATCCCACTTTCAAACTGTAGGTCCAGTCCCGATTAGCCTTACTGTGCATAAAGTGGATTTAAAACATCAACTCAATCAATCAATCTTTCATTTTCTAGCAATACATAGTAGTAGATCCAATCTTATTCTTACATAGTGACTTCTTGAAGTTATGTTGTCTGGATTTATGCACACTAAAAGTGTGTGTGTGTGTGTGTTTGAGTTTGTTTTCAAGTCTACTTTATGCACAGAAAGGCTAATCGGGACTGGACCTACAGTTTAAAGTGGGATCCGAACCACTAGGTGCCTTCACCGGAATCAAACCCGGGATCCCTTGATTATAAGGCGAATGAGATTTTCACTACGCCACCGGGAGACAATGAATAAACTATTTTATATATTATCTCTCTCTCTCTCTCTCCTATTGCCATAAAGTTATGTTTTTACTTCTGAATGGTCGTTTATTTTAGGGAGCTTTCTGACTGAAGCGACAGGCGACAAGCGGCATGCGCTACTTGGAAATCAATCTTTAGAATTAAGTGGAACCATTCGTACCGAAGCGACACGGTGAGCTGCACGTGACGCTCGAATTGGGCTGTGCATCGTGGCGCATGCGCCGTGAATGCTTTCCTACAGACTGCATGAGTCGTTTGTCTCTTCGGTATGATAATCTGGTTTCGCTTGTCGCCTGTCGCTTGGTCTGATATTTCGTTTAGGAAGAATTCACACCGAAACGACAAGCGATACGTGTCGCTTGGGAGAAGCCAATGAACAGTAATGTTTCACATCGTAGCGGCATGACAGGCCGCACAAACCTGCTTTCGATTGGTGTCGCCTGTCGCTGCGGTGTGAATTCTCCCTTAGACGTCAAAGGAAGGGGGAGACGCTAGGTGACCTGTCTCTTCTTAACCAGCACAAAAATGAAATAATACAGTCTGGCCAGGAACCAAGAACATTTCCACCAAGTCATTAGGACAATTCATGTATTTAAACTTGTGTGTAACAAGGTCACAAAATTTAGCTAAACACCAGGCTTAACTAAAACGAAGTTTTTAGTATATTCACATCACAAGAAGGAAAACTGAACACAAAGTGACTGTCGGATAGACTTATCAGGGGTGAAACTTTTTGTATTACTTACGTAGTGACTAATGATACACAAAAAATATTTTTGTGAGAAAATCATAACAATTATAGATTAAATAATATATAATTGTAGTAAAATTCGGTTATATATGCATTAATTCTAACATGAACCAAACAAAACCCAAAAATTCCAACAAGAATGTGGTAAATGCCAATAGCCACTAGTGTAGCAGATTTTCTACTTGAAAATAGTTCAAAACATGGCCCCTTTCACTAGAGGTCTTAATATGCAATTTATACTGTTAAATACCGTTAATACTGAATTTATAATTTCTTGTTTGTAATTTATGTTAATTGTTTAAAAACAAGTTTTTAGTTCATTAATATAAAAGTGTTGATTTTTCCAGAAACAGAATAAATGTCCCTGACATTTCCAGACTGGTACACACACTGAGGCTCCTGAGGGATTGCAATTTAAAAATTCAGACGCCACAGACCACTAAAATAGCTGTAAATGCCACAATATTTCAGGATGTAATGTTATCTCTGAATACATTCCTCTGAGATTACGATCCCATAGTCAATAGCCCAAGTGTTACTTTTTAGTATATGGGATTAACCAAATGTCAGAAATTCACTTAATTTACGAGCATTTTGCCTGAAGCACTGTACACCAAAGGAAGTGGATGTTATTTTCGACACTCAGTGTGATAAATCAATGTCAGGTGATAATCCCTTGTCTGGTATCTTGCTTTGGCGGATGTAAGTTGCGAAAAATATCCAGTGTGCCAAAAATAACGGAAAAATCTTATCACTGAGCCTGCTAAAATCAAAACTTTCTTTTCTTTTCTGATAACAGTTTCGATTCATTAATTGATTGAAATGAAAATTGTGGGTGCGTCAGCACTTCGGTTATTTGCATGCGTCACATTATATACGGCCAAGTCCCTTACCGTAGTTAAAATCAATATTGAATATATGTATCTATTTACCATTGTTTAAAACTGAGGCTGCAAAGGGTCACTCAGCACATATGGACAAAACAAAGAACAACACACATAAAATAATGTGGATTATTTGCAATGAAAATTATGAACACGAGTTATGGAAACAATAATTTAAAATTTAGAAAAGTGGTTATTTGCATACGAAGTTAAGGGACCCAGGTTTGAATCCCAGACAAAGGAAACGCAATCAGTAGGGCGTCTGACTGTCACGTGGGTGACTCGAGCTCGATTCCCTAGGTGGATGACATCAGGTGGGAACTTTTCCCGCAGTGTCCTTTCATGGAGCACCTCTGGGTCCCCCACCCTCTAACTCGGTGGTAAATGCGACCGAAACGTGGTGCTGATCACATTACTTCCACAAATGGCCAGCATCGTGAATGTGAGGGGCCTTACCGCCACACCCACCTCGCCCTATGCCTTCATGACATGTTGCAGTGTGCTGGTGATGACTTTACCTTTACCTGCATGTAAACCAACATTACCCCCCCCCAAAAATAAGAAAGATTGATTGATTGAATTAGTTTTTAAGTCCACTTTATGCACAGAAAGGCTAATCGGGAATGGACCTACAGTTCAAAGTGGGATCCGAACCACTATGTGCCTCCACCGGATATTGAACCCGGGACCCCTTGACTACAAGGCGTCGACGCTACCACTGCGCCAAAAAATAAGAAAGAAAAAATTGGAGGGAACAGATGTGATACTTCTGTAAACAGTTGAATGTGTTTAGTGTGTGAGAGAGTAAAGAATATCCGTTACTTCTTTTTATCAACTGCCCCAACTCTGTTTTCAATTCATTTTATTCAAGTGGTTGAAGATCATGCAGGTCCGAAAGCATTAAGTACAGTATTTCTATTAATTGAGAAATAGAGGTGTCGTCATCTCCGAAATGCGTCACATGTCCAGGTGAACGCTATTTGGGGGTAAACTCGTTCGCTGGCAAGCGGAGGGGCACTAGCGTCGGAAATAGTCCGTCTTTGCGTCACGATGTAGATGTCACAGCACTTCCGCAACCCACGTGAAAGATTTCTATGAACACATCTCAACCAATGAACCGGAGAGCCTCTGGACACTGCCAAGTGACGTCATTCTCTTGAAGGGGAAAGTGTTCGTCATTCATCTGGTTAATTCAGAAACGCATATCATTGTCTTCTAGATAAGGGTTATGTTTCTGCAAAACTGCTTATACACTCAAGGGGTGACGTAATTTGTGAAACACAGACTAGGAGTTTCTTGGTTAACTTCAAAAGAAGAACGTACGTCTTTGAAACCTTATTGGGTATACTTTCAATACTGTATATTATCCCTCTCATAATTTTCTTTAGATTTCTCCCTCCCTCTCCATACCTATACCAGAGAATAATATAAATAAAAAGCCTTTTTTAGTTTTGAAGAATGATGTGGAAGTGTGTTAACGAGGATGAAAGTTGTCGAAAGCATAATGAAAATAAAGTAACTACATAAATGGGGGGCCTCCCCGAAGGCATGGTGGTGCCGGGCCCAGGACCTGTAACATTCACGTGGCCTGTAAGTAACGAAAATTGTTGAGTTAAATTTAAAATAACCTAGATGTGTAATATATGCACCTACTATACTTTTCCATATGGGGATATAACCTATGGTCATTTTGATGTAAAATTTACCATTTTACTCCCCTGAAAACGAATATAGAGCAGTGAATATTGAAAATTCTGGATAAATTCTTGCTGAATGGGAAAGTCGATTCCGTAAATAATAAAGAGTTACATATTTATATTTTGTGTGGTGTGAAATAATTTCATGATCTTTTTTTTTTAATTATTAGAATTATATTCTTGCCTACAAAAATTCAACTTTGATGCAAAGTTTCGATGAGCCCTCTGTAATTCAGACACGAGGAAATTCTCTTATCAATGGAGGGAATTGAAAATGCATTAATTGACTCACTTCTGCGACATAGTTGATCTAAAATCAGTTTTGATCAGTTTGAGTTTCTAGCAGGGTAGATTGATGATAAATTACTCTTAAAAAATAACTTCTAGAATAATATACATAAAGTTTTTGTAGATATCAGAAACACTTTTGGTGAAAGTACATTACTCTCGTAATCATTTAATGGTGATTATTAGGTTCAAAGATAGGAAAATAAAGGAAATAAAATATATGTACTGATGGTGTGAAGCTCATTTTGTGTAGAAAAATATACGAAATACTAATCATGTTAAACCATAAATAATGTCAATATCATTAAAATGTAAATAAACATGGCAGCTGACAGTGGGGGCGATTAGGGGTGCACTTGCCCCTGCACTATGCTAAACTTCATCTACAAAAGGAAATATACTGGATTAGCCCCCCCGCCCGTTTTGGCACCTTGCCCCCCCCCCCGGTTTTGGAACCCAATCGCCGCCACTAGCAGCTGGTATTTTTAAACTATAATTAAAAAAATCTCCAAATTTCAGCTACAAAGACTATACAAATATTTAATTTAATATTTTAAGTTACAATTATAGTGTACATCCAGAACGTTTTATTTTCACTGGAAGAAAAGTTACTGAAATTATTATTACTTTCATTAACAAACTTAGCAAACATGTCCATAGTACGCGTAGTTACAGTATCAGAAATGGAAATATTCATATTTATTTGTATTTTTTTTTTGCTTTAATCAAACTCATCATATATCTTACAGGGCAGTTTACTAGAAAAAGCATTTCTATAAAAACCAAGCAATTTAATGTATGTTTTTTTAAATCGATTTAAATAAAAATCGACAACATTATTATTTTAGTAAAATCCTTAATTTTTATCCACCATGGTTTCTAGAAACTTCTCTCAGCACTTTGTACAATAACAGATAATATTGTCAGCAAAATTCTGAATGCAAAGTATAGTAGGCGTTTGGAAAGGAGTCTGTAAGATGCCAAATGTATTGATATTTTTTGGTTTATGTCGACTTTCTGTGCATTAAGCGGACTTAAAAAAGAAAAATCTCAACAACAATATAAATGGAAGCTATACTCTGTCCGCTGAAAAACAGTCAATGAAAAATACAAGTGGCTTTGGAGAAATCCTATTGGTTGTTGGAATTATAGTGCTCGTGTGTAGTTAAATGGTTAGCGCTCTTGCCTTTGATGCAAGGTGTCCAGGAACGATTCCCCTTGGATTGTCTGTTCACCCTGCATCGTGATGATAATTGAGGAACTATTTGAAAATAAACCAGCGGCGATGGGACTCGATGGGCTGCCCACGTATAATTGAACGGAAAAACCCTGGCTCTCAGAAGGCTATAGCGCCATAGAGTTTAAGTTTTCTTCGAATGGCTAGCGCTACGACACCAGAGGTCCCATGTTCGAATCCCAGCATGCATGTCCTTTGAGAGAGTCCATCAATTTCATCGTATCATCACTCATCCGCACTGTCACGATTAGCCAAAAGTGGCAGAAAAGCGACGATAAATAACAAAACATTAAATCAAATCAATCTTCGAATGACAACTGCGCAGAATCTTGCTCGTAGGAATTTAGTGCATGTGATGAAATCATACCACTTAATAATGTAGGTGCTATGCTGACCTTATTTTACCTATACTCGTATTTTGGTCAATTTTTTCGACCATCGAATGGAAGGTGCTACTCGTAATTTGGTTCAAAAATCGACCATTCAGCTGATTACAAAATTCCTATTTTTCTTGATACCTCTCTGTTAGGTCGAAACACTTACAGTGTGTTAAACGAAGCTTTGGCACGTCATGTGGATGCACCCCCCTATCCACCGACTCCAAAGTTACGTATGGAAGTTGGCGCGAATTTTAAATTCGTACACTTATTTGACCAAAAAATTTTATAACTCTTAAAACTATTTGACCAACCTACTTCGGGTAACTTTTGTTTTGCAGCTAAAACATCAGGGCATGCAACCGTGCAGAAATCAAAACGCCAAAGCCAATAAAAGGGGGTGGGTGAGCCGTGGCTCCCAACTTTTAATGAAAAAATTATAAAATGGGGAGTTGGCCCCCTCTTCCCCCGCTATTTTGGGAAGGGGACGCAAACTTTAGCCTTATTTTCAAAGAATGGTCCTTTCTCAACCGAATGAAAGTCATTTCATGTTCTTGGGTGCATTACATTATCAAATATGTGAAACAAACTCCCCATTTTTTATGATTTTTGCATTCAAAGTTGGGGGCCACGGCCCACCAAACCACTCTTATTGGCTTTGGCATTTTGATTTCTGCACGGTTGCATGCCCTTATGCTTTAGCTGCAAAACAAAAGTTACCCGAAGTAGATTGGTCAAATAGTCTAAGAGTTATAACATTTTTTGTCAAATAAGTGTACGAATTTAAAATTCGCGCCAAAGGCCTCGGCGAAGCCGGAGTTACTTTCTGACGACCCCCTCGGCAGAGTAAAAGTTTATGCACTGTACGGATACGACCAATATAATCACGGGCAAATAACATCCAAACTAACACGAAAGAACAGTAGTCATATAGTTGTTTACATTAGCTGCTTTCTTGCAGTGAATCGAGAATAAGTGGCTAACGCTCTCGCTTTAGCCACAAGAGGTTCTAGGTTCGATTATCAATTGGAACCTCAACTTTCGATGTTGATCGAGAATCTTGAAAATAATTGAAAGAAAAAATGGAGTCAAACTCGATCTAGTGAGCCAAGTAGCAGCGGTAATGAGACTCCATGCGCTGACCACTTGTGGTCCAAGGACCATCACAGCACTGGCGTACGCAGGGAGTTGATGAGTCTACAGCCCTTCCCTTAGGTTTTGGAAAATCAAAATTTTCGAAGAAAAACAGTAAAGAATGCAGGAAAAATCAAACTGGTAAATGCAACTGCCCCTTACTGAACCTGCCAGGACGGATATTTTTCTTTTGTGTGCCTACTACCAGTATTGTCACATTAAAATGATATTCCATTGTAACCACTTGAGCGAGCGAAAGTGTTCCCATGCAGTAACGTATTGCTGTAAGCACAAGCTGTGGCCTTTAGAGATTAAAAAATAGAGATTTCTATATTTGAAGAGAAATCACAAAGCCTAGAAAAAAGAGAAAAGAGCTAGAAGAAACGATTACTTGGAGGTTAAAAGGAGAAAGGAAGCCACGGAACACGAAGAAAAAAGTGTCAAAAATGAGAGAAACTAAACACGAAGCTTTTGGACACGGCAATCCCCTTTTTGTTATTTCGGTTTGTGGGTTAACGCGGAGGCATAAAGTGCGTGCCAACAGCACGTAGACGGAGGATAGGACTTTGTCATGCAAGTGCAGACGCGGGAGGAACAAAGAGTCTCGCAGGAACAAAAAAAAAAGAGAAGCTCTGCTCTCATCTGGACTGAAGACGACTCGCAGCCTCTCTCCCAAACTTGTCTTCCACCTCTTTGAGACCTGAGCATGCGCCGTTCCGACTCACTGCCGAAAGGGTTGAGTCAGACGGTTGAAACCTTACGTCAGCTGCCATCCCAATCGTTGTCCTGCGTCGAAAAGCAATTTCATTTTCGAGAATATACCGAACATTACAAAGGCGCCAACTTAAAAATAAATTTTTGGGGGACAAGATTGGCAAAAAACAATACTTCTTCTTCTTCCTCTTGGAGGTCTGAGTAACCAAAGCCAGTTAGTTCTGAGACTACAAAAATTCCATCGGGGATGTGGTCTTCCTAAATTTATTTGTCCTTCTGGCCTGTAATTTAATAATTTTCAACGCAAATGGCTTCCTGGCATCCTCAGAACTTGTCCACGTTAACTGATACAGGGTGGGGCACGGACGAATTTTAAAAACGTCACTACAAAGTTAATTTTTGCTGGAAAACAAAAAATATTTACAGAGATACAGTGAAGATCATAGCATTTTATGCTATTCATGTGCGAAAAATTACATCGGCCAAATGGCGTCCATTTTCGCGGATGCAACTTTGAAGGCAATCATGGAAATTGGCTCCACTTTCTGCAGCGTCTCTGTCCATTTCCTACAGCGCACCACATGGTCACTTTTTGCCTGTGGAGGTGTTTCTGATGGAGTTGTCGGGGAATTTCCACAGCCCAGTAGCGACAGTTCTGTCTATTTACTGAACCATTTAGATGGAAGTGAGCTTCATCACTCATCAGCAACAGCATGTCTTCATTCTCCTCAACGTGTAAGCATTCCAACACAAAACAAAACTGCTAGTAACTACTTGTAACGGAACATTTGAATGTCTACCATAAAATGCTATGATCTTCACTATATATTTCTGTAAATATTTTTTTCCAGCTAAAATTAACTTTGAATTGACTTTTTCAAATTCGTCCGATTCCCGTGCCCCACCCTTTATTTTAAAATTTCTTCCACCATTGTTTCGACCTTTTAATTATTTCGGATTTCTTGATTTATAATTTTGTCTCGTAAGGTTGCGCCACTCAAAGACCGCATTTGTAAACAATGTATTCTAGTTGACGAAGACTTCAGCATTCGCTACCGTATAGAAAAGCCGGTTTTGAAATCCGACAATATTTTGCACATGTAAAATATATATAATATCTGTCCCTGTATTGAATTTGGAGGGAGGGGCAGAAAGTACTTTGCCCCCCCCCCCTAAAGCCGGTGCCTATGGCACATAACCAGTTTCATGGAAAGTAACCTTATGTTTAGAGCAACAAAGTTTGTTTCAAGTCTGCATTATCTTTAGATAGCCCAACTTGGACTGGACCTACAGTTTTCAAGTGAGATCAGAGCCATTCTGCAATGTTAGATTTTATTTTTGTTACTTAGAGTCTCTTTTCTGCCACTTTTTGGCTAATCGCGACGATGAGGACGAGTGATAATCATCACTCATCCTCAGAAAAGCGAAGTAAAATAAAACCAAATCAATCCGAGAATTCTGTACAAACATACTCACAGCTATTTACGTAAAATGTCAATAACTGTTATTGATTAATTACTTACGGGATAGTTTTTATGTACCCTTAATTAATACCCTTCCTTTGCTACCGTCTCTACTTGCCTTCATGCTTTTTACTTTTCCTTCACGGTTAAACACAAGTTAAAAATAACCGCCGTTCAATAACCCAGCGAGAGTTCCATCTTTCGCGACAACTGGAATGCATCCAAAGCGAGACCTTTCGCATGTTGAACTCATTTCTCCAGCTCCAACTTTAGGGACAGGCTGGAGATCTCCAGAAAGAAAGACCGGAAGATCCAGAGAAGAATTTTACAACTAGAACTTTCAGAAGAACGGCGGGTTTTCTCAGATGAATGTATTCTTATTTGCTTTTACAAGTACACGCGCATGCCAAGAGACTTTTTTCGAGACCGAATGCGAACACGCGGACGGAACCTTGGCCTGGATAGCGTGAGTCAACGGCGACTCCTTCCAGTTGGCAGAAGCGCCGTATCTCATTCGATAAGAGTGGGAACAAAAAAGAAGCTATGCTTGGCTGGAGGATACCATAAATGGCAAGCGAAACGGTTACATGAATGACAGGGGAAATGGCAAAGTGGCACTGTTTGTTTATATATTGCTCAGTTGACGTTTCTATACTACGTCCGCTGTAAGAGCAAAGTCAATGTAAACACATGTCGCTGGTGAGAAATCCTATTGGTTGTAGGAATGGCATATGTGTAGGAACTTCACGCATAGATATAGCGGATATGATAGAGCAATACCAATATAGCTGCTATATTGGAGATGATAATTCCTCGTGCACTTTACACTTCGAAAGAGCAAATCCTCATAAAATTTTATCTGGACTTCAAATAGCTATCCCGATATCGGATATACTGATTATCTAGGCATCTGAATTATCTGGGTATTCGGATTATCCTAAAAACCGGAAATTCGGTGTTTGGTGTTTTTAAGTCCACTTTATGTACAGTAAGGCTCATAAGGGGGAGAGCGACAATTTCCCCTAGGTCTTTCTTCCTAGGGCAGCTGCCGATCACTGTTGCCAACTTCGCTCTTTTGGAACCACATCTGGCTCTGTGGCACACGCCCTCTGCCCCACTATGATGCCACCACTGGCTCCGGCCCATAAAGACCAACTTTTGCCATGACTGTACATTTAGCACGTGACGTGATATTTATATATAGGCTGCATCACCTACCCCATCTTACCTCCCCAGTTATTTTTATATATAGCGCCGTGCATAAGCTGAAGATGACATAATATTGTTATCCAGGAATGCTTTATTTCCGATTTCATATGAGCATCATTGGATTATTGAGATGGGCGATGCCGCCAAATCTAGGCGGTGAAAAATAAGAATAATTTGCCATCACTTTAAAGCTGACCGTAATGGCAGCGCCCCCACCCCTCTGACACCTAAAATTATCCTAGGAGGCACTATATGCAGCTCTCGTTAATCTAGCTCCTTGAAAATCATCTTTAGCTCTATTAATGGTGAAATTTAGCTCTTTATGCACATCAGGTATGGCAACACTGCCAGGATGGCCGTATGAGGCAAGGAGAAATGGTTTATGGGACCATTATTTTATTCGTTCTCATGGGAATATCAAACATCCAATGTCGTAGAAAAGTACATGGACGGAAAAATGGCACGTTGAACTACGTACGTCATAGTAGTAGGAAAAGTCGAAACTCCCATTTGATTAGCCGTAATTTGAAGTTGAAGTTGATTTCCCATAAGGAATAATTGGGATTCTGTAAATACTTATTAATCATATTTTTCAAACATCGTGTATAGCTTACTAATCAACTTGAAAAACAGTTTCCACTTGCAACATGGGGATAAATTCATACGCGTTTTCATACTAGTTCCTTTCTTAAATAGCAATGCCCAATCTGACTATATTGAAATAAATGCACAACTGGTGCGTAATTGTCCCTCTTCGCCTTAGTGGGATCCGAACCACTATGTGACTCCACCGGGTATCGAACCCGGAACCCCTTGCTAAGAAAGCGACGACGTTGCAACTGCGCCATCAAGGAGCCCCTATTCGGATATTTGGATTATCCGAAATGTCCGGATATCCGAATGTGTGCATTATCCAGACAGTTTTACGGGCTATCCACATATTCTTTTATTCGTCATATTCGTATTTCACTGTACAGTACTTCATCAAATCTGTTCTATCCGGATTATTCGTTGTACACGAAATGGATATCAAATAAATAGAAATCCGGATGGTGTGGGCAAATTACTTTGCACCATGCCATGATGTATATCAGGAGCGTATATTCTAGGCTAGCTAGGCTACCTTAAAAGCCTGAAGTACAGCGCCTTGAATAACGTAGTGTGGAAAACGACCCAAGAAACTGGTTCCCCGAGACGATGACAAGTAGATGGCAGTGCGATCGACCCAGGTGCTAATTTTGTTATGAAAGTAATGCGGCTTAGTTAGTTTTTGGAATATATTGTGTAGATTTGTTTCTCTAGAAAGGCGGTAAGTGAATTGATGGAAACAGTTATATTTGTGGAGTGATTTGCAGTCACGAAATGGCATTAATTTGGAAAGAAAAGTAAAATAAAATTAATAAATAAATAGCATGCGTAACACAAGAAACATCGCAATGTGATTCCGGACGTCAGGTCTTGGACTGTGTATTAGAGTTTATTTTTCTATGTTATTAGAATATAAATAGTATCCTGAGAGATATTTCATACCGAGGCGACAAACCACAAATGTCGCTTGAAAGCGAGCAGTCGGAAATCAATGCAGCCTTTCGAACCGTAGGGACAAAAGCTCTGACTGCACCGTTTCCTCAAGGAGATTTTACACCAAAGCGACACGCGACAAACGATACGAGGATTTCACACCAAAGCGACACGGGTCATTCGGTGCAAGGCAACTTTCATACCGAAGTGACACATGTTGCTTGGAAAGGAGCCAATCAAGAGCAACATTTCACATCGTAGCGGCATGACGGGAAGCACAGGCCAGCGTTCGGTTGGTGAAATCCTCAAGCGATAAGTGTCGCGTGCCGCTTGTCGCTTTGGTGCGCAATCTCACTAAAGCAAGACACTCACTGCATCGCGTATGCGCGAACAACAAACCACGGCAACATGTTGCAAGCTATTGAGGAAATGGCCCAGTTTGAGCGACGCAGAAGCGACAAAGCGACACGTGTGGCTTATCGTGTCGCCTAGATCTGTTGTTGTAATGTGCGGTTTATCGTGTCGCCTATCTGTTGTTCGCAAGCAACGTTTGCCAATAGACTGAAGCCACCATGTCGCTTGTCACTTAGTTGGGAACTCCCCCTGTAGCGCGTCGCTTCGGTCTCAGCACCCTTCCTTTAAGGAACTTTCCGACCGAAGTAACAAGTAGCACGCGAATACGCCATATGAACGTGTCGTTTGCTGTTTGGACCCTCATGTGCTATGAATGATATTTTACAGTCTGGAAGTGTGTGTCACTAGTGTGACAGTGTGAACATCCCGTGTCGATTGTCCCATTGGTTTGAATGTTGCCTTACACTCATGTCGATGGCACTAAGAAAGTTTTGTGGGGTTCCCCTTGTCGTTTCATGCAATCATGATTATCATCATCGCCGTGATTAGTTTAAAGCGGAAGAAAAGAGACAGTAAATATCCAAAATACAAATGCTTCAGTGTGTATATCTTTAAAAGAAATGATAATGATGATAATAATAATGAACCTAATTCATACAAAAAAAAATTAGTTGCCAAGAACATTCCACGCGTATTTTTTCTCCCGTATTATTAACGAAAGTATGACGATAACAGGACGTGGTCGACTGTCTAGAATGTTCGTTAATATCTTCGCGACCACTGTACCAAATATCATAGCCATTATCACATTCATAGAAATGCTTCATGTAAAAGAATCAGACGTTGCAGCGAAAACTCCATTTACTTCCATTATAAGAAGTCGAACACCAAGCACCGGGGTCAACACCAGCGCCTTTAGCGGATCATTTTCGAGTGGAACCATCCAGAGAGCGCAGAACCATGCCGTTTTCCACACTACGTTATTCTAGGCGCTGTACCTGAAGTCTAGAGAATAAAATACAGGAGGAAAATCGATGAGAAATTATAACAGTAAAATGATGATGGTGATTCTGGAGTTGGCAACCTGATTTCCTGTGAGTTGGCAACCTGATTTCCTATGAGTTGGCAACCTGATTTCCTATGAGTTGGCAACCTGATTTCCTATGAGTTGGCAACCTGATTTCCTATGAGTTGGCAACCTGATTTCCTATGAGTTGGCAACCTGATTTCTTATGAGTTGGCAACCTGATTTCTTAGGGAGTTGGAAAACCTATTTCTATTGATAGTGAAATAGCCCAGATCTTGGACTCAGTATACGCCACTGATGTATACTGATGTATATGTATAAAGGGTAGGGCCCCATCCATTCTTCGATCTCTGCCATTTTGGAGGTGGTGATCAGCACCACGTTCCGGCCATCTTTAGCACGAACTTTATAAGATTTGATTGATTCGATTTGATTGAGTTGGCGTTTCAAGTCTACTTTATACACAGTAAGGCTAATCGGAACTGGACCTACAGTTTAAAGTGGGATCCGAACCACTATGTGCCTCCACGAACTTTATAAGAAACAATGCCGAATTGTCAACACGGAAAAATATCGATGCGACATATTGACTCTTAAAAAGTACATCATTTGTAGAACAGAATAGTTCATATTATCTGCCGCTAACATGTTGTTCCATATCAACTGAATATTTATTGTTTATTTTAGATACCCTCTTGATTTACAATGAATTTACACATACCCACCATTTCTCTTTCTCCCTTTGTCCCTCTTACATACAAAGACGCGCGAGCGTGAATTGAATTTTAAAGCTTGTATTGTAGTTCATAGATGACAGCACAATGTTCTCATCACTTTTTAAAACAAATATCACAAAAGGTAAATGATTTACAAGTGTTTTCCATATTTTGCATTTGCACACATTCATCATCTGGAAGATCTGATAAAATGCAATTTGAAATTAAACTACCAATAACAATAATTACACACTTCAAACAACTCATAAGTAGACAATTTTTTCTCAAGTTTTAACGAAAGTTTCGCTGTTCATATTTTTAAGTTCTGATTAGTTGTACGATTGTCTGTACCGTAGATGCCCAGCCCTTGCAAATCTTTGTAAACGTGAAATTCTGTCCACTCTTCAAATACACGATACAGTGTTAGATCAAAAAAGCTCCAAACTCTTAACGGTTCATGAACCTATAGTCGACACACCTTGGTCCTGAGAACCAAACAGAAATTTGTTTGCCTTGCATTAAGAAATGGTTGGCAGCAATGACGTGACTGGCCCAGCAGACTCCTAGCCCGGGGTTCCAAAACGTTTTCGTTTCACGGCGCCCTTAGATTGTCTTCCGCGGCGCCCAAGTCAGAATGTAGGACTATCTAACACTTGCAACGCTCAGTTAACGTGGTTAGGTTGCTTGCCTTATGTTAGAAAAATAAACACATATTTCAAATTCAGAAACAATTTATATGTAAAAAGTATTAAATAAGCACATATTTGGAATTAAGTGTCATTTCAGTGAATATATTGGAATTGGAACATTTCGCGGAGCCCCTGTAAGCCAGTCACAGCGCACACTTTGGGAACCACTGTCCTAGCCCTTTGTTCTCTTCTAGCCAGTGGAGTGGTTACGGTCAGGAGGGTGTTACTGTACCTCAAGCAACTAGAATTGGGTCCCCAGGACCCTTATGTGTCATTAGCGTTACTTTTTTTTTTGCATTATCGCGTGTATTGCAGCAACCAAGGTACGTATGCTGAACATTGTGAATGAAGAACACATCCTTGCAAACTTGGATGGTCTCCTAACAGATATTGATGATATCAGATGTGATGATAGTGAATTCTAGGTTAGTGAACATGAATCAGCTACAGAGGAAAGTTTACAGGAAAATGCTAATAAAGGTAAATCTACCAATGTAGAAGATGAAGACGAAGCTGACTATGGCAGTGAGAATTTCAAATTAAATTCCTTAGTAAAAACAGGTACAAAACTACAGCAGTACGTGATAGAATTCCGCAACACAATATTATCCTCGAAGTCTCGCTCTGAAGCTTGAATCAAACTGTAGTCGTTATTTTTTTAGTCTGCGTTTTATAATTAATATAATTTAGTATTTAATTATTGGTTATCTCCCATAACAAGGTTGAAGAGAAAGATATATACTCATTTCTACATATGTATGTTTTGTCACGTAGTAAATGTGTTTATCAGAAGGTACCTAGTATTTTTTTAAAAATATGAATATATTATTTTATCATATAAACACATTGTTACAACTACTAACAAACATACTTCAAGGTACCGTGAACGGAGTTTATATCTTTCAACATTACCTGCACATAAAAAGTAAAATAAGAAGCTGGGACGCCGGGACCCAGGTGTGTCTTTAAGTGTATTTTTTTTTTCGGTGTGTCGGTTACGAGTTAAATGATCGTCATATAATCTTTCACAAAGGCAACCATCAAGCTACTGAACACATCAATACTTGTTTTATTGCCATTTTTATTCTTACTAGTTATATGCGCTTCTTATTTTCCATTGTTGATATCCTGATATAAAATGTATTCGGTCAGGATTTTGCCGATGAGGAAACTTTTTGTAATGAGAGAAGGGGTCACTGGTGGTGCCCTGTAATGCCCCCTTACTGGCAATCCCAGTCTTCTCCTCTTTAAGTCTTAACAATGGCTATAATTTATTGGATTGTTGCAATAAACACATGCCCGAAACTTCTTGTTTCACATTTAGACAAAGTGAAGGATGTAAGCATATAGGCTAAAAGTAACCATTTCAAAACAATTTAATTATTATGCATTGTGTTACTATCATTCGATGGCTGGTTGTGCAGTCAAATACTCTTCCACGTTGGAAAGAGCATGTTGGAGGTCAAGGGGTCCGTTGCAACGCAGAAATGCAGGTGAATGTACTATATTGAACTAAGAGAGACACGGTTTTTGGAAGAATGGATAAGCACATTTTAATTTAAAAAAAAGATAACTACGTTTATAAATCTGTATATAGAAACTTGGATTTTTGTTAACAAGATTTAACACTGCTGATAGCCGGCCTCCGTGGCGGAGTGGTTAGCACAGCGCGCTACGAGGCCAGAGGTCCCAGGTTCGAATCCCTGCCTGGGCATGGTTGTGAGTGTCCCTTCATCAATTTCGTCATATCATTGCTCTTTTTTGTACGATTCTGGGGTTTCTTAAAATGTTAATATAGTGTTTCTAAATTAAGAGCAAATGCTATCATAAGATTTAATGACCTAGGTTAGGACCTATGTTCTGAGATATTTAGAACCGAAAGGCAATAGTTTAGTTTACTGTCTGGTAACATACACAAATTGGGGTAAGAATGTACAATACAGAGAATATCTTTCCTTACTTCTTATACTCACTAAATATGCAGTCCTGGTAACGTATCTGGAGTTAAGATTTGGGGTGACGTGTAAAAATTGTACACTTACGTCTATATATGTTGCAAAAGTACGTTCTTCATTACCGCGATCATTCTCCATACAGAAACATAGGAACCATGTTTGATGATATGAACAAGTGACGTTCGGCATACGTTGCTCTGTCTACAGCGTTGCCACACTGTTGCTTCGTTACTTGCAGAGCATTATTGTTGCTTCGTTGCCGGAATGCTATATAATCCCACAACCTGCGAGGAGAATGAGGAAGATGCGACAGTGAGAACGATGAGGTAGAACATCATGTGGAATGCGGACTTTGATTAGAGGTAAGTTTGGCAACTGTGTTCGAGAGTTCTTTTAGAAAAATGGCGTCTTCCAGTGAGGAAGCTAGTGCTACAAAACTTATAATTTGTTACAATATGTGCTCATTGGCAAAACATTTCACCGATATCCCCACGAACCATTTCCGGTAAAGTTAGGGTAATAAAGTATCTCCAATTTCGTTAATATTACAGGCCCGTAGCCAGGCAGGGGCCAGGGGGGCTCAGCCCCCTTGAACTGCCGTCAGCCCCCTTTTACATTAGGTAAACTATTTTGTATAACTTGTTTGCAGTAAAGAGTGAAAATGTAGATAACTCACAACTTTAAGGATAAATCCACAGAATATGAACAGTATCTATTACATTCGCTCATTTTGTTTATGAGCAGAAGTAGCTGCAAGTATTTAGAATATTCTCTAGACTTCAGAAAGTTCTTTCATAGGGGAGCTTCTTTATCTGTACCTTCACTGTCCCTGTTGCAACCTCCCGTTTAGACGGAAATCTGCGACTTTGATGTCACCATGCAAGTTCCCTCCTCATCTGGGTCAAAGGTCAACAACAGCTCCCAAGTTTTGGGAAGGAAGGGGAGTTTAATTGCTTCGGCCGGGGGTGGAATATACTGTAGGCACTGTGATTAAATATTGTGCGTTTTTTGTGTGTGATAGTTATACATATCTGTATTATCTAAAATAGTATGGGGTGTGTAAGAGATAATTTCAGTATCAGTCAATTAACACTTCAAGAGATGTTTTAAAAGATGTAGAAAATGTAGTATTTGTGTAGTATGTGATATTTATAAATGAATGAGCGCCTCCCCCCCACACACACATAATTGACCTTCATTTAATATTTTTTTAAAATGAACTTGGTTTACAAAGCCCCCCTGGAGCTACGGGCCTGTAATATTTGGTATATTAAGTAATTTTGGCCTTCTGATTAGTACATTGTGTACGGGTAGCCCCACGACCCATGCACGGATAGCCCCACAAACCATTCACGGACAGCCCCACAAACAATTTCCGGTAAGGTTAGGTTAGGTTAGGCAAGCTTAGTTAAACTTTTGTTCCTAAAACAATGCGATACATCTGTAAAAAAATCCACTTATATCGGTTTTCTCCCTATTTCCACACGTGACCCCCGCATTTTAACAACAGATTCGTGATCAGAAGGCCAAATTTAGTTAGTATACCAAATATTAACGAAATTGGAGACATTCTCTATATTGTAAATTCGCTCCGAAACTACTACCCAAAATTAAATTACAAATACGCCACTGAGTGGTCATTGCTCCCCCTAAGCCAAAAGCTTAATTCACACAGATTGATTCTAATTCGTGTAACTGCAATAGGTAAAAAAAAAGAAAGCTAAGTGCCTTTTAAATTCAAAACTTACAACTGATCCTAACACCTTCCAAGAAAACGATTCTAACAAGCCCTAACTGGGTGTTATCAAGGTTTCTTCGAAGGACGAAGAGGAAGCATTGTGACGACTCACATACCAAAACCAAGGAGGGCTGACTGGCTGGCTATCAGCTCACACACTTCGATTACACCCAACCCTTCTTTCGGTTTCACGCCTACCCCCTCCCCCGCCAAGAAACGAATGCTCTCAAGACATCTGGCTTCATTCGTTGCAAAAATATAACAGCACCATTTTACACGTGGAAAAGTGAACGCAGTCAGTACTTACATTATCAGCAAAACCTTGACTTCGGGAAAGAAAACTCGCGTGCAACTATCTCCACCCTACACAGCACTACACAGTACACACACTGAACGTTGTATTTTTAGAACCGTTCCAACTTCCCAGAGTTCCTTCCTACGACAACCCTTTTCCTCTCGGAAATTTTTTTCCCCTTCGCTTCGAGTACGTAGCAGACGAGGCTTCTCTCGCCTGGCACAAAACGCCCTCTAGAGAACGCGCGATGACGTCATAAGTGCAGCTGGCTCTTGTCCTCTTTATTGCCTTGGTGCGAAAAATTGAAGAAAGAAAAGAGCATTGCGTAGATTAAAAATGCCAAGAAATTACTTTTTAACAGGGCTGTAGTCGAGGGTTCACGGCGCATACAATCTGGTTAACCTTACTCATTAGCGTATACTTTATGCTACAATGAGTACACCCTTATACTTTCGTCACGTTTATATTAATTAATGTAATTTGCAGTATCGTGGAGTCTGATTGCTTTCGGAACATCTCCAGCGGTCTAGCCAGCGAACCTACCAACAGCCTACAGCGTGAGCAAGAGGGCTAACGATTGGTGCTGGGTTGAGATGACGTCAGAGTCTCGCTTGTTGATTGGAGGTTTCGAGAGTTGCGGCTCGCTTCGAAACTACAAACGCAGAGCAGTCAGAGACGTTATGGAAGCCATCTCTGCGCCACCTCCCCCAAACTTTCATTTCTGCGCACCTACTCGTTAAAAAGAAGCTTTTCTTTCTACAGCCTACATTTATATTAGACACAAATATGAAAATACATCCTTGTAATTTGATTTGATTGATTGAGTTGGTGTTTTAAGTCCACTTTATGCACAGTATGGCCAATCGGGACTGGACCTACAATTTAAAGTGGGATCCGAACCTCCATGTACCTCCACCGGGTATCGAACCCGGGACCCCTTGATTACAAGGCGACGACGCTGCCACTGCGCCACCGGGTAGGCCTATCCATGTAATTTGAATCAATGTAAAAACTGGTACGAAAGGTTAAGACAACAGACAACTGGCAACTGAACATCGCATCGGTGACGTGCACGGAACACTGCATGGCAATATTGCAAGGAATATTTTTTGTGAAAAATGACAAAACTATCAACCACGTTATAGCGAGGAACGCGTCAAGTAGACCAACCAGAAGTGAACCAACGATACGAAAAATGGTAATAAATCAAGGTTGTTTAAGTCCACTTTATACACAGTAAAGCTATTCGGGACTGGACCTACAGTTTAAAGTGGGATCCGACCCACTATCTGCCACCACCGGGTATCGAACCAGGGAACCCTAGATTTCAAGGCGACAACGCTACAACTACATCATCGGGGAGACCAAATAAATCAAGGTATTGAAAAGGAAGTGGTAATATCGAATTTTGGGCCTACATGTCCAATTATTTGCAAATCTCGTTGTAAGGTTGAAAGTCAGCGTTGCAAGCGCATTTTCTAGCCTGTCGTCTACTCTTCGATGACTTGAACTATTCAGCTAATGAAGGTTTTCTTCTAATCTGGTAATTCACTTTCTACTTTTCTAGTGATTAACATTTTCTGTTGGAGTTGTAGGGGCGTAAAAATATATGTTTGGTTGAAAATTTATTTTAACGCCGAAAGGAAAACTGTTGTGAATTTTCGGTCTTTCTTAATGTACCATTCTTACTGCGCCCCCGAAGCTCGTGCCCCCCCCCCCCGCTACACCACTGGTAATTTTGCCATTACTGCAGTGAGCTCATATTCCTCAAGCAACACCGTGTCGCTTCGGTGTGAAATCTCCCTAAATAATAATATTTATTTTCCCAAAACAATTGGCGGCGGACAGTAGAGGCAATATCATTAAATACGACAAATCAGGTCTGCATTTCAGTTTTGAGAACTGAGACGATGAAAATAAGAGAGATTGTTTTATTTTTGTGCTCATTTTCTATGTGTTTTTCACTTTTAGTGTATTTAGCAGTATTTAAAATTGTTAACAATATACAAGGTGATGTGTGCCTGTGTTTGTGCACAGTAAGGCTAATCGGGACTGGACCTACAGTTTAAAGTGGGATCCAACGTGCGTCCACGGGTATCGAACCCGGAACCCCTTGGTTACTAGGCCACGACGTTACCACCACGCAATCGGGAGAGGTCCGTATACAAGATGATAATGCACAAAGCAATATCAACACGAAAATAAAATATGATAACATGGTGTTCTGGAGTATATAAAAAAGTGTTCAAAAAGTGACGCAACCTTATGGAAAATCTCATGAATTGTTCTTGTTTCGTTATACCTGAATACCCGAAAACACTATGGTCGTTGGTTCATGGAATCTGTAACGCGAGAAGGGAAGGAGCTCAATGATTGGTACTGGACTCGGGCATCGGCCAGTGACAACCCACATGTGATGAAGGAGTTGCCTCTGCATTCACAGAAAATTTGCGTTTGGTGTGCCATATCAAGCAGTCGCGTGTTCATTACATTCTCTGAACAGACCGTGGACCTCTGAACGGTATGTGACAATGGTGAGAGAATTTGTTAACACGTTGTCAGCTGAGAAGTTGGAACGCAGATGGTTTCAACAGGACAATACCACAGCCCACACAGCTGGGAACACAATGCGTTACTTGGGAGAGTGTTTTCCAGGACGAGTGATCTCAGTGGGATTATGGCCACCGCGATCTCCATATTTATGGTGACGTGTAAAAATTGTACACTTACGTCTATATATGTTGCAAAAGTACGTTCTTCATTACCGCGATCATTCTCCATACAGAAACATAGGAACCATGTTTGATGATATGAACAAGTGACGTTCGGCATACGTTGCTCTGTCTACAGCGTTGCCACACTGTTGCTTCGTTACTTGCAGAGCATGGTTGCGAGTGTCCCTTCATCAATTTCGTCATATCATTGCTCTTTTTTGTACGATTCTGGGGTTTCTTAAAATGTTAATATAGTGTTTCTAAATTAAGAGCAAATGCTATCATAAGATTTAATGACCTATGTTCTGAGGTATTTAGAACCGAAAGGCAATAGTTTAATTTACTGACTGGTAACATACACAAATTGGGGTAAGAATGTACAATACAGAGAATATCTTCCTTTACTTCTTATACTCACTAAATATGCAGTCCTGGTAACGTATCTGGAGTCTGGAGGCTGTGGTGGACCGGTAGGATCTGTGCCTAGACTTGAGGGATGGTCATATTGAGTTATACTGATTTTGTGTCCTACTGTGATATATGTTTCAGAACATATTGTATTTTGTGAAATAGATCCTGTTCATGCAGAAATGTATATTGACTTTATAATCACCCTGTACTTCATTTCTACACCGTCCGTTGTTAGGCTCACGTTACTTGTAATGGAAAAAAGTAACTCCATTACAGTTCTGTTCTTACTTCTAAAATTAGTTACTTACTGTTAGAATTCGTTAAAAAAGTAACTGCTGCATGAACTGACTCGTACAGTCAACGGCAAAGATTATGTTAGGCAAATTGTCTACCGCTATTTTCATTACTTTTTTTACTCAACATTCTATGTTTTTTTAGGAATGAAACTATGTTTGTTCGAAGCAGGCATTGTCCTCTGTTTATTGACGTCATTTTTTCAATTCATTACCATCACATTGCGTAATACAGATCGAATGAAAATAATGGTGGACAATTCGCCTACTGTTTCTTTTGCCGTTGTGGGTACAAAAGGGAGAAGGTAGGTCAAGTGGGGACGTTCGTTTTTCACTGATTAATGCTGCTTTGCTACCTGGGAAGCACCGCGGAATTACCATTCCTGTCCGTTTATATGCCAGTTTGAATCGGGTCGTGGACGCGGTAGCACGACCTTCTATTTTCTACGAAGTTCTCAATTTTGGTAAGCACAGCATTGATTCTTCAAGTTTAAAGTTAGATTTTGACACACGTGTTGATAGGTTATCTTAAATAACCCGTGGCTCGACAGCCCTTGAAGGGCCTAGGTCAATCTCCCGACTGCCAGTCTCCTTCCCAGAATCCTACCTAGAGGTGTGACCTTCAACCAGTAATGGGGTGACGTGGGGTCCGCAATTCAAACGACCAGCCGTTGTAGATTTCCGAGACCGGGTTACGCTACTCACTCGTAGCTCCCCAATTTCCTCACGATGGTGGGTGGCCACCGGCCATGGAGGAGGACTAGGTTATCTTACATCCTTTCTAGAGTCCGTTACTGTCTGCTAAAACGGAGACGTTGAACGCCACTGGCCAATATTGAGATATATGTTTTACCTACTAGGCCTAATCTTTAATTCTCGGACAAATCTGCGCTATTATGTTGTTTATTAAGCGTAGATGTTTAAAAAACAAAAATGACAAAAAAATCCCTGTCTTATAATTTTATTGTATTTTCCTGGTTAACTTGACTTTCTTTTTTCTTTTAAGTTTTTGTTCCCTGTTTCTGCGCGGCTCTGAGGTCAATCCAGCCTCTTATCAATGGTGTCCCGACAGAACGTACCAACGACAAAACGTACCACTTGGGTTTTCGCGACGAAACGTACCACTCAGACAAATATTTACTCCGCGACAAAACGTACCACTTCAAGGAAAACTAACTTTGGCCTTCTGATCAGTAGTACATTATGCACGGGTAGCCCCACAAACCATTGACGGATAGCCCAACGAACCATTTCCGGTAAGGTTAGTAGATTAGGCAAGCATAGTTATAATTTTGTTCGTAAAACAAGGCGATACAGCTTTAAAAGAAAATTCAACTTACATCAGAGACAATATTGTAAAGATAAAGTGCTCCCCTGTGCTTAGCACCACGCCATGAAGGCGTATAGGGGGTGTGGGGGTATATTGTTGCTGCTAAAATAACTAAAATGAAAATCGAAAAAAAAGACGAAAAGATAAAACAAATGAAAAACATGTGAACGACAGCTTAACCACAGCTGATTTTAAAAACGCCAAAATAGCTATATACGAGTATGCATTAAATAGTAATTTTGCCAGTCCAAAGCCTGGATAAAGTGTGATGGAAATCAGCAAAACTAGAGAAAATCGTAAAATCGTAATTTCTATAAATGATTTTTGTAGAAGACCCTTCGCAGGTAGTCGGTCAGGTGGTAGGTACGTTTTGTCGGTGGCACGTTCGGTCGCGTATTCCTTATCAATGGGTACCTGGGGGGGTAAAGGCGGCCGGCCGTTATGCTGATCACATCATCCCAACTATGGTCGAGATCGAGAATATGTGGAGCTCTATACCTCAACATCACCCAATATCCGTGCTTCGCCGATGGCGCTGTGGTAGCGTCGTCGCCTTGTAATCTAGGGGTCCCGAGTTCGATACACGGTGGAGACACATAGTGATTCGGGTCCAACTTTAAACTGTAGGTCCAGTCCTGGTTAGCCTTACTGTGCATAAAGTAGACTCAAAACTCCAACTCAATCCACATGCTTTCATGGCATGTGTGCACACGCACAGGGGCAGCTTTTTCCGCCGCAACCGAATTGCGCACACTTTAGATCCAGGATTGCGCACAAACCTCATTGACCTGTTTTGCGCACAGATTTTGATAAAACGTTGCCACTTTGATAGCTTTAAAGTCTGTGCGCAAAACTGTGTTGTTTTCTTTAGACAAGAAGACAAAGAGAAATTAGAAATAAAATAGTAAATCTCTTAAGGATTAAATAAAAAATATAATTTGACCAGTAAATGTAGCAAGTCAAGATAAGTTAGGTTAGGTTAGGCAAAACACAGCAAACACAACAGAAGTGAGAACGGCTTGAGGACATTTTGCATCTGACAACATCGCCTCATTTTTTTGTGCGCAATCCTGTATATTGTGACAGCTTGTCAACGGCTTATCAGACACCACTGACAAAACCGGAAAAGTGTGCGCAATACGGCTGTAGCCGCTTTTCCCTTAGCAAAATTCTACATTAGACCTCGAATTTACATTGTTTGATATGAGTACCCCATTTTTCCCAAACGGAGACATTGCATATTTTCCAGAAAGAATGTTTTTTTTCTGCCTCCCATAATTATTATTATTATTTTTTTTTACACACACACACACAAACAAGCTTCTTTCACTGATAGTCTAGGGCCTATGCAGAAAAGTTTCACATTTTTTTCGTTGGTAACTTTGCTCTTGGTAGGCCAAAATATGAGTGTCCCCATTTTGGACGAATCTCACCAAACTATGTAGTTACTTCCAAAACTGCATCACTGCATACAAGCAATCACTTTGTTAAAGGGAGATTAAAGAGCGAATTGTTTCGCTATCGAGTGCATTGCCCTCTGCTAGGAGTTGCAATCATGAAACAAACCCTTCACGAGCTCCTAATGAGACGAAGGTTCTTCTTCCAACGCTGTGAAAGACGAGCCGTGACCCAGAAAGCTTCTTCCATAGGCCACTAACAAGATCCACAGCAGCTTCTTTTATGCGACGCGATGAGGCTTCTTTCGGTGACAAGTCTTAATCGCATTTTCTCAATAAGAAAAGTCACGTGGTGCAGACAAGACCGAAGGCTCTGTGCGTTTATGATGATCGGTGTCTCGGTTGATTTACTAAAAGACTGTTTGAGCAACGACGCCAGATGGAGAGAAAGTAATAACAGTTGGGCTAAAAAGTTCGTAGGCTAACATAGTAAAAAATATTTTTTTGACAAAATTCGATTTTATTATTCAATATAGTTGCCTTCGAGGGCGATACAACGATTATAGCGGTCATACAATTTTTCGATGCCATTTTTATAGTACGATTTCTCTTTAGCCTCAAAATAGGCCTCAGTTTCTGCGATTAACTCTTCATCAGTGCTAAATTTCTTTCCAGCGAGCATTCTTTTAAGGTCTGTAAACAGGAAAAAGTCACTGGGGGCCAGATCTGGAGAATATGATGGATGGGGAAGCAATTCGTAGTCTAATTCATATAATTTTGCCATCGTTTTCATTGATTTGTGACACGGTGCATTGTCTTGATGAAACAGCACTTTTTTCTTCTTCAAATGGGGCCGTTTTTTCGTGATTTCATCCTTTAAACGCTCCAACAACGCTATGTAATAATCGCTGTTGATGGTCTGGCCCTTTTTGAGGTAATCGATGAATATAATACCATGCGCATCCCAGAATACTGATGCCATAACCTTGCCAGCCGACTGTTGCATCTTTCCACGCTTTGGATTCGGTTCATCACGTGCAGTCCACTCGGCTGACTGTCGATTGGACTCTGGAGTGTAGTTATGGAGCCATGTTTCATCCATTGTAATATATCGACGGAAAAATTCGTGTTTATTACGGTTGAATATCGCTAAACATTGCTCCGAATCATCAAAACGTAGTTGCTTTTGATCGATTGTGAGCACGCGCGGCACCCATTTTGCACACAGCTTTCGCATGTTCAAATATTCATGCACAATATGTCCAACACGTTCCTTTGATATTTTTAAAGTATCAGCTATCTCGATCAACTTCACTTTACGATCATTTAAAATTATTTTGTGGACTTTTTTGATGTTTTCGTCGGTAACAGCCTCTTTGGGGCGTCCACTGCGTGCATCGTCTTCGATGCTCATTTCGCCTAGTTTAAATTTAGCAAACCACTTCTCAACGGTTGATTTTCCTGGTGCAGAGTCCGAATAATGTTTATCAAGCCAAGCCTTGGCTTCAACAGTATTTTTTTTCGCCAAAAAGCAATGCTTTATTAACACACGATATTCTTTTTTATCCATTTTTTCACAATAACAAAAGCTGCTTCACTCACAATGCTATATCTCACGAACTAATTATCCGGCAGCTGTGAAATTTATACACGTATCTTTTGAAGGTTAGTACTAAGTAAAAATCACATGGATTTAATTCTAGTAACGCCATCTATGAGTCAGCCTACGAACTTTTCAGCCCAACTGTTAGGATATGCATCAGTGGACTTCGTTGAAGGTATCATGAGTGAGAATAACTGCGTATCATTGCAATATGAATAAAATGCAAAATAAATGAAGAAATTATCAATAAGTTTCTACATTACTAAAAATTATGTAACATATTCTATAGACCAAATCAGCATAAGAACCTGCCGTACTCACTTCTTTACGACACGAAAAGTGTAGTACATAATTGAAGACTTTACAGTGAGGGAAATTCTAGAAACATCTATTGAAGCACTGGAGTACACAAGGGGGATGAAGGTGTTGCAGCCCCCTTCGAAATTTTCAGAAAATTATTATTTTCAAATAAAAGCAGGAAAAAACTCGGGGGGGGAAGCAGTTGTAAATACAAACTCGCCTAAAAATGACCCCCCCCCCTATTTCCATTTTTGGGAGTGGAAAATGTTTTGATATACGAAATATCCTACTGTGTATTCAGCCTCCCTAGAAAGCAGCTTTGCACAATCCCAGCCCCTCCCGAGAAAATTATGCGTACGCCACTGTCTTGAAGTATCAGGAGTTACTTTTCCTTACCCTCGAAAAGTAAAATAAAAAAATAGTAATCAAAGGAGAGAACTCCTCCTAATCCCTCTTCAAATACCATCCTACACAGAGAGAGAGAGAGAGAGAGAGAGAGAGAGAGAGAGAAAGAGAGAGACAGCCACCTCCGTGGCGAACTGGTTAGTTCAGAGCGCTGCAACGTCAGGGTTTTCGGGTTCAAATCCAGACCTGGTCATGGGTGTTCTATGTGAATGTTCCTTCATCAATTTTATCATTCTGCTTTTCGCGATTAGCCAAAAGTAGCAGAAATAAGAAGTAAAAGAAACCAAATCAGTGAATCATCATACACAGATAGCATTGCATAAGGCACCTGAACCCAATATGGCCTACCTAAAGTTTGCGATTACTTGAGATGGTGTACAAAGTCAGAATGGTAAAACTAATGGTAAGATTTAAACGAGGGAACATTTCTGGACGTTTACTGAAAATTGGAGTCAGTTTCAAATAATAACATGGGTGCAGGGAAGATTTTGTTAAAAGTAACGTTTAGGCCATATTGGTATACATATGTACCCAATATGGCCTAGTGATAGATGTATTTAGTTCTTTCACATAAAAAATGCAACATAAATTGAAAAGAAAGTACTACAACGTTATTTTTATAGGTAGATAAGTATATTGATACATGTGAGATTACACAAAGAAGTAACATTATTTACAAACCTATAAACAAGGAAGTGACGTGTCAAAACTTGTCATCAGAAGGCACAAATTACACATCACAATTTGGGCAAATGAAAGGTCCTTCATCATCCTTAGTGACTCCTACACACTCTATGCGAACATAAAAGTAACAAATGTCACATGTGCGTATGTCTTTCACGATATATTCCTATGTAGGCCAAAGGAATATCTTACATACTGATCTTTTTTCCTTCGTTATAAACAAGACTAGATTAAAGTGTAAACTAAGTACATTGTTGTAAAGCACAAATTATGAGCTATCATAATATGGACACCTATCACTTGGAAGATGCACTAAGTAATAACTCACATATGCAATATTAGATCACGTAGAAGACAATCACAGGGTCCAGCTATTTCGCTTTTTTGTCCTCAAGTTACTGCACTACAACCAACAGGTTTGATCACGTCATTCGGAAAGTCTAAATGACATGCTAACGCCATCTGTTGAATCAATCTTGTAACTACTTGGAAACAGCAAATATGCCATATTGGGTACTACGCCATATTGGGCTCAGGTACCTTACATACTGTATGTGTGTGTATGAAATTTCTGTACCCTATTAGAAACCAAAGCTTTAAGGCTCGCTGGACCTTTGGCAGAGTCCAGCGAAGCCGTTTTCGAAATTTCCTCTTCTTTGCAAAATCCGCTATGATATTTCAAAATCTGAAAAATTGAGGACTACAAGTGGTAAACGTTGTAAGTGCCAAAAGCGAAAGTGTTGGGAAATCGCATCGTTCAGCACATCAGCCCGTACGAACGTTCACACTACTGCCTTTTTACACGTCCTTTGAACTACTTAGGGCTACCAGCTACTTTTCACGTTTATCACATTATCAAGCATGGCACAGTTTAACGTGGAAAACGGTGTTTGAATTCTTGTGGCAACTACAGCGTTTGCCAATTTTAGTCTTCAATTACTCCTGCTTAGAGCATTCGCGTGAATATTCGTGTGGTTTGTTTTCGTTGTTGTCTAGACATTCTCTATAGTTTAATAAGTTTACGTAGCCACGAATATTCACGTGAATGCTCTAAGCAGGAGTACAAAAAGTGCAGTGTTCCTGTGCGGAATCCAGACAATCATATCACAATAAAATGACCAACAGGAAGTTACTTCCTGCCAGCCAGGCAGCCATATTGGATAGGACAGTCAGCTGCCAGACAGACAAGGAGTAAGAAGGAGTGACAGGGCACTATACTCTCTTTTATATTTTTATCGTATTTTTATATTTTTAACCTTAACTTACCTTCCCATGTCTTAAATCTTGACTATTCTTGTCCTATCTCCTGAGGAAGCCACATGATAAGGTGAAAGCTAGAGAGCAAAGTAAGTTTACTTTAAAAAAGTTAAAAAAAACTTACTTTGCTCTCTAGCACACAAGTATTTTCTACTTATAAAACAGATTCTAAGTTTTATGAGTATAAGTTGAATGAATGTGTTATAATTGAACCTATCGTATCTACTACAATATGCGAAGTGTAACGTCTCGTCGAGTGTCAAGAACTCGTTTTAACAAATATATTAAAGAGATATTGCAATAATATAAACCCTGAGAGTACTTACCTATTCACACCTCAAGAGCACCAATGATATCTGGAAGTAAAATAAAGCGAATTAGTTTGTGGTTATTTGCTTGCATTTTCATTTTAAAACATCTTTTTTTACTTGTATTCCTACATATTATTAAGGGCATTGAAATAACTTCAAGAAAATAGACCTAATACAGGAAGACCTTGCCCAAGAACTTTACACCAACAGAAAAGTTCTTAGTTTACAAGAGTTTAATTTATACTCCAAATTTTCGTCGCCAAAGCACTCTAACATTGTATATTTTCATGGATTTTAGAAGATAAATACCTTTTAGAAAATTCTTAGAACTTTAATCAACTTTTTCTAGTATTACTTGATTTTGTGTCTAATAAAAATTAAACATATTGTTCTGCCATCTATGAAGGAAGTATTCAAGCTTGGTATTTTAGAGTGAAATTTCATTGTCAATCAAGATCTCTGTTATAGTGTAAAGGAGGCTGTCCTTGTGCAAGGGTGTATGGACCCTTTCAGTGCCTTATCGGAGTCAGGGGCACTTGGATTTTGTTCGGTGTCCCGGAGTACTAGTCCCACCCTGACAGGTAAGGGTATGAGGGGAAAAAAAATTGGTCGGGACGGGAAATGTTTAAAATCCCGACGTTCGGGACGGGAGAAATTCGGTATGTCCCAACTTGGTCGGTCAATTTTCGGGCCGGGAAATGTTTAAACTTTCCAGACGGTGTGGAAATCTCGAATTATGTAATTTATTTTCCCTTAAGTGATTGTTTTTTGTTTTTTTTTGCATTTCTGGACTTGCAATGTAGGAATCATCGAGAATTCACCACTGTTTTAAATTGCCATTTGGAATTTTCTGACTATTCGGGATCCCTCAAACTCCTACTGACAGGGTATTTCAATAATACTAGGAAGCAAGTTCTGCTGTACTTAGTGCTATAACGAATAAGTTTGCAACACTGTTTCGCCCTTGAGGACCCAAATCCCGGAATGCCTATTGAGCATCATGCATGCACGTGACTCTTAGGGCGTGGCGTTTACGATTTTGCATGGTGAGTGGCGAAGAAAGTCTGGACAACAGCAAGAGGTTTCCATCTGTTCCATGCACGATTTTCATGTCCGCTTTTTTTTTTTTTTTTTCGTAACTCGTCATAAAGAGACTGCCTTACTCATAACCAAAATTAACCTGCAGACTCTCGTTAACCAATTTCGGCTTGTGAAAGAGAAGGAAGGGGGCAGGTGGGATTCAAGGTAACCTGAGGCTTCTGGAACGGTGTAAAAGTGGATGTCCTCGGTTCAAATCTAGGATAAGCCATGGGTATATGTAGGCTATGTGTTAACCAGGCCCGTAGCCAGGCAGGGGCCAGGGGGGGCTCAGCTCCCTTGCACTGCCGCCAGCCCCCATGACATTAGGTAAAACTATTTTGTATTCTAATTTCCTTGATGTGATGAGTGAAAATTTAGACAGCATATATCATTTTGTTCACAATTTCGCGAGGGATAAATTCACAGAACATGAACAACAGCTATTAGATTTGTTCATCTTGTTTGTGAGCAGAAGTCTTAGTACCGGCAAGGGTTTAGAAGATTCTCTAGACTTTAGAAAGTTCTTTCATAGTGGAGCTTCTTTATCTGTAACATCCCTGCCCGTGTTGCAGCCTCTCGTTTGACAAATATCTGGAATTGTAACGGCATCATCCACATTCCTTCCACAGCTGCGTCAAATGCCAACAGATCCATAGCTTTGGGAACGAAGAGGAGTTTTATTGCTTCGGCCGGGGTACGGCAGGCACTATGATTGAAGTTAATATTGTACATTTCTACTTGCATGATGTAAATACCTGTATCATCAAAAATAGTATAGAGTTGTGTATAAAGGGATGGTGTCAGTAGCAGTCAATTAACACTTCAATAGATGTTTTAGAATATATAGAAAAAACTGTAGTATTTGCATGATATTTCTAAATTTTATGTTACCTTCATTTAATTCTGTTAAACCTTTGAAAAATAGACTTGGTCTACAAGCCCCCCCCCCCCCCCGATAACCCGTGAGAGCCCTCCCTGGAGATCAATTCTAGCTACGGGCCTGGTGTTAACGCCAATTCTATCTTTCTTTTACTATGTTCGTCTCATTTATCATTTTCACACATTTTTCTCGTGTCTCCTTTTCTATCTACCATTCTCTGCATTTTTATCGCTTTACTTTATATTCTCAGTCTCTTTAAAGGATCTGGTGCGGGGCACATCCAGCTGATAACAGTCACTAAAACTAATTGCTAAGAGATATAAACCTGGCGTTCCTAACCTACAATTCCGCTTAGCATTTTGTATTTATTTTCCTTTTGTGCGAGCCATAGGCTGTACGCATTACATAGTTTTGATTTTTTCTACAATATTTTGTTACATTTAGTTTTCTTTTAAGCTGTCTCTTACTTTGTCCCCTATATACACATTCTTCCCCTCCCTCCACAGTTCTTCTTCCAGTCTTTCTTCCTTCTTCCTCGCCCCACTTCTATTTTCCTGCACTCTCACCAAAAAACGCATACATTTTGCTTTCCACACACTTACACTATAAAGATGGCTCGTCTGGAGCATGATCAATCATTTCGCTGCCTTCTCTAATAGCTTTCCTCCGCCGTTCTCTTACTTCTCCCAGGTATTTCCCAACTTAGTGCCCCGTTTCCTTTATCTTTATTCTATCGTCTACCACTTCTATCACCTCCCTCCCTGTTAAGTTTTTCATCCATTTGTCCATTAGGTCACGTGTAGAAGGGCAGTTCAGTAGGATATGCTCGTCCGTCTCCTCCCCATCGCACAAAGAACAACCATGCCAGCGCGCCTCTTTCATTTTTTCCCACAACCTTGATATTTCGCTTTCCCCCATTCTCTTACTCTTAGCTGTTCCCTGTGAGGTCTTTGTTTGGCAGTCTGCTATTATTTCTTGTTTGTTGACTGGTAGCAGCTGGATGTGCCGCGCACTATACCGCCTCTTTAAATAAGTGGCAAGTAAAGGCCGAATCACATGTAACTGGATACAGTTAGCAGTTAGTTGGCGCTGAACTGGCTGGCTACCTGCCCGGATGTGATGGCTGCCTGGCTGACTGCTTGACTGGTTTGGAGGAATAGGACATGTTCTAATTGCTACTGGCTCTCCTCGACTGGATTCTGTGGAACAGCCCATCCGAGCAAAGTTTGGCCATGTGAAGATAATCTGTGAGTTTGTAAAGGGGAGTTTTTTGTCTGTGGTTTCCGAGTGTTGGTTGTTTTTGTTAGTTTCTCCATAAAAAAAGGAAAGAGATACAAGTGTATTAAATGTTTCATTTGTGTGTGTGTGTGTGTGTGTGTGTGTGTGAATGAATCCTGCAAATCTCATGTATGAATTTTGAATATGCGTACCCGATTTAATTAAAAAGCTTGTTCGGTACGCATTGATTACCATATCTTTTTCAAGCCAATTTGTAGTCCATACTTTCCTTTTTTAATTTTTAATAAAAACCACAAAGCAGTAATTCTCCTACAACATTCTTCAAATTGTTCGTCCATCCTTACAGAGATTGCCTGCTCTGCGCAATGTCTTATGGGGAAAAAATGACTATCGACAAGTACGGTAGCAAGTATCGTGTGAGGCGAAAACTAGCAAATGGGTAGCCAGTCCAGCGCCAACTAGGGCATTCTTACTGGAAATCCAGTTCCGCGTGCTTCGGGCTTAAATGATTGTTCACCAAAACCAAATGCTTTGTAGTAACCGTGCACAGCCACATGCACTATTCTCCGAGTCAAGAGGGTTCCAAGCTATCAGGTGAATATTATCACTTTTGTAGGCGGGTATCAAGTAAGAAGACCAATCAAGGAATGTTCGTTGCCATAGAGACGATTTGTTTTTGTTTTGTACTGCACTGCCGAATTAACGGTAGGATTTGGAGGTGAGTAACTTTATGGTGTCTCTGATTGTCAGAGCTTCTTTGTTGAACTGTGAACGGACACCAGCTGTCGACTAGTCCAACTGGCCTCGAGAAGGATCGTATGTAAGTGTCTAGTAGTTTAGCTACAGTCCAATAGATGTATCTATCTTAGTCGCTGCTCATTCATCGTACGTACATCTAATAAGTCTTTGGGAAGGACCGATGAATAAACTCTCTCGCCATTTTGAATAAAAAGGTATCAACCAATCACATTTAAAAGGTTAAAGCCAATCAGAAGCAGCCTCCCGCGTACTGCATGGAAGTAGTTTCGCGCTTGACCAGAGGTGGCAGCACTGTGATATACTTCAATATATGGGGTATTCGATAATTGGGGTGTCTTGTTATTCACTTGTGTTTAGGGTAATTAACAATCGATAATGCTGTATCTATCTCCTTGGAGCTGGAAAGTCTGGCTGCATTCTTTCATCGCGTGGACTTTATATTCCTACGCAGCTGCCAGTGGAACAACCAATAGTATTTCTTAGAAGTATTAGTTTACGTTGACTTCGTTCTCACAGCGGACGGAGAATAGTCGTCAGCGTTGCCTCACTAGCGACGTCTAAGGAATGAGGAAAGCAAAGGAAACGCCGAACAGCACAAGACATGTTGGCGGCAGGTGAGACACGGGAGAGAAAGCCGGGGATAATTATTTCGCGCATCCTGCCTTTCCTCCACGCATGAGGACCTCGCAGGATGACGAACCTGCTTCGCTCAGCCGAGCGGCCTGTGACCACTCAGCGGAAGATGCACGCGCTTCCTCGTCGCTCGTCGCACGCACTCGGGGAAGGAAACTGGTGCGTGCTCGTGCAGAATATTAGGGAGTTGGAGCTGCGGTTATGGCCAAAGGTCAGGGCACAATACCTATAGGTAGGTTTCATGTGACGACAGGATCCGCACCGCGGCCATGTTTGCGGCAAAGCTGTTTGTCGTCTGCAGGGAAATACCCACCACGCAGCGTTCGTTACACCTGCTCCAAGAGCACGTTTGTTGTTAGTACTGTGTAAAATGTCGGTAACATTGCATAAAAATGCAACGAAAAGCCCAACTCTAGTTCACCTGTGTTTATTTACTTGAACCAGCCACATGGAATCAGTTTGTTTTCGTATTTATTAGTGGTTCGGATTCTGCTTGAAATATTTCCATCCAGTAAGTAACCTATGTTTCCCGGTCGGGGTTGGAGAGAGTGGTCATCGACGACCTTGAGCACAGATTAACTGAAAATTCGAAGACTCAGCCATTATCTTCTGTGTTTGCTTTTAACGTTTGTTCAAGAGCAGTAATTTGAAATGTTGAGTTGTTCAAAAACAGTAATTTCACTCCTTGCTTTAACAATTTGGGATATGCAGGCCTCAGTGACGGAGTGGTTAGCACAACACACTACGATGCCAGGGGTCCCGGATTCGAATCTCGGCCTTGGCATGACTGATCTTAACGACTAGCCAAATATAGCAGAAAAACAAAGTAAAATAAATCAAATAAATCAATCACTTTGAGATACTTTGATATATCATTAACATGTTTTAACCAAGCAGTGCTTTTTTCTGACAGTACGCAAAACCTACTACCGGCACCTTTTCTCATGAATAGGATAACAATTAGTAACAGTTTGTGTTAATGAATGAAATATAAATAATCAAGTACAGGCGTGCAACTATCAAGATGAATTTAACTTTGAATGTTATCATTTTTATCGTCAAACTTATCAACACCTTTCCACCAAATAAAACAATAACGAGGAAACGCTACTTGCAAGTATGATAAAAAGAACACCAGTTCAATCCATTTGTACTAAAAGTCACAGAGAAATGTGATATATGAACTTACCTGAAAAGAAATGTTCACCCACACCGCTCTGTACTGTTTGTTTTGTTCATTAATGTTGGCACGCTTTACTCTCGCCATGACGGCGTATTCTAATCAGCAATCGGAAAATTCTGTGCCGTGAATTGCACCTTCTGTTCTTTCTTGGAATATTCTAGGATAAACGTGAGTGCCTGTTAGACCTAAACAACCTAATATTGCACAAAGTATACCATTGTAAACAAGGTTCAAATCGCCTGCCCGCCCGCTTGAATTCCGAATGTTTACAAGAACCCGCCACAATCATGGCTGCTCGATCCCACAATGCAACAGTTTGTGACGTAGGTGAAACACACCTATAGGAGTCGAGCCAACTACCAGCGCGGGATTCGCTGTTAGCGCCTACCTTAGGCCCGCTTTAGACGAAAGCATTTTCCTTAGCATTTTCCTTAACATTTATGCCATGACCAAAAAGCTACCGTGTAAAGTGAGAAATTTTAAGGCATTTTAGATGCCATGGCGTATTTCATGGCATTTCTCAAGAATATGATCGATCCTATTTCCGTAGCATATTTCGTAGATAACCAATCAGAAGCGATCTCTAGGTCACGAGTGCAGCTGTAATGGCGGCCGAGTGAGATGCAAACAATGTACCACAACACATTTTTAATAGCCGATAACTATTCAAACGAGAGGAATAACGTTTCGTATTAAATTGTTTTAGGTACAAAAGAATGGCGCTGCTTAAATACATACTTTACAACGTTTACTGTACGCGTATGGAAGAATATTTTAGTTGTTTAACCCCTAACCGGGCATGGTGATTATATTTTTTTTTCACATACTCCAAACGATACTTTCTGCGAACATGATATTTTTTGGACTTTGTTTCTCTCTTTTTTCTCATTTAACAATGTTTGATAAAGAAGGTGAGGCGTAAGAAAATATTTTTCATTTCACTTACGTAAACAGGCAAGCAGTGTCTGTCGGACACAGTGTACAATTGATATGTAAAGAAGTCTACTTGAATATATATTCATAAATGTTTAATAAAAAAATATTTAATAAGACATCACATAAAAATATTATTAACGCTAAAATAGAAAAAATGAAAAATATATGAGTAAATAAATCTTCTTCCTTACGCTACCTTCCGGCCTAACATGTTTCATATACTATGCTGCAAAAAATACAACAACATGCAATGATGATGATGATGAATACAATAATTATGGACATAGCAATGACGAGTAGGTTAAATATCCTGCTTCTCGCTTGTTTCCACAGCGATGAAGCCAAAAATCTCGCATTAGAAAGGGTTAAATTGTAAACACCGTGCACTCACCATAGATGGTGTAACTCGGTGTGCCTTTCGTGCTGTATCTATTACACATTGTAATCGCAATAGCTAACCGAAATGTTCCGTGAAATGCTTTCGTGTAAAGTACTATTTGCTGTAAGATTTTTGGAAACATTTACATAGCATTTATGCTAGCAAAAATGTTAAAGGAAATGCCTTCGTGCATGGGCGTCCGGAAGAGAGGGGGGCGTGGCCCCCCTGGAATATGAAAGTCTACCAAAAATTACGTATTTCACACATATAATTTCATTTTAGCCACAATAATATGTGTTAATTATTGCATGAACATCATAAATTCAAATTTAAGCAATGTTTTTTTTAGGGAACAACACTATTTTTGGAGAAAATGTGCCGTGTTTGCCCCTCCCTGGAAAAAAAATACCTTCCTTGCCCCTCCCTGGAAAAAATCCTGCGGACGTCCATGCCTTCGTCTAAAGCCGGCATCAGAGTACCACTCATATCAACAGCTCATATTTTCATGTTAGTATTGGTTTGTGATTGATTTGCAAGTGTAGAGTTGTAATGTAACTTCTATAATGCTTCGATTGTCATTTTATGTAACCCTTTTTTCGTGTGCTAACGAGATATAGTGCAGCATTACACATGGTAAATGAACACGCCCCAGCACATAAAAAGGTCTAGATCTGTTTGTTTTTTCGTCAAAATTAATTGCTAAGAACTATTGTTATTGTTTCTGACGATATAAACATAAAGAGACATACACGGCGGTGGTAGAAATTGCCATTGAAAATTTTCTATTAAAATTAACTTAGCTCCGTAGTTAGGCAATACACATAAAACCTTGCAGGGAAGCGAGTATTTGAGGATCTAGATGTCCCATTCTTATTGCCGGTGACTGTACATATTTAGTTCATGTCTCGGGCAAATCTTGAACAGTTTCTGGTAGCACAATATTTCGAAGAATTTCAGCTACTGTTTATATTCCGAATCCATATATCGGATGAGGCAGTCTAACGGGAAGATTTAAAAAATTCACAAAAAAATAGAGAAAGCAAAGTTAATTTTTTAACATGAATGTACTGTACGTGAGTTGAAATTGCTAGTGTACCTGAAAAATGTTATTTTTTTTTAATATTGTGTCAGTAAGATGGCGTCCTTGGTTTTGCACACATTGTCGGAGTCTCAGAGTAAATCCGCCCATGACGTTATGCTGACATATTGGTAACCTTTTTCCTGCCTGCCCTCGATGACTATGACCCAGATGAAGAAACACTCTTCCAGCAAGATGGTGCAACTAGCCATACTGCCAGAGTGTCTATGGATGTGCTTAGACTCGCATTTCATGGTCGTCTCATCAGCACATTCGGTGATATTTCGTGGCCTGCCCGTTCACCCGATTTGACGGCCCCCTGATGGGGTTACCTCAAATCCAAAGTATTCAAGGACAACCCTCCAAGAACCATGGATAATTTGAAGAAGCGAATTCGGCAAGAGATTCACAACATTGCGTTGGAGATGCTACGAAGCGTCATGGGCGGATTTACTCTGAGACTCAAACAATGTGTGCAACACCTAGGACGCCATCTTACTGACACCATATTTAAAAAAATGAAAATTTTTCAGGTACACTAGTAATTTCAACTCATGTACAGTACATTCATGTTAAAAAAAATAACTAATATTTGCTCTCTCTATTTCTTGTGAAATTTTTTAATCTTCTCGTTTGACTGCCTCATCCTACTATCGTGCTTCAAAGAATGCTTTTAGGAATTTTGTTTTCTATATAACCAAATATGTTATGGTTGCTTTCTTCTGGTGAAAACTCTTTGCCTGCGGTATTCTACTTTTGTGGCCTTTTTCCTGCGTCCTCTATCATTCGTTAATTCACTCCAAAGTGAGTCAAACATATAGGATTAGGCTATTCCTGCGGCATGCCATAATTTTTGTCTTTCTTCATATTCATTTTCAATTGTACCTACTTCTGAAGACTTCTTCTATTCCGTTTATCATTCAAAATTACTGGGTTTGCTGTAGCCCACGAGTCCATATAAGTTGAAACCACTGAAATAATTCAAATTTAGCTGAAAATTGTGAAATAATCTCCTGGTATAATTTTCGGTTGATTGTGGAAAGTTCCCCAAACAGTGAGTGAACAATTTTCGTAAGCAGTGTGTGAATTAGTTCCCATGAAGCATTCCAGGTGGCAGCACACACCAAACTTCCCTGCCAGGTACCTCGCAAGCAATGTGTGTGCGTGCGTGTGTGTGTCTTCCTCACACTTCCGGAATCCTCCGCTAATTTTCCTGGGTAATAATCGCGCTGGTGAAAAAGGAAATTAAGCGCTTGTGGGAAAGCGCTGCACGATATATTACCTCCAGTTCGCCCATAATGGGTGTGATACCTGGCGGCGACCCACTATGCCTTTCTCAGGAGACGCTTGGGGAAAGAGGCTCCCGTGCAGACGAGAGACAAAGGCTTTTCCCGTGCGAAGTGGGTACCGTAACGTTCTCGCTTCCAACGGCTAAATAATAATAATAAAAAAGAGCATCGCAATAATGCGGTGCCGTTGGAAAGCGGATGAAAGTATTTCTTTCTATGGAAAGCACTAATTGTTGGTAAATTGCTTCTTACGACAGGGGCTAACAAGGAATCGAGGAACCTTTCGAGGCTTCCGGGATCTATGAGTCATTCTGCAGTAAACGTATTAATTTTTAATATTATATTGACTATGATATGGATATTTCTAACACCATTAAGCCTTTTTCCATGATATAAAAAACTCAATATGCTGACCAAGGCTGTAATTTATTTTATTATAAAACATAAACTAAACGTAACGTTTCAACCTTATAGTAAGGTCTTCTTCAGACTCTGCACCAAGTACAAATGTAACAAGATACAAAAACAGGACGATATATATACACATTTGTTACATTTGTACTTGGTGCAGAGTCTGAAGAAGACCTTACTATAAGGTTGAAACGTTAAGTTTAGTTTATGTTTTATAATAAAATAAATTACAGCCTTGGTAAGCATATTCAGTTTTTTTTTTATATTTCTCTATTATTTATCAATTTAAGGGAACCGCGGTGGTTTAGTCTGTGTCGTCGCCTTGTAATCAAGGGGTTCCGGGTTCGATACCCGGTTAGGACTTGGATGTTTGTGTTTATCCGCAATGAAAAAACAGAGAATTTGGTAAAAATTGATACATGTTAAAAACAGAGAAGTGAATAAAAGGGATACTAGCGCTCAGGGACATTCCATTTAATAAGAAAAAAAAGGTCTGTGTGGCGTCTGACTGCCACGTGGGAGACCCGGGTTCGATTCCCGGTGTGGATGATCTAAGGTCGGGATTTTTCGGCCTTGTCTCCGCATAAAGCGGCTCTGGGCCTCACCCAGCCTCAAATAAATGGGTACCTGGGTATCCGGAGAGGATAAATGAGACCATAGTGTGGTGCTGATTACATCACTTCCGACATGGCCGAGATCGATAGAATGTGTAGGGTCCTATCCCCACATCCCTTTATTTATGCCTGATGGCATGCTGCAAAATTCACGGGGAACTTTACGTTGAATACCATTACCTTATCAATTTAAACATTAATGAAAACTAGAGATACAAGTGGAGGATAAATGTGTGTAGTAGACGGTTTACAAAGGATAAAAGCCAGGGGCGCCGGGTTGGAATGCCGGCTTGCTCATGGCTGTTCGTTGGGGTTTCATATCGTCTCCTGGGAACGGACTTACACGTAGTAAAAATGTGCTAAATATGTAAATACATATGGTTATAGTTATTTTCACCAAAATATGGACTTAAATATGGTTAAAATTGTAAAACAAATTCCGTTTTAATAATATAAGACACTACACGAGCTACACAAAATACAGTTCGCTTACGTTGACATTAATTGTAAAACAACACAAAATGTGTTTCCATTATCGGTTTCAAAAACAACGAATAACAAAATTTTGTTGTAAGTGTTCGAAAGTGAATTTCCTTCTGTTGTCTCTTAAGATGGATTTATATGGACTAAAACTGCGTTCAATGCCGCAAGAAGGAATGGGAGTGTACCTCAAATTTGTCAGTTATTCGCAAGAAATTCACCCAACTTTTTCGGTCACACGGGGACATGTATGCACGAATATGGATTATATATTGAGAAATGTTCTGAAATATATAAATAATATATAAAAATAACTAAAATATCTCAAATCTGGGCCAAAACCTAATATATGTACAAGTATGGGAAATAAAAACTGAATTTTTCGAGTTTACATGCCCTGATGCGCAAATATAATACAAAATATGACAGACTTCAGCTTCATACATAAATATGTGTTTACATATAAATCCGTTCCCTGGTCACTAACCCTCCTCCCCGATGGCGCAATGGTAGCGTTGACGCTTTGTAATCAAGGGGTCCCGGATTCGATTCCCGGTGGAGGCACATAGTGGTTCGGATCCCACTTTAAACTGTAGGTCCAGTTCCAATTAGCCTAACTGTGCATAAAGTGGACTTAAAACACCAACTCAATCAATGATCACTCATCCTCTTCGTGGCGATTAGCAAAAGTGGAAGAAAAGCAATGCTAAATAACAAGAATCAAAGTTAAATCGGCGTTAGCTTCCAACGTTTCGAGCTCATCACCAGGGAATGTAAAAAATATGGATAATAAACCTTTTCGAGCAAGGCCTCATCTCCAGGAAGCTATCAACTCGCGGCAAGCCACGGCACCTAGCGACCTGTTTAGTGAGATGATTGATTGATTGATTGATTTAGTGTTTTAAGTCCACTTTATGCACAGTAATGCTAATCGGGAATGGACCTACAGTTTAAAGTAGGATCCGAACCACTTGTGCCTCCACCGGGAATCGAACCCGGGAATTGAGTGAGATGAGTCAAGGCAAAATGGATAATAAACCTTTACCTGCTCCCACAAAAATAGGCAATAATTAGGCTGCAGAGTTCAATGAACTAACCGATCTCTAACTACGCACTGGTAATGATCAGACTGGAAAGTTGATATGAACTAACCGATCAGCGAATGTAAACAATAGAGGCCAGTATAGGGTTAAATACACGACTATAATGGGGCGGAGCTTTGACGCTGTCTTCCTATTGGCTCGCTCTGGATCCTCATGTTCTTATTGGCTAGTCGTCTGTTTACGGAGGAGTGGGTTCCAGGTGTGACTGAGCTGGAGTCCCACGGCGTAGCTTTTTATCAGTGATCGGTTAGTTCGTATGAACTTTCCAGTCTGATCATTACCAGTGCGTAGTTCGAGATCGGTTACTTCATTGAACTCTCCAGCCTAATTATTGCCTATTTTTGTGGGAGCAGGAAAAGGTTTATTATCCATTTTGCCTTGACTCACTCACTCAACAGGTCGCTAGGTGCCGTGGCTTGCCGCGAGTCGATAGCTTCCTGGAGATGAGGCCTTGCTCGAAAAGGTTTATTATCCAGAGCTGGAGTCCCACGTCCCTGTCGAGATTGGTGCTTTTCCGTGAAATGGCTATAGCTTCTTTTACTCGGTTATAACCCTACACTGGTCTCCATTTTTTACGTTCGCTGATGATGAGAGCAATGCATATGCTCGAAACGTTGGAAGCTAACGCCGATTTTACTTGGCTGGTAACCCGAGAACACTTGTTCGAATCACGTCGCCAGGAAAGATACAATTCCTATTAACAAAAATCAAATCATATCAAACTAGAATAAAACGGACGATACAGATTTGTAATGGTGATACATTCTGCATTCATAAGAGAAGGCAGTACAACTGGTACAGTTCGACTTTTTCCTGGAAAATATCTCAAACTGTCAACAGCACCTACCCTACTTCCCCCAACAGATGGACAGGCGAACATAGTAGCTCGGTGCTAGGTTCACGGCGTTGCTACATTTTTGCTTTACAGACGCCCCCCGATCGCCTCTTCTGAACTTCCCGTAGAAAAGTGAATTCTCCAACGCCACCATTGCCCTTTCTACGTAGGTGAGTGTCCTTACAAGAATTTCCAACATCTAAGGGACACGTGGTAGCCACGCAGCTCTTCACGATTGTGAGGAAAGATGACGTCAGAGTTATTTACGTTTGTTCGGAACTATAGAGTTTTGTTTTTGTTTTGAGTAACTAGGTCTTAATTAATAATTGTGTCACGAAAGAGATCTAAAATTCAAGTAAGTAGGCCTAATTTGACCATATATCCCATATAAAGAGAGGCTTCTCAATATAAAATTAGTCAAAAAATAAAGTTTTTAAATTAACAGATATGAATCATCCACATCCACCTATTTTCAATTGCAAATTTAAGTAAACAACACATAAAATACTGAAACATATTTTAACATATCTGATGCTAGAAATATATATCTTAATGACGTATGAGAGCAAGAATATGTGAACAATTGCCCAAAGTATGAATTTATTAACAAATTATAAGAACACATTAATGTTAATAAGACTTGTTGAACTTCTGAAATGTTATTGCACTGATTGTTCTGCCAACTTCAATGTATGTATCTCTTGTGTTCACTAGCGTACGGAGGGTTTCTTTTTCCGGGGAAGATGGATACACAATAAAATATTTCATAATTACCTTCGTTCTGAGAGTAGTTCAAAAACAGAAATGGCAATAGGGTGTCATTTCAAACTTTCGTTTTTCTCCGATATCTTTACTGTTTTCATCTGAAAATTTGGATTTTCTCAAAATTTCGGAGAACGGATGTAGCCGCATCAGCTCCCACCTGCGTACACTGATCATTGTGTTGCAATTAAATCTGATTTCGGCCTTATTTCGCCCTGAGCAGTGATGTGCCGTAGACTATAAGTTTACGTCTACATGCGTTGTCTACACGTAATCTACGCGTAGATTACATAGGGTTGTAGTTTACATAGACTATGTAGACAATCTAAAGTGCACTAAAATTAATTTTCAAGGCTTTCATGAAAGGAAAGTGACATTTTGAACTATATTGGTTCCTACAGAAATGAAAAGAACTCTATTTACAACAAAATTTCTCTTCTCATCTATTACCAAGTATGGAAGATAAATAATATGCAAAAAAACAACAACAGATGGCAGTCGAGAGGCAAGAGTGATCTTTTTCCCATAAAACACTAGAATATTTCCTATGTTAGGTTTTTTCTAGGTGAGAAATTGTTGGAATTTGGAAGGAAGAGCATGAAAAGTTCTCCTCACACATCAGCAACTGATACGCAGTATATATATTTTTAATTCCACGGCGCCCTTTGCTAAGTTATCACCTTTCGCCATGTTGTTTACATAGATTACGTAATCTAAGTGTATAAAATAGTATACGTGTAGAATGTAGACTATCGTTGTTTACGCGTAGACGCACATCACTGGCCCTGAGTAAATAAGACAAATAATAATCGACATTGTAAACTGGAATATGCTTGTTCTCAGCAGTTCAAAAAACTCACGTTAGATGTCGCATCAAGTAGCAAAAGTAGCATATGTTGCAAATGGCTGCCATTTTACAATAAATTCTAGACCTTTATTCCTCTTTGTCAGATTAATTTACAAGCCAAATATGTGTAGTTAATTAATATTCATAGGTGGTTGCGAAACAAATCGTCGGGCGTCAATTGCTGGAATTCAGATTCTATTATATTAAAATTATTATCAAGTTTACAAAATAGAAAATTGTGATGCACAGAGGATTATTTATATCTTTCTCGATCTCATTTTGATCTATTTCTTTACAAACTGATTAGAATATTAATCGAATAAGGCGTCAATACTTGCATTGGGCGCCTCGAAGTTTGCTCTTTCCAACTTTTCCCCTTTTTACTCTGTGGGAACTCCCCCCCTCCCCCCGCAATTATGGTTCTGCTAAAAGAAATGTATACTAAAGTCTTTTAAGCACTCTTACTAATCAGGCACCCCTACGTACAGTCACGAACAGTTTTGGGTTGCAACGATGCCATTGAGAGTCAATGCTATTGTTACAACCCAGAAGGTTCCGTGACTGTACAAGGAATTACCAGATTAGCAAACGGCTACTGTATCATCTCACCATTCGCCTGAAACAACTGATGCATATCTGTAACCTTGGAATCAAATTGCTGAACTTCTTGCGTGTAACTTATAGTCTATCTGATTGCGCCATCGACGGCAATATGCATTGTTAAACTACGTCATAATGGATGCCTCCCGAATGGTTCCAGTGCTTCGCTCAAGCGCAAATGAGAATTGATCTCACTGTATCATAACATTACATTGTTATCTATGTTGTAAAATATGTTATAAAACAAAACAATTGAGAGTAGATTCTATCTAATCTGAAACGATATCTGCAAAAATTGCATTTAAAAATTTCATTTCTTTAAAATTAAACATGGTGCTTTTTGGTTCACTGGTCACTGACGATAATTGAACGTAGCAGGCATGCGTGATCTTGAAAATAAATACGTAATTTTTTAGATTATTTGATGAAGCAGTATTATTCATTCAGCATATTTTTGTCCAGCGTTTCTACACGTAACTTATCAACCACGATGTAGATAGAAATAACAAAGCATGAACAATAAAATCACACACACACATGACTAGGCAACAGCATTGCCAACCTTACCGTTCTGACCGTATATGTAAGTTGATTGATGGAATTGCTTTATTTCACCTCGCTTTTTGTGCCACTTTTGGCTAGTTTGCGAAGATGGGGATGAGTGATGATATGATGAAATCGATGAATGGACACCCACAAACACCCGTGCCCAGGCCAGGATTCGAAGCCGGGACAAGCATGTACGGTTTTGATGTGTTTAACAGTTGGCAACACTGCTTGGTAAGAGATCAGGCGAAGATATGCCGGGGAGAATTAACAACGAAATCGTGGATCAAATGAACTATTGTCTTTTGATATTTTGACAAATTATGATCCACAACGTAAGGATATCGCTTCACACTGTACTCCACTTCAAAATCGTTTGAATTTCTTTATATCTTACTTTTGATTGGGCGAACAAATGTATCTACAGTTCAACCCCGCCAAACTTTCACAGTGTTTAGAGAACAACTTTTGTTCACTAGTTTCAACAAGGATACCGTAGATACATGCTCAACAGACGGCGCTGACTGCCCTGACCGACTGAATATTGCCAGAACCCGGTTGAAAAGAAACCTACTGAACAACTTAGTAGAAAAATAAAGTTAGAGGCAGTAGGAACCAATTCATTTTTCTCGCAGTTGTTATTTGATTTGTTTTTCTGCCGCTTTTGACTAATCGCGACGATGAGGTTGAGATGAGTGATTTTATGTTTTTACTCTAATTTATGCACAGAAAGGCTAATCGGAACTGGACTTTCAGTTTAAATAGGAATACGAATCACTGCGCCATGTGCCTCCACCGGGTATCGAACCCGGGATCCTGGGACAACTTTACCACTACGCCATCGGGGAGGCACACCACCTAACGCGGGAAGGAAAATGGGAAACATTTCCCTTAAGAAGAAGATACGGACATATAGGCATATAGGCGCCAAGCATATGCGCGTCCTGCAGAGTGAATGCAACTCATTGACGTTCTTATTTTCGCAACAATGAATGCATCTCCTGTTTCCTGATGTATGCGCCGTCCCCCGGCTGACCGGTAAAGGAGGTAAAAGGCGCGTACGGTCCACGGCGTTTTTGCTGCCTCGGTCTGATTCGCCTCCCCTAATTCTTCCCTCCTAATATATGCAAGAGCCAGCGGTGCGAATAAGATTAACTGCGACGAAAAATGCATGAGGCGGGATGCTCTCACTTGCCCTACATCAACGGCACGTGCTTCTCCGGACCCTGTAATTTGAGGGCGACTACGACGGCCGAAAACGTTATAACCCTTTCGCCAAGACATCCAGACGGTCCGTTACAGTCTTTCGGTTTGATGCTGTAAAGATGGTTCTGATGGTCATTTGTCACTTGCAGCGACGTCAAGGGCCTCCCCGATGGCGGAGTGTAGCGTCGTAGCCTTGTAATCAAGGGGTTCCGGGTTCGATACCTGGTGGAGGCACATGCCACAGTGGTTCGGATCCCACTTTAAACTGTAGGTCCAGTCCCGATTAGCCTTACTGTGCATAAAGTGGACTTAAAACACCAAATCAATCAATCAATCAAGCAGCGACGTCATTGCCACTTCCCTTGGTGCAGTGGTTATCGTTCGATACTCGGCGGAGGCACCGACACATTGCTTCCGTTAGGAAACCCAAAGTTATCATACGCAAGATCAAAAATTTCCAATCTTCTAACAATTAAAACTCACAAAACTGAATTTTTTAGTAACTCTTACTGTATCAGTGGTTAGGGACTGGAATGCACTTGCACATGAAATGAGAAAATCAAATTCAATAGGTATCTTCAAAAGAAGATTAAGACAAAGTTTTATGGAGTGATAGCTATACTCTAATTCCTGGTTCGATTTTTTCTGTAATTAATAAATATTTGTAGTGGCCTGTTATGTATATATACCTATGTATGAGTATGTGTACATGTATATATATATATATATATATATATATATACATGTTTTATGTATTTCTTTGAATTACATATTTTTACCGCTGTTGGTTTGACGTGAAAGGTACATGTGTGATCATTATTTGCAATGTTTATATATGAATCAATTTATGAATATGTTCTATATTATGAACTTTTGTATGTAGTTGAGTGTAAGAAAAGGCACGAGCCTTAATCTCCGCCACAAATAAATAAATAAATAGTGGTTCGTATTGCACTTTAAACTGTAGGTCTAGTCCTTTCCAATTCGAATTGTTGTTTTAAGTCCAGTTTGTATGCACATAAAGGCTAATCGGGACTGGACCTACAGTTTAAAGTGGGATCCGAAAGACTGTGCTATGTACTTCAACATGGTATCGAACCAGCGACTCCTTGATTACAAGACGACGACGTTACCACTACGCCATCGGGGAGGCCCAGGTCCAAGTCCCTATTTGCCTTTCTGTGCATTAAAACAAAGTCAAACTAGCAAGTGGTCCTGGGTTCGATACCCCATGGAGGCATATCGCACAGTGGGTAGGGTACCACTTTTAGGGCATCAAGAACAGTTTGTGTCCAGCCAGACGCGAGGAGCCTAGACTGCTCTTCTCCCACCGACCTCTCCCCGCAGGGGAAAGAGAGGTCTGAACGCTGGGTGGTTGTAGGAGGATGCAACTTAGCATTAGGCTTATGAGAATATTGATTTACTAGTTCTCTTGGGAATATCAAACTTTGTATGGCGCATAAAAACACATGAACGTAAAGAGGACAGGTTAAAGATTTGATTGGCAGGCGGAAAAGTCGAAACTTCGATTTCATTAGACATAAGTTGAAATTGAAGTAAAGCCCTAAAGATCCTGGGATGTTTGTTTTTATTTGTTTCCTGCACTATGAAAAAACAAATTTGCTCAACAAATTTAAGTAAAAACGCTCAAAAGCTTATGTTCAAAATAACAACGCGTTCATGCTGTAGTACACTGTCACTGGAGAGTACTGCAACTACGTATATGAAATGGGAAGAACTGATTGTCGTGCTTATGGCATCGTTTGTTGCTGTTCTGTGGGGTTAGGATTTTCTTTGTACTGCGATATCATGCTAATTGTACGGTGACATCACTGGTGACGGTGATGTCACCATGAAATGATGGTGATTTTTCTTATATGTACGACTCGTCCATCATTCGTCGATTTCTTCTCAGATAATGGGATGGCTCACACGGCTTGTTTGTAATCAAGGGTTCCTGGGTTCGATTCCGGGTGAGGGCACGGCTTTATGTGGTGAGTTCAGTTCTGATTAGGATCTATATACAGGTAAACTGAATTTACACTATGCACCATTCATGTTCGTCGTCGCGATTAACGTCGAGAGGTGGAAAAACAATGGGAAGGGGCAACGATCGTTTAAGCCAACCTTATGCTTCGATAGGCTAACCAGGATTGACGTAACAGTTTGAAGTAGGTTGCAATTCATTCTACAATGAGCCTCTACCGGGACTCGAACTCGGTTACACCATGCGCAATGCCCAAGCCCTCCTTTAGAAATGAGCGCGATTGACGCATTTCTAGATTCCTAGAGCCCAGACTTTCGCAGACATGGAGCTGCAAGAATGTTGCTTTCGAAAGATGTTTCCAAAATATTTGTTTCCGTTTCGTATCTATTGATTGCAGAGATAAAAGGATTTTCACCTCTTCAAAATCAAATTAACCTCTCCCGGGTTCGAATCGCGGCCTGGGCATGGATGTTTGTGAATGTCCATTCATCAATTTCATCATGTCATCACTCATCCCCCATCTTCGCAAATTAGCCAAAGGTGGCACAAGAAGCGAAGTAAAATAAAGCAAATCAATCAATCAAATTAACCTCGTGTTTATGTTACCTCTAGCCCCTCGGCAAGAAGGGTGATACAATTTTGAAATGGCAATTTTTCAATCGCTATTTCACATCTTTCGTTATTTCCGTAATAACAGCTCAAGATAAAATCTTACAATGGACATTCTGATTAATGTCTAGATGGGGGCGAGGGGGTTGGATTGGAGATGCTAAAGGGATAACCTATTCGGGTGCAGCTTTCGGCCCCCTACACCACCCCTGTGGAACTTGACCTAGAATTTAACGTGCATCGGGATGCGCATTTTCTTTTTCCAATCAACTTGTGAATGCGGTTTCATTTCTTGCTCTCTGATTGGCTGCTGGAAAGTTACGGTGCTGTGATTGTGAGAATATCTTGTTTGCGCTGTACGTTAGGTTAGGTTAGGTAAGGTTGCATTAGATTAGAAAGCAGCAAATTTGCGCTAAAAATAGGAAATCCGACATTCTCACAATCACAGCACCGTAACTTTCCAACAGCCAATCAGAGAGCAAGAAATGGAACCACATTCACAAGTTGACTGGAAAAAGAAAATTCGCCATCGGGATACAGATAAAATGGCGTGTAGTGTGATAGTGCTCGGAAGATGGCTTCTCAGCATACACATTACATATTTCTGCAATACTTGAACAAGATTATACATATTACATGTAGTTTGCTACTAGCTTATATGAATCTAATTTTTCGCATTTTCTTGTCTTTGACAGAAGCATGTAAGGCATTATAGGCTATTGTATTAGTTATTTCAAACCATATAATATGGCTCTCAGGTGGAAGACCACGTATAGTGTATTTCATCAAGCAAATGTAGCTCTGCGTCTGTATTGTATTTAGCATATGTTCTTTCCCTTTTATAAAATTCGTACCTACTCGTATTATTATTATTATGTACATAATTCACAGAAGATCCCTGATGGTCTAAGGGTAACCCTTATAATCTCCAGTTCCCAATTCCCCTTGTGGACAGAGGCGCAGCCAAGATTTTTTGTCTGGGGGTGGAAGTACCAGGAGGATAAACGTGCAAATAATAATAATTAATAGGAATAATAATGTTGTTGTTATTATTATTATTATTGGCAATTTTTCCTGGTATTTTTTCAACATGTTCAATTTCAAATAGCTAATAATGGAAAACAAGCACAAGAACTGTACTTTTGAAAGACAAAAATGTCGAATGTAATTCTCTTTGTACATATGACATGTGTAACTTGCATGTAGAACATATGTGTTTACACATATGCAACATGGAGCGATGTAAAATAAGAAAATACACATGCAACACGTATTTAAATATCCTACAATTACATAATCAATTCCTAATCCAACAATACAATGACTTCAGTGCGATTATAATAATTAAAACTTTTACTAAACATGTGTACATTTCAGAGGAATAAGTAGCAAATTGTTGTCAAACTTTCTAAAAAAATGTGTGTCAAACAATGTCTTCACTCTTAGATCCGTTTTAAGCTGTCCTCCTACAATCTCGATAATAACAAAAAAACAACATCAACAGATATCTCTTTGTAATAAAACGCTTCCGTCTCTTTTCCGTCTTTGGTTTAACGAGAAGAGAAAATATTTATTCCTTGGAAAATACTTTCACGGGAGGAAAAAACAGGTTCTTGCTTAAAAAATATACATCACTTAATGCAATTTCTCCTTAGCGTTATCTCCATATTGTCTTTTTCCATTTACAACAATCGCTCGGCTGTTGGGAGAAGTAAATAAAGAGTGAATTCCAGACGCTGACACTGCCTTATTCATGATCTTCTCCTTTAGACTAACAAATGAAGAAAAGTGAGGGGCGGAAGAATGCGGAAGAAGGAAGTGCGAAAGTGGAGTAGAATTATTATAGTTTATGGCACTTGAGTTATGTTGTCTCTTCAAGTGAGAAATTCTATTGAATTCGGTCTAACAGGGTGTCTACCGAAACAACACATCCAAAATTCTTGACTTTTTCATTAACATTTATTTAATCGTCCCCTACTTAGGTATAGTTGCAAAATTAAGAAAATATATATTTTTGTCCAATGAAAAAACCCCACCACAAGGTCGGTTAAGATGAACACTTTAACAACAGATTTAGACTTGATTTAATTATTGATGCATGTAAAAATTAATAATTCAGACTTCTTCCTGGATGGGGAACGGCCACTCTATTTAATATCTTTAGAAAACTTCTTAAAAAACAAAGTGGACAACTCTTAACCACAAATCAATACCATTTTGCATTTCCAAATATCCAATTTTATCAAATTCCAATACAGGCATATAACAATGTAAGTTCCCTATACTGTAAAAAAAATAGCAAAAATTCTTGACGAAAAGCTAAATTTCTTGACTTTCTTGACCTACCTCTTGATTTCTTGACTTTTTCCTGACTTTCTCGACTGGTAGACACCCTGTATAACAGTTAAATTCACGGTACTATTCATCACTCGATCACTATGTCAGCCCCATAGCTAGATATTTTGCAGGATTGTGGTTTGGCACCCTCCCCCCCCAAAAACTCCCAACCCCCTCGCGCGCGCACTATCAAGCACCGACATTTTATTAGTCCTTTGATAGTTTCGTCTTACGCTATCGTTTGTGATATTTACATCCTACATCAAGTGTTGCCACATGAAGGGAAATTTCCCTTTTGCAGGGAAATTCGGACCGAAATTTTAGCCAAAAGGGAAAAGGGAATTTCGATGAAAATGTCACAATTTCAGGCTTCTGACTTTACATTATTACAGTTTATCTTAAGTTCCAGTTTCATATTCACATTTTTATTTTTTTCTGACCCTTCTTATTTCTGCTTCCTTGAATATAAGCCTATATCTATTTATATTTCTCTTAAGTTTATTGCACGTCGCTTTTCTGTACCTTCGGATAATTATAACAATGAGAATTAACGATTTAATGGATTCCTCACCATGATTGAAACCTGGGACATCTGACCAGAAAGCGATTAAGCTGACATGTAGGTTATGTGAAAAATTTGAAACATTTTTTATTCATACGAACATGGACCAACGGAAATTTTACTACTGCTGCTGCTGCTGCTACTACTACTACCACCACTGCTAATGATAATAATAATTATTATTATTATTATATTTGTTTAGGTGAAGGGAAAAAGTAGTCCAAATAGGGAAATTTTGCCCCTTGGAAAGGGAAATTGTGCCTTCAGATTGTGGCAACACTGCCTACATCTATTTTCACGTGGTGACCTCCTCCCTCCCACTCCCCCGCCGACGAAAGGAGGTAGTTAGGGGTCACCTCATTACTAGAGGTGAGTTATTGAGTTGGTGTTTTAAGTCCACTTTATGCACATAAAGGCTAATTCGGACTGGACATATAGTTTAAAATTAGATCCGAACTACAATGTGCCTCCATGGGGTATCCAACCCGGGACTCCTTGATTACAGGGCGACGACATACCACTGCGCCATCTGGGAGAAAAAGAAAAAAAGACGAAAGAGAAAGGATGAGAGAGAAAAAGGAAAAGAAAGATAGGAAGAGATCAAGGAGCTATTAAGGGGGGATCTAGGTGGGCCTGGACCACCCTCCGAAAGACTTACCAAGTAATAAAATTAAATAATGGAAATATACTTGTTTAACATTTTTTTTGTATAATCGATGGTTATTACTTCTTTGAAGGCCAGTACAAGATGCTTGCACATAATAATAATATACATAAATTATTAACGAGGATATTTACTTTTCGCCAACTGGATCTAACACCCTTGTTTGTTATTCAATAAATATTCATTTCTTCATCTATTTGGCATTAATATATTTGGCAGGTCTTTTCTCTTTATACAAAGTATGCCGATCTTAACTACTCGTAAGTTAGATAATGAATACGTGCTGTTATATCTCTATTGTAATAGTCTTTTTAGCTATTCGTGTTATAATAACAATATAATATTTAAAAATATATACATTTTAATTAGTATTTATTTAATTTAATATATTTATTTTAATTTAAACATTGTTATTATGATTATTATTCCTGAGACACTTGTTTCGAACACCTCCCCCCCCCCCCGCGAAATATATTTCTAGATACGTGCCTGGAAGATGTACTGGACTGGACGCAAGAAGGCAAGCAGAGAAACGCACGTTACAAACCCAACAAGTAACGCCAGTGTATACAGTCATTGGAAAAAAAGTTCCATGCGTAAACAGACTCCCTCCCATTCTACACAGCCGCAGAGAACAATGAGCTGTAAACCGCAATTACAAGAAGGTTATCAAATTCTACGTGACACGTTACCTCAATATTTACGAATTTTCTTCTCTGGATATTTCATAAAGAATTACCTGCTGAAACAATGGTAGCTACGTCCTACAGAGATTCTTCGAATTCCTCATCTACATGAGTGATACGATACAGCGCTGGCAATGCTCATTGTACGCCGAGGAGAATAAAAAAAAGTGTTAGGATTGTGAGGAGAAAATCGGATTCCGAGAAATACATGCAGGAATAAGATAATAAACAAAGAACTAAAAATTACATAACTGCATATATTTATCTTGGAAATTGCCAGATATTTTATAAAAATTAAACTTCTGAATACCTACGTAGCAACATGTCAAATCGAAATTAAGATTCTGGTTGCATCGCACTTTAGGCTAGTTATAACAGTCGTGTCATACGAGGATAAAGTCCTCGGTTTGCATTCAAGGGGTCCTGGGTTCAATATCCCTTGGGGGCAACACAATACTTCCATAGGCGTAGTTAGGTAGGGGCTAGGGGGGGCTAGGCTCCCCCAGAACCAGTCATTAGCCCTCTCTCTTTTACAACTTTTTTTAGATCATTACAGTATTGCCAACCTCCGTGGCTGAGTGTTTTACAGCACGCTTCCTGGTTCGGCCTGAGCATGGGAGTTCTGTGTGAGTGCCCATTCATCAATATCATCACTCATACTCATGTTCGCGGTTAGCCAAAAGTGGCAGAAAGGCCAATAAACCAAATCAATTAATCAGATGCCACTTTAGGTCCGGTCCCGAAGTTAAAGTCCTGATCCGAGCGCCACTTTACTTCAAAGCCCCTCATAACTTTCCCACCAATAGCGTCCGCTTTAGGGATTGACAGCTCTTGACAAGTCCACGTGGAGTAAATGAGATGTTGCCAAGTCAGTTTCTTTATAGATTCATAACGTCAGGTTGCGGTTATCGTTGCTAGGTTGTGTTGTTGCGTTGTGCTATTTTCTTTACATACAATGTGGAGACTTTGGGAGTGTAATGTCATCGCAGTTCGTGTTGGATGTCTCACATAACAGCCCTTCTCAGGAAAACAGGTGCTGGCCCGAAACCAGATACGCGTCCGGTCGGCTATGTCAAAGATACTGAACTAGCGTTCCAATCAGGACTTCAACTATAAAGTGGACCAGTGGCGGCGATTAGGGGGGACAGTTGCCCCCCCTACTTTTCTCCACTTTTACCCCCGCACTATGCTAAATCTTATATACAAAGGAAAATATACTGTCTTTACCCCCATTTCGGCACCTTGCTTCCGCTCGATTTTGGAACCCAATCACCGCCACTGAAGTGGACTTAAAAGTGTACTGGATTGGCCAAACTGTTTTTTTGATTGATTGAGTCGGTGTTTTTAGTCCACTTTATGCACAGTAAGGCTAATCAGGAGGGATTGATTGATTGATTTGGTATTTTAAGTCCACTTTATGTTGCACAGTAAGACTAATCCGGATTGGACCTACAGTTTGAAGTGGGATCCGAACCACTATGTGCTTTCACCGGGAAGCAAACCCGGGACCCCTTGATTACAAGGTAACGACGCTACCACTGCGCCATCGGGGAGGATCTTGGCTAAACTGGATTTGAATAGGGTTGCTCTTCACAGAATTTCATCTTTCGACATCATACATGACGCCAGAAGTAATTTGAAATGTGATTGACTGCGTACTTTTTCTGGAAACCATGAAACTAATGTAGTACTTGATGAAACTGGTTACGCACTTGCGTAAGTAACGGGATTACAAGAAACTCTGTAAGAAATCTTCCAACGACCTTGTGCGACACTGGTCGTGACAGCCGCGAGTCATCGTCCTCCAACTTCCGGTTTCCACTTCCGCATCAACCCTCCGCTGGAGCAGGTCCCCGTAACCATGGCAACCTGCTCTGATTCTCCCTGATCACGTGCGGGGGCGGAGGGGTTGTGCGGGGGTGGAGTCGGCAGACACTGGGAAACGTCAATAAGGCCCGACCGAGGTTGCTGCTTGCTATATTCCCGAAAAGTGGGTTGACATGCAATGTCGCAGACACCGCTGCATTTCGCGTCGCTGCTTCTTGGGTATCCTGTTATCTTTGCCATGTTGCATCTGTCTATTGGACCACTGTCTCTTTTCAACTGTGAAAAAAGAAAGTTATTTCAATTTTTTGTGACGAGTGTTCAGGATGTTCTGTTCATCTTGGAATATCTGATCTAAAGTCGACGTATCCTTCTTACCTTTTAGTTATCTGTTAGAGAGAGAGAGAGTTGGAATTGGTTATGTTTCGTTCTGAGTCCACTTTATACACTCCTCACAAAAAGTTTGGAATATTCTTATACAGTAAAACCTGTCTATCCCGGAACATGATGATTCCGAGCAAAATTTTCCGTCTTAACAGTTTTCCTTCTTATACAGGATTGACTTTAAATACAGTATAGAGCGCTGCAGGAAATAATGGAAAGACAGATTTACATTTTGCATTATTTATAATGTACGTACATGAATAAAAATGCGATACAGTCGCAATAAGCACAGCAGAGATTACAATTATGTAACTACACAACATGTTGGTACACTTTTTACAGTACTGTAAGAACGTACAGTACGTACTTATGTATCTTTTCGAACCCGGGACCCCTGGCGTTGTAGCGCGATGTGCATAGAGGGAAAGAGAAAGATTGAAAGATGGAATAAGAGAGGTGAAGAAAGATTGAGATAAAAGTGAAGAAAAAGAAAGAAACAAAGAGAGATAACAAGAAAAATAGAAAGATGACGAAAGAACAGAGGAGAAATAGACAAAGATAGGTGGAGAAAGAGGGTAAGAGATGAAAGAAAGAAACGGAATCGTAACAGCTATGAGTATTGTAGCGCATTCTTTCATATCGACAATGTTACCGATAAGCGAGTGGCAACAGAGGCGTGTTCCACTTACAGTATTGCATTGTTTTCTTGCGAGCGAAAAGAATAAAGGAAGAAATTTCCGTCTTACTGAGAATAAAAACATCTCGTTGGTCTATAAATGGTGTTCCGTTTCCTCGTTAAGGAGGTTTCCGCATTAAGCAGGTCATTTTCAGGTATAAAATCGGTCCGTTCTGGGGACTTTTTTTTCTCCCGTATTTACAAGTTTCCTTCTTATAGAGGTTCCGGGATATGCAGTTTGTACTGTATTAGGCACAACAAGTTTCGAATATTACTATATTAGGTAATAGGTAGGGACGTGAAGTTTTCGTTTTAAAGATAACACCGAGAAGTTTAGGAAAGCAAAATAAAGTTGTCGGTGTTTCGGAATCGCGAAATAACGCGAATCACGCCATTTGTCAGAATAACACCGAATTTTGCACTTTAACGCGAAAAACGCCACGAAATATGCAATATAAACTGAGCATAACACTTCCTTTGTTAAAAAACTACTACCTGAAGTGCTAAGAGATCTGCCATTTCTAGGCTACGTAGCGAAAGTTCGATTCAAAATAGATTGCCATGCTTCATTTATTGCAGTTTGACGCAGAAATGACTGTGTTTAACCTCGTCCTGAAATACAATTCGCTGCGGGGATCTTCTCAGAAGGGAAGTTTCAGAGGGAAGGAAAATTTTCAACACCTGTTGTGTTGCAGGGGAGGTGGATAGAGGTGTAGGTGTATGCATGTACACAAAAAGTTATTTTGAGGTGTAAGAGGGATTTTTTGGCATTGTTAGGAAAATTTCAGTCAGTCAGAATCCCTGACGCTGCATGGTTTGTGCATCGTCTTGCATTTCCTTTTCCTCCCGTGATGTATTTCGCAGTAGCCAAAGCCAGCAGTAAATTAAGTAGTTTGCTTCTGAAAGACTTTATGCTTCAGATAAAACTACAACCCAGCGGTAGAAGCCTCTATGAAGCTTTTTTCCGATGCGAGCCTCAGCAACTGGGCGCGTCGCAGGTGGCGGATAGCGAACAACCACCAGATATGGTGGTTAGCTGCGAATAAGGCAAAGCCAAATAAGCAGTCCCAGACCGAGGCGACAATGCTAACAGGGCCTGGGGAGGATGGTCTTTGGCAAGTCCATACTCAATAAAAACCCAGAAAAGCCCAACGACAGCATCGTGACATGGCGAGGAAGTGCCGCCATTAAATAAGCACTGCCCCTACTGCCTTGTAGGGAGGGGAGGGATCCCCAAAGGCTAAGGGAAGGAACCCTAACAGAAAACCGGCCAACGGCTCTAGAGATGGAAAAGATTGTAGAGTCCCAACATCCTAAGAGGCGGAAGATCCACAACCCCACTGCCTTGCGGTAAGGGTTTTGACCCGAAGGCTATGGGAGCAAACCCAGAAAGAAAACCAAGCAAGGGCAGAGGCTTAAAGGGAGCACTACTCCCACTGCCCTAGCTTCATCGTAGGGCTAATAACCCACATGAAGTGAAATAATACATCAGAGAAACACAGGAATAGAAGCCGAACAGAGTAAACAACGAACGACGACAATGCAAGGTAAAACGCACTATGAGATTTGGAACCTGGAACATCACCTCCCTCTCAGGAAAGGAAGTGGAGATTGTAAAGGAAATGGATAAATAGAAACTAGAAATATTAGGAATTAGTGAAGTCAAAAAGAAAGGATCAGGAGAGGTTGACATGGAAAAAGGATATGTTCTCAGGTATTCAGGAGTAGAAAGAAGGAGTAGAGCAAAAGAAGGTGTGGGAATTATTATTAGCGAAAGACTGAACACTAGAGTAACTGACTGGAAAGCAGTTAACTCTAGGATAATAAGACTGAATTTGGAATTGGAAGTAAACCGTAGGATTGCCATTATACAAGTATACGCTCCTACAGAGGATAAAGATGAACTAGAAAAAGAACTACATTACAACTCCCTCCAACAAATATTACATGAGGCTAGAAATGTAACGGAAAACGTTATTATAATGGGAGATTGGAATGCTAGAGTGGGAAATGAAATTAGACGAGGACATGGAAGTTTGGGAAGGTATGGTGCTGAAAAGACCCGAAACAGCAATGGAGATAAAATGCTGGAGTTCTGTATTGATAACGAGCTCCGCATCGGAAACTCCTTCTTCCCGCATAAAAGAATACATCAAATTACCTTTGAAGCAATTATCAGAGGAGCACAGATCACAATAGATTACTGCGTATATACAAAAAACACCCATTATGATGTAATGGATGTAAAAGTTTTTCGCAGCGCTGAACTCAGTACTCAACGTAGACTACTAGTAATGACGACCAGATTCAAACCACTACCTGCACCAATTAAGATAAACCTTACTAAACTTAAAATATCAACATTAGAAATCCAAAATAAAATAAAGGAGTTTCAGAGGAAACTGAAAGAAAAACTTAGAGGAAAAGAACAAAACCATGGACAAGAATGGAATGTGGAAAATAAATGGAAAGTAATGAAAGAAAGCCTCAATGAAGTTGCAACAGAAATATGTGGAATAGTAAAGATAACAAATAAAAAGAAGCAGACAAGATGGTGGAGCGATAATGTGAAAGAAAAAGTTGCAATTAAAAAGAAAGCATGGCTGAAATACTTAAAGACCAAAAGAATGGAGGACAAAGAAGCTTATATACAGGCAAGAGATACAGCAAAACGGATAGTGAGAACAGCGAAGAAGGAAACCTGGGAACAATTTGGAAAGGAAATAGAAGAAAATCATAATAATAATCCAAGAAAATTTTGGCACGTGTTGAAAAATCTGAAAGGAAAACGAGGAAAGAAAATAAGGAATATCAAAAACAAGAATAACGAGGTGAAAACCAATATGAAGGAAATTTTAGATACGTGGAATGAATATTATGCGGAAACCTTTAGAGAAGAAGAAGAGGAATTGTATGAGGAAAGACCCATGAGGGAAGAAAATGAGAACGTGGAAGCTGAGGAAGAAATCCAATCAAAAGAAGTACAAGAGGCAATTAAATCCTTAAAAACTGGTAAAGCACCCGGTTGGGATAATATACATCCAGAATTTATAAAATATGGAGGAAAGGAAATAGAAAAATGGATATGGGACTTATACAGATTAATATGGGCAACAGAGAGAATACCAAAAGATTGGGAACAGAATGTAATAATTCCTATACATAAAAAAGGAAGTACCCTCGATTGCTCAAACTATAGAGCAATATGCTTAGCGCCAGTGGCCCAGAAACTATTTTCACACATTATAGAAAAAAGATTAAGAAACAAGTGGAAGATAAATTGGAAGAAGAGCAAGCAGGTTTCAGGCCTCATCGTCAAACTCAAGATCTAATCTTCTCCCTGAGGAACGCAATAGAGAAGATACTAAGCAGAGGAGGAGAAATATTTACAGCTTTTATTGACTTAAAGTCTGCCTTCGACAGAGTACCAAGAGGCCAAATATGGAAGGCCCTTCATCAGTTCCAAGTAACGTCAAAACTGACTAGAATAATTCAAAGTCTGTATAAGAACGTTAAAGGAACTGTTAGAATAAATGGACAATCCTCCAAGGAATTTAATATGGGAAAAGGTGTAAAACAAGGTGATGGACTTAGTCCTCTTCTTTTCATATTATTCATGGATCAAATTATAAAGCAATGCAAAAGAAGAACAAGAAAATGTAAAATTGGAAATTATAAGATGAAACCGGTATGGGTACAAACATTAGTATACGCTGATGATATTGTTCTCCTAGCAAAAGATAGCAACAGCCTACAAAATGCTGCCCTAGAGTGGGGCCGAGCATTCAAAGAACGAAAGATGGAAATCAATGTTAGCAAGACGAAAGTCATGCACTTCACTAAACAAGAACCAGCAAGGATGCGCATTCATTGGAATAATGAGACCTTAGAACAAGTAGAACAGTTTGAATATTTAGGAACCATACTAACTGCGGACGGGAAAATGGACTCTGAAATTAATCACAGAATTCAGAAAGCAAATAATCTGTACTATAATATTAATAACACCATTATAGGTAAAAAGGAGATTAGTAAAGAAACAAAAATGAAAATATATAAAACAGTCTATCTCCCCACGCTATTATATGGATCAGAGAGCTGGATAATGCAAACTAAATTGGAGAGCAGACTTACTGCTACTGAAATGAAATTCTTAAGAAAAACTGTAGGAAAGACAAGGAGAGATATGATACGAAACACAACCATAAGAAGAGAATGCCTAAATCAGGAACCACTGATTGAAATCATCGAGAAGAGGGAATTAGGCTGGCTGGGACATCTTATTAGGATGGAGGAAGAGCGTAAACCGAAACAAATATTTGAGGCCCGACCAGAAGGAAAGAGAGGAAGGGGACGACCCAGGTTGAACTGGAACCAGTACATTTATGGACTGGCACAGAAGAGAGGGAAGACACCGGACGAAGTGAAAAGACTGGCACAGGATAGAACTTCTTTCAAGAAGTGGCTGAAAGGACCCGACGCCTAAGTGGGCATAAGGGAGAAGAAGAAGATAAAACTACAATATTTTGTAATAATTGAATTGAAAAATAACACGCAACACGGGAGCGGAAGGATTTCTTGATTAAGCGCAATGAAAGTGAGAGAAGACAAGTTTGTTTGATTCAATTGTTGTTTTACGTTCACCTTATGCACATAAAGGCTAATCGGGACTGGACCTACATTTTAAAGTGGGATTCGAACCATCGTGGTGCCTCCACAGGATATCGAACCTGGGACCGCTTGATTTCAAGGCGGTGACGTTACCACTACGCCGTCGGGGAGCCCCGAGAACAAAACTAAATCGAGTGAAACAAACCGGCAACTTTCTGTCGTCGAAAGCTTCGAGAAGCCTAAAAGAAGAAAACAAGACAATGAGCACATTGCACTTCGAACGAATTACCTTTGTTAAAGCAATCATTTCATTGGAGTAAATTGAAAAATGCTATATTTCTATTTATAAGCTCGTTTTGCACAGTAAGTGTGAGTGAATACTGTGAACATTTACTACACACCATCTGTGCATGGAAAATCACCAATGTTATTGCAAACTGAAAAGTGAATTCAAGAAAATTATTTTTGAAAATTTTATTCCATGAGAGTCAAAAGTTGGAAATATGATTGTGTTCAAAGATTTGGGTGATAGCGTTGAATAAATATTTCATATTTTGTGTCCGATGAGATGAAATATTTTTCGAAATGCACGAATTTGTCATTTCTCACAAAGGTGAGCCATAATTTATTTCCATTTGTCTTTAAAACCAAAATTTGTATCAATTTTCCATAACTAAAGCAATGTGCAAATATTATGCATAGAAGAAACAGTGAAAACGCATGTAAAAATAACACCGATTTTCAATTAATAACACCGAATTTTGCTTTAAACGGCGAAAAATAACACCGAATTGCAGTAAAAAATAACTGAAATTTAGGGAAAAATAAAACGAAAACTTCCCGTTTCGCTTCGTTTACAATGTGATTACAAAACAAGCAGTTCCTGTTACGGACTTCCTGTAACGCAATTTGCCGGGACCTGTTGCATGAAGGGGCCGCCGAGCGGCCGATGCTCTGACGGCAAACGACTGAAATAACCTCCCTGTAGATTCGGACGACTTCGACGGCAGACGAAAGCAACGGGAGAGGACGGGACGGAGCGTTTGCCAATTCGGTCACGGCCAGAGAGAGACGAAGAGCCGCGGTGATCCAATCGATATGACATCTGAACATCACGTGGGAAGCACGGATTAGATTTCTGTATTTTCCCGTTTCGCCATATGCGCATATCAGCACATTAAAACCGGTTATCTCCGGTGGTCAATTTAAGGCGAAAAGGGAAGTCTCCTTTCGCATTTTCCCGTTTCGCCTTAAAACCTGAGAGACGGAAATAATTCACGCGTGAGATATTTTAGTTTCTCAACATATCCATCGACCTGGGGAGGCCATATTTTATAGTTGAAGTCCTGATTGCAACGCTAGTTCGGTATCTTTGACACAGCTCGAGAGGAAGCTCACCGGAAGCGTATCTGGTTTCGAGCCAGCACCTGTTCTTCTGAGAAGCGCTGTTGCCAATTTTACCTGCAGTGTTTAGACATCCATTCATTCACTGCAACGTTATACTCCCAAGGCCTCCACATTGCATAACAAAATAGCACAGCGCAATAACACAACCTAGCAAAGATGACGCAACCGCAACCTTACTTCAAGAAATCTCTAAAGGAACTGAACTGGCAACATGTAATTTACTCTACGAGGACTTGACAAGTACTGCCAGTCTCCTGAAACGGACGCTATTGGTGGGAGGGGAGGAGTGGACATGAGTGGATGTTTACTCCTGTAACAGAGGGAACTGATCTTTCGGAACTTTATTTGAAGTAAAGTGGCGTTCGAATCAGGACTTCAACTATACAAGTAGTGGTGCAGTGAAGATTTTGGGGAATAAATGTATCTTTCCCTTCTTCCACATGTGAGTACACACATGTGTATGGCTATTGGTGGAGCAGCTAGACAAGCCATTGGAGAAGCCTATGTCACAGAGAATGGGAGATTACAAATAACACAAATCCAAAATTCTGAATTTTTTATGACTTTTTCTTGGCCTTTCTTTCCTTTTTCTGGACTCGCCCCTGTTTTTTAATTATTTATTTAATCGCCCCCCGCTTGTCTATTGTTGGAAATTAAGAAAATATATATTTTTATTCAATGAAAAACCTCTACCACAGACCGGTTAAGATTAAAACTGAAGCTGTACTTTACCAAGAGATTTAGGGAGAATTCACACCGAAGAGACACGCGACATGTGTCCCTTGGAAGCGAATCCTCAGTAATCAATGCAGCCTTTCGAACCGAAGAGACACGGCAAGCTGCACGTGTCGCATATCGCTTACGTGCCTCTCGGACTGTGCCGTTTTCTCAATACCGTGCATCGTGTCGCTTCAGTTTGTTGTTCGCGTATGCGCAGTGAATGCTTCACTCCAACGATAGTTCAACCGGCATCATGCTTGAACCTCTAATTTGTTGATATAATAAAGTCTCGATACGTACAATGTTTTAAGATTTAAACGTAATGTTCCTTTAGCTTTATCAAGTTTTTTGATGCAGTTATCGGCTCTAATTTGCCTTCAACATCGTGTAAAGAGGCCGTGTTTTCGCCATTTACGACGTGACTGCTTTCACTTGAAAAAGCCAGCATATGGAGGCACTTTAGTTCAAAATAGATCCGTCAACATGCTAAAGTAATCTAGTGCATTATTTCTCAACCGCCGGGCCGCGACTCGATACCGTTCCCTCGTATCAATACTGAGCTGCAAGAGATTCTGCTGAAAATGGTTGACAACTATCATAATCCCAATATCATATTTGAGTTGTGAGTTTTCGTTTTTAAGTCCATTTTTTTTTAATGCACAAATATACTTATCAGGACTGGACCTACAGTTTAAAGTGGGACCCGCGCCACTATGTGCCTCCACCGGATATCGAACCCGGGATCACTTAATTACAAGGAGAGGACGTTACCACTTCGTCATCCATATTTTTATGTTTGTCAACAATCCTACACACGTAATCAATCTATTATTACTCTGTACGATTATGCCAGAATTTATTTATCAATATTTAATTTCATAGGTGCATGATAATTGATGCATAAAATCTTAAACACTCTAAAGGTATTTACGAGGAAAATTCTTGGGCTAAGGGCATTGACTTAAAAAAATTCCGGGACATGGTTTCACGAAGGTTGAGAACCACTTCTCTACTGTTTAGGTATTCGCTTTATTCAGGCTGGAAAATCTAGCGTATAAGTATAGTTTGAGGTCAGTGCATATTATTTCTCAGTTTTCTAATGCACAACATGCCTCTCCAGAGTTTCAATAACTTGCACAAATTTTACAACGCGATTTACATGTAACAATGTCTCTTGTTACGTTTTTTTCGGGTGACTAATAAACTGATTAATGCAATTATATCGGTACCATCATGCGAACTGAGCAAAGAAACAAGTGTCGCTTGCCGCGTGTCGTGTCTCTCTTCGGTGTGAATTCTCCCTTAGACTTCCTATAATTATTAATGCATGTAAACATTAATGCTTTAGATTTCATCCTGGATGGGGAATGGCCACATTACTTTAATATTTTTACAAGACTTCACACATACAAGAATATAATTCTTAAGAAACTAAGTGAACAAAGCTTAACTACAACTTAATTCAATTTTAGATTTCCAATTATTCAATTTTATCAGATCCCCGCACAGGTAACTATAAATTCAATATGCTGTAAAAAAATTAGCAAAAATTCTTGACCACAAGCATAATTTCTTGACTTTCTTGGCCTACTTCTTGATATCTTGATATTCTTGACTTTCTTGATTGGTAGACAGACATCATTTGTAACCAGTGGTACAACGAAGGCTTTGCATTAAAAGTGTCTGTATGTTTCCTTGATTCAAAGCGTGGTAGTACTGTGCTAAGAAGGCCATGTGTACCACATTAACTAACGTGTTCGAAACAAATCGTACTGGAAATGTAACGACGTTTGCAAAGCATATAATGGGATGTTATGCTTCTTGGATTACGTGGATGCAATACCCTATTGTGTTCATCTGCGAGATGTGTAACTTGTAATTACGAGTAATTGCATTATATGCGCGCGGGTGTGTGTTTAAGTGTTTCATTTGCATTTGCGTGTAATTTACTACGTGTTTAGTGCAAGTGTGTAACTGATTTTATAAGTAAGCATATATTTATGTTTGATTCTGCTTGGTGTTTAATTAATCGAACAAAGTCATTTCTAGAATATCCCTCTCCAGTTTTAAGGCGAAACGGGAAAAGGCGAAAGGAGGCTTCCCATTTCGCCTTGAATTGATCACTGGAGATTAACCGGTTTCTGTGTGCTGATAAGGCATAAGGCGAAACGGGAAAAGGCGAATCGGGAATAGACAGACCGATTCCTGGAGTGGGCGACTTCAGGTGCGAAATCATCAATGTCCTCTGCATGGAGCGGGTCTGAGGTTCACCTAGCCTCTAAATGTGTCCCTGGGGGTAGACGTGGGGAGCGTGGTACTGATCACATCATCTTCACCCCGATCCACCCCCCCCCCTTCCAATGGCAAGTTACAAAGACTTCTTTCACTCCTTCCTAGCTATAGTTCGATACAGGGTTCCCTCATTACGCAATTTTTCATCTCCGCATCTCTTGTCTTTTCTTAACTTACAAACTGCTTATCAGCGACGTTTGCAGAATGATTTCAGTTATTTATACAAAATTGTGAATTGCAAAATCCGCTGCAACACATTTCTTGAGGAAATCCACTTTAGAGTACATATGCGCTCAACTCGCAATACAAGATTATTTTATACAGAAAAACCTAGACTTGAAATGCAAAAAAGATCTATCTTTTACAGACTTGCCACACAATACAATGATCTATCATCAAGAATGGATATATTTTCTTCCGAGTTTGCCTTTCGGTCATCTATTAGAAGACACGTTTGTAAATAATATCAAATAGTGCCATCTTTTGCTTATTTTTTGTTAATTTGCTATTCACTTTTGTGTTATTCTGTTACTTTCATTATTTTTAAAATATTTTTTTGCTTCTTCTTATTATTATTATCTTGCATTTTCATTGTTGACAATTTCAGTGTAAAATGGCCAACTGTGCTGTAGCTGGAATTTTCTCAATAAATAAATAGTTAATTTAATACAACAGTGTAATTAAATAATATTGTGTAATTAATATTATGTGAGATCCCTCATAATTTTGACTTTCAGTTAAATCTCCGAATACACCATTACACTTTTGGTGCATTTGATACAATTAAACGCATAAATTTGGTTTTATTTCAAATTTGTGTCTGATCGTACATTTAGTGCATCACACGAAAAGCATCTTTTGCATCTCATGCATTTTCTGCGTATTTTGATGCATTTTTCTGCATATTGTGATGCACAACTAGGCCATTATATATACTTTAATGTGTTTGTAAGGTTTTGAGTTTTGCTTTGAGTTTACTTTATGCACGGATAGGCTAATCGCAACTGGACCTACAGTTTATAGTATGTAACCAACTGTGTGCCACCATCGGGTATCGAACTCGGGCCACCTTGATTATAGGCGAACGACGTTACCACTAACGCCGTCGGGAGGCCACTAGAGAAGCCAACATTATTGTGCCAACTGATAAATTTTGGGTTCTGTGCGAATGTATTCCATAGTTGGTGAAGTTTATTGAAAAGCAAGAATTCCAAGAACAAGACATACGTCTTTGCAATGATACAAGAATGTAACAGTAGAATGTACATCCTTGTTATTAACATTTGGATTTACTGACCACAATTTTTATCGCGTGCCGAAGACAATGGCGTGCACAATGAAAGAACGCAGGTCCAATCGCTTATGTCGCTTCATTTAAGCACAATGCTCGATTCTTTAGTAAAGTAAAACTGGTAAGATTCCACATGTTAAGATGACACATGTTTAAAAATGTTACTTGATATGCATAATGTTTCTTATTATTTATTTGTTTCTTTATATGCTATGTCGAGTTCCATTTAATTTGGAAATTTCCATAACCATTTTAATTATTAATAATGACTATTACATAATTAACTATAATTAATGTACTGTTAATGATTTGGTTTTTAAGAATAAGAATGCACACAACTGTAATTTATAATGAAAGGTATAAAATATGCAAATTTAAATATTATATGTCTCCGTGCTATATATATATATATATAGCCTATATACACGAGCACCGACTTCGAATTATTGGACACAATCAAGGGCATCGAATTCGTTTTAATATCTGAGGCTGGGTGGAAGCAGATCCTTGAGATAATAGAAATTATTATCATTACTATTTTATCAGTATATTTTTATTATCGTTATTAATGTTAAACATTTTGTACTTAACATGGACGGATTTTTTTAAAAATAAATTTGGAAACTGACATGTAGTATTTCAGATGGGTGTCGTGTCGTTTGCGCCGAGGGTTGTTATCGGTTCATTTCCGCCGTGACATATGTCAAGACCATCATTGACTGATTTTCCCACAATCCAGATAACCACCGCACGCACGTGTGTTTATGGCCACATGACATAGTGCATAAAGTGGACTTAAAACATAATATCAAACGTATCTTTATGACGTTACACAGCTGTGTTTACGCTGTGTAACCTATCCACAGAGTCAAATATGACTTTTCTTTACTTATTTCAAAAGACGTTACACAGGATTACTTGTATCAATTTTATTCCACAACACAAAATACATAAATCAGCATCAGCCTATTAACTATTAATCATTTATCGTTAATCGTGAAAAAAACATTGTAAATACAGTTATTTTTTGCAAACATTATATAAGTAATAGCTACGTATATAAACACAATATTTCGATACACTTGCACAAGAACAGTACAAACGTTATTTGAATTCTTGTAGGTATGCAAGTGCTCGAAGTCATCCTCGAAGATCGCTTGAGTTTCTGTACTTCGAAAGAACACACTCAACACATTTGTCCATTTCGATGTATTGATATTTTCATATTCTCAGCCATCTTGTCGTCTCTTAGAAACCTCAGTTTTACATAAATACTAATTTCCCAAAGTAGATCCCTCATATATACTTTCATCTTACATTCATTTACCAATCACCTTCCTTTTCAATCGGAGATAAACAAAGCTATAGCTGGGCAACGTCATAAACACACGTGAGTCCGGCGGTAATGACACTCCGGATTGTGGGAAAACCCACCAAGGGAGGTCTTGACATATGTCGCGGCGGAAATGAACCGATAAGAAGCCTCGGCGCAAATGACTCAGCGAAAGCGACACGGACTCTTTCAGATGAAGAATGGAAAGTCAAAAGCTTAACCAGCTTTTAAGGCTTAGATAGAATATTTAAAGTCCCTTGCCTCTGAATTTTTGAGGGGGCACGTCCCCATTGTCCCACCGCTATCGACGGTGATCATCTTAAGTGTAAAGGCAAAGGACTTGAAAAACTCATGGATAATTTTTATTCCCTCCAACAACCTTATCGATTCAAAATAACTATTAGACCGAAGGAAAGGACTAAAGGCTTTCTCAAGTGCCTACAATGCGTATTCGTATTCCCCGGTGAATGCTCTTCACACTTTAACCATACACAACAGCTTCCCCACAGACAATTGCAGGATATACACTCTCAATGAACCAACCGAAGCAAAGCCACGGACAAAGAGAGAAAGTACAAATATCTGCGCTGAGATCAGATGACTTTGCAATATCTCTCCATGGGAGAAAATTCGTAACAGTAGAGCCTGTGAGATTTTCCTTCCTTCTCAAGGTTATGTTCAAGTTCACTCGATCATATCGTCATGGAAAGTAGTTCCGACATTTCACTTCGTACGGATTCAATTTCTTGAATCCTCTTGAGTCCCATCGTAGCTAATCCTGAGCACGATCATCTATGTACAAGTAATGTTTAGAAAGGAAATGCAACACAGGAGAACCCGTAATGCATCAAAGTCAACTTGATGTATTTCTCTGGATCATTTATCTTGATGTAAACTTCTTCTTCTTCCTCTTGTAGGTCTGGGTAACCAAAGCCCGTTCTGCGACTATAAAAATTGATCATTCCAGCAGCGATATGGTATTCCTAAATTACTTTTTCTATTGGCTTGTATTTTAATAATTTTCGAGCAAACGGCTATCTGGCATTCTCAGAACATGTTGATTCCACTGTAACTGATAATTTTGAATTTCTTCCATTTGTTTCGGATTTCTTCACTTCTAATTTTGTCTCGTAAGGTTACTACACTCAAAGACCTCATTTGTGAACAATTTGTTCCAGTTTTAACATGTTGACGAAGAGTCCAACATTCGCTACCATATAGAGGAGCCGAATTTGAAATTATGTTACGGTATCTAATTTGAATTTATTATCTAATTTCTTTTCCAAAATTTATTTAAATTACATCTTAATCTATTTTATTTCATTAATTTTTTCTCAACATCTTTTTGGTGTTCGAATTGTGAAAGATGGCTTCCCAAGTATACAAAGTCTGTTCCTGTTCAATTACTTTATCGTTTACCACTATGTTCACTACCATATATTTCCATTTGACTTTATTTTATCCTGTGAAATTTCCCTGCTAAGTATAATTTATAAGAATTGATTGAAGTTTGAAAACAAGCCTTTGTAGATTATCTTCACTTACTGCCAAAAAATATTTTATCAAAGTGTGTCATCGGCAATTGGTTAATGTGCTGTTGGAGTAAAAAAAAATATTTTTGCTAATTGACTCTACCTTGGATTTTGTAAGTTCCATCAGTTGTTGGAACATATGTTTATTGTAAAATTCAGTACGCTTTTGAATAATTACGCCACAAACGAAAGACATCATAAACTGATTGGTTGAATTAGATTATTTTACGTCGTTATTCTGCCACTTTTGGCTAATCACGAAGATGATTAGTGATGATATGAGGAAACTGACCAAGGGACACTCACGAAGAAAAGGCCTGGATTCGAACCCGAGACCACTGGCGTCGCAGAGTGCTGTGCGAACCGCTCCTCTACAGAGGTCGGCGAAAGACCTCAAGCATGTAAATAAATAAATAAAATAGTATGTGCTCATTTCGGCTCAACCTCCCTCATTCTCATAGGTCACCATCACTGATTGACCTTACTCTCACTAAGCGGTGTTGCCAAGTCCAGGCGCTTACTTTCCCTCCAAAGGAGAGTAGAACGTTGTTATCTCTGAGCTTTCCGACAAATCCTGATGCTCTTGTGTCACACACACAGGTAGGGACTGCTAAACAAGAACGTTATAAACAAATCGAACTGTGAGCAAGCACTTCGGCACCAATCTGCCAACAGCGCAAACTATATCAGCCACCTTATTTTATGTTTCTGACTGTACCTCTTTCTGTTCACAATTACCTTAATCAGTCTTGGCTTCATTTGACTTGATATTCATGCGGTAATTCGCATGTCCACTACCCAATGTTGTGATTTTTCGTGATTGGCCAGTACGCTATATTGAAATCCTAAAGCTTTATTCTATTCAATGTCTCTTTGTTTCACAGTTCACATTAGAAACAAAGCACTTGCATTAGCACTCCAACAGACCGAAAGGAGAATGGAGTCATTATTAGCACCTTGTAATTAGGAACGCTCTGTAAAAAAGGCGTTTTGAGAAAGTCTTCTGATGTGAAGATACGAGGAACGCACTCTCCCACGTGTAACTGTAAGAACTTATCAGCAGTCGTTGTCAATGTAACATTGCTATGGTTAATCTCAGCGTTTACGAACTTTCATTGGTTGAATGGGTCTTGGGAACGAGTGTTTAATATGCGGGGATAAGACTGAAGAAGCGGGTTCTCATATGAACCAAAACGTGATTCGGGAGTGGATGGAGAAATTAGAATTTATTGGTAGGAAGTTGCATATTTATACAGGGTGTCCAAGAAGTCACACAACAGAGATTTGGAACGTACGTAAATTTTGCACAAAAACACATAGAGACATGGAACTTACATTGAGTATTAACTCTGTCTGAGGATATTTTTTAAACATTAAACAAGAAAATCACGCCCTACATGAACGTTCAGTATGTGAAAAAAGTTATTAAGGTGTAAAAAAGTTTTTGTACGAAGAAAAAACGAACACGGATAAAAGACAGTAGTGGAGTCGCTTGCAAAAAATGTCGATGTGTATCGATGGTCTGTGTGAATATTTATCGAACTGATAAAAGAATGATAAAAGCTTACGCATTTCGTGCATTGCAGACGATTTATGGAGTTATCTACGACAAATGCCTAAAAAACGAGTTTTTTTTATCAAAATTACTAGGTGTACTGGCAACATTGGTCGTGTCTGGCATCTAGCTGTTATTCAATCATTGCCCAGATAGAAGAAAATATTTGAAATTTATCATACAAAAAGATTGGTAGCTTGGGTAGGCTAGTTTCTTGTATATACGCGTATATACAGTGTATGAATGTACAGTGTATACAGGATGCCGCTGCACAACATCAACCAGTTTCCAAATCATATCGCAGCTCGTCTCGACCCTACGAGCCCTCAAGAAATGGCAGCTTCATCCTGTATGTAAGTAACAAGCAGAACAGATAATGGGCGTAACTTGGAACCTAACTTTCGGGGGGCAGAATCGAAATTGGGGGGAAGAATCAAAAAGTTTTCTGTATCATAAAAATAGCGACCAGGGCCATTTTACAAAATAACTATTAACTTTGCTAAATCATGAAAATTACTTTGCTTCTCAGGTCCGAGGAGCTAACAAATGAACCATTAACTTGTAAATTTTAATGAACCTACAAATTTGAGGCTATGATTGATTGATTGGTTGAATTGATAATTGTGGATGCGTTAGCACTTAGGCTATTTTGCACCCGTCGCATTATACGGGGCCAAGTGACTCTTACCAAACTAAAATATACACGTGTCGGTGATTATAAAAGCTGAGGCTGTAAAGAGGTAATCAGAACACTTAAGGACAAAACACAAGACAACAATCCTCTACAGAGGATTTTACTGGCCGTAGGTCCAGACGACAAAGCCTCGTTGGCTTCCAAAAAGCAGTTACAGGGGTATACTACGTGGAAATGAGGTTGACACTTGTGTGCCTTTCCAGAAGCTCACTCCTTACACGCCCATTTGAGACTATGGTAGAATTTAGCGTTTGCCATTAAGAGCACAGTAAAACCTCGTTAATCCAGACTAATGGGGCATAGGCGCCGACACTATGGGGCTTGGGGGGGGGGGGGGGGGGGCTCGAGCCCTCCAAATAATTTTGCTTAAGAGGATCTAATGTATTATTTTGCTTCTCTTGTAAAGTTTACTCTGAATTGTGCCACTTGAACTTAACTTTAAATAAACATTTGACATGTTCTAGACCATCAACTTTGAGGGCTGAGACCGCTAAACCATCAACTTTGGGGGTGGCTATGACCAGAGACAGCAAAACACATGACTTATTACTATATACTAAGTATGTAATTATGAGTATTGTTCAAAGTTTTACTAAAAAGAGTTTCAAATGACGATGTGCATGAACTAGGGTAGTGAATGGGATGTTCGGGCTACAAATGCCTCTCACATGACATTCAGAACGAGATCATTGATATATTAGGGAGATCTGTTTTGCGCTCCGTGGTAGCAGATATTAAAATCCGGAAATATTTTGCTATTATGGTTGACGAAACTTGTGACATATTCATCCGTGGACAATTAATATTCTGCATTCGAACTGTGAATAAAAATTTTGATATTTTTGGGAATTCATGAGCTTTTATGAGATTCCGAACACTGAGGCCAAAACTTAAAAAGGGAGAGAGTGTGTCATTCATTAATTTATTTCAGTGATCAGAGCCCCCCAATAATTTTGACAAGTCGGCGCCCCGGGGGGATAAGTTGACTGGTTTAACGAAATCCCGGATTAACTGAAATAACCTAAAAGAACTGTAGAAAGTCCATTAAAACTCCGTTTATAGCAACAAAACACGTTTATTATGGTGCATTTAAAGGGCATAGACCTAAATACACTATAGTTCAAAGTCTGCGGGAAACAGAATTTCATCAGTGGGTGACTGCCTTTTCTTTGGGAAAAGAAGTTTGGAAATTGGCATCCTTCACTTCAAGTTACAAGAAGCAAGTTACAAATTGTGCTTACTATCGGATAAAAAATTATAGATACTCGAGTTTGGAGTCCAATTAACAATTACAAAGTGGTTCGGAACCTACTTTAAACTGTAGGTCCAGTCCCGATTAGCCTTATTGTGCATAAAGTGGACTTAAAAAACCAACTCAATCAATCAATTAACAATTAACCAGTAGAGCTACATATAAACAAGTTACATCAAAATTTAGTATTCAATTCTGCGTAAATCTATGCTAACCAAAATTTTCTCGAGTATGCCTGATATTTTTTATTGCCGTGAGAAAAAAAAAGGCCATGATTTTTGGAGTTTTGCAAACAATCGTTCTCTTAGAAATTTTGTAAATCAAAAACGGGTTATCCGATCGTTATGAAATGTTAGTAGGGTGCAGGCAGAAAGGTTTTAAACAAAATTATTAATTTTCAGGTTTTCAAAATTTGTCAAGAAAACCGTTCTTTTCAATTCCGGGCTGGGCATGGGTGTTCTTTGTGACCGTCCCTTCATTAATTTCATCATATCATCACTTATCCTCATCTTCGAGATTAGTCAAAAGTGGCAGAAAAGCGAAGTAAAATATCAGGAGCGTATAATCCAGGCTATCTGCGAAGCCTGAAGCCTAGAAAGTAAAACACTAAAGAAAATCTATTAGAAACTGTGAATAAACCTAATTTTCATTAAGAAGATAATTGCGATTCTGATGTTGGCAACCTGAATTTTTAGGAGTTGGCAACCTGAATTCTTAGGAGTTGGCCAGAGGGCTGCACAACGGCCAGAATAGCTTACTAGGCCCGCCTGGTTGGTCGGGCGGGCGAGTAAAACTATATACCTGGGTTTTGACCCGTCAAGCATCGAAAGCCCACGGGTAACTGGAAGGCCTTGCAAGACGAAGCTCGCTTATCTTCAGCGAACGCTGATTCCGGTTTTGCACCGTCTCCAGATACATGAGTCACGCAGTCACCGTTGCCAACTTTTAGATTCTAAACTGTTCTAGGAGCACTTAAAATGTTCATCACTTTTATCAATTTGAAATTGCAGACATTTATTCCTTGCTAGAAAACATTTGTATCGCTCACACCCAGTGGCGGCGATTGGGTTCCAAAACTAGAGGGCCAAAGTGCAAATGTACGGGGGGGGCAAGGATAATTAATTTCCCTTGGTACATGAGGTTAGCGTGGTGCAAAAGTAGCAAAAAGTGGGGGGGGGGCAACTGCACTCTCTCGGCCCCGCCCCTAATTGCTGCCACTGCTGACACCTGTACAGGAGTACGAACCAAGTTTCGCAAAAAGTGCCATCGTAAATACTTTGGAACTTTGTGTGACTGGTGGTTGTTCTACATTATACTTTTTTCGGGGTGCTCCCCTATGGCGCAGTGGTAGTGTCGTCGCCTTGTAATCAAAGGGTACCAGGTTCGATACCCGGTGGAAGCACATGATGGTTCAGATCCCACTTTAAACTATAGGTCCAGTCCCGATTAGCCTTATTGTGCACAAATTGACCAAATAAATGAATCAATCAATCAAACAGATTTTCTCTCTGGTGAAATTTTGCCAATTCAATATCCGAATTAGTTGCTCAAGATCCCCCCCCCCCCTGAACACTAAGGCACGATGGTCCATAAAATGGAACATGAAATCAGAATTTGCATTATAAAAGGTTTTTGAATATTGTCATCTCTTTCAACAAATCGTCGTTCGCTAGTGTTGTTGCTAGTTATCTTGTTCTCAGACCGCATTGATAGTAATACGATACAAAATATAATTGTTAGCTTGTATTTTCACACGGGTGCAAATAACAGGCAATGCTATTTACACATTTCAACAAACAAACAACGTAAAAATGAAACCGACAGAGGATTTACGATTTCAAGACCAGAAAGGTGACATAAAATGAACAAGACACACAAACATATTTCAAGACCATCGAAACAAATTTAGAAAATATGTGGTAGTTGGTTTGACATAATAATGACACTAATTTGAGAAGTTACAAAATCTTAGGTGCAGTGGCTTAGCAACATATCGTGAGGTCCTGGGCGAGATTTGAATGCAAGGCCCCATCGTTCTTTAAGTTTGAAATATCAATGTAAATCGATACACAGTCATCAAGGAAACGTCAGCAAATTATCATATTTATATAATAGCCTACAATAATAATTAATTTCTGACGAAAATTATATTTAATAGTACGCGACAGAGAAATTTACACTTGGCAGAGCTACAGTAACACGCTGCTGGAATTTTCATTAACCAAAGTAGTAGTAATAGTACGTTTTCTAAGATGTTCTTTACGCAGTAAGATAACTGAAATATCCTTAAGTGTGCTAAACTTTTTTTTTTAAAAAAATCAGAAATACAAAGTAAGAATCTTGAAATATAACCTATATATTATTTAATGAGTCGTTCTTTGTTTCCTCATTTCGAAGTTTGTAGGATGTAAATGTCACAAACCATGGCTTAAGTAGAAAATATGGAAGGACGCACATAAAATGTCAGTGCTTGATAGAGCGGGGGGAAGGGAGTGCGCTAAATCACAATCCTGTCTAGGGGCCCAATGTATCTACCTACAAGCTCTTCTACACAATCGGTTTCAACATCAGCAAATCTTAAAACGATAGTCATTTGCACAATAAATGTGAAATGTTTGGTGTAATCAACTGATACAGCTAATTTGACTTTTTTTTAAATTAGCAATTTTGACTTTTTTTAATTAGCAATTTTGACTTTGTTGCACATAAATTGTACCAGTTAACTTTGAATTTTAGGACTTAGATGATAATAATAACTGTGAATGTCATTTTGTTGTTACGTCTTAATGTTCTTGTAATATTAAATATTTGACGCAGTGGCGTAATAAAATCGTAAAGTACGCGTCCGCAAGAAATAAACTTGGGTCCCTCAAGTACAGTCAGCTTCTTCCAGGAAATTTACGTAATTACTTAGAATGGCTGGTTGTGGCTGCACTTACATTAATAACTATACAAATCGATGCTCTAACTCTGAATTTTCACGTATTACAACATATCTTTCTTTGACATTTATGTATTCAAAAGAAGAAAATACAAATACTTACTTATCCCTTCCCCCAAACAGAAGGCGGTACAGGATACAGAGAACACTGGAAGTTAGTGTAGAGCTATCAAGGAGAAGAAACTTTCCTAAAGCACTTGATTTCAGATTTAAGCACATTCCTGAAACATAGAACTTGATCAGGAAATTCGGAAGATAAATCATCTTCGTGCCCGTTACAGAGGGCAGGCAATAGCTGCGTCTGAAGTTGTAGGAACGAAGGAAGAACTGCTAATATTATCCATACCTTTCTTGAGTTTAAAACACCAGAAGCATTTAAATGCCCCATACTTTGCTCCGTGGCAGTTTGAGGTACTTTACCATTAACATATTAAAATCGGGTAGGCTATGCAAGGTCACGACACAGAAGAAAAATGGATAAAATTGTCCAAGCAATTTTTGCGTTGATGTTTCACATGAGAAATTAGAATTATTTTGACTTTTTCGGGGCCCCTTAGGTTTAGAGCTCCCGCCCGCCTCTGATTTGACGTATTCATTCAAATTATAACGTTAAACTAGAATATAAAGCCAGTTAAAAATGTCTTAATTTTATTGCCCACAAAAATTAGCCTTTTCTATCTTTCTCACTTCCATTTATTACGTTTTTCGTATCAACCTCATAGGACGCGAGGCCCCTATATGCGCGAGGCCCAGGTTGGTCGCCCACTTCGCTCACCCCTTGCTACGCCAATGATTCTACAACCTCAAGGCACCTGCGCCTAGCAGAAATTCAAATATTTCCATGCGTAGTGAAATATAATGGCCGTTGGCAACACTGACAGTAGTGCTCGCCGTCTACCTGCAAGAACTACATCGAGTCTCACGGGTCTTCTTAAGACCCGGGTAATAGAAAAACCTGGCAGGCATCGAAGCCTGTGCAACATTGTGACGTGAAGCTCGCTTGCGCGATGTCGAACACCTGGGCTTGATGTGCGTGTTGCATATTATTGTAGGCGCGCCTCCTCGCAGACGGGTTTTCTCCGGGTCTTGTGCAGGCCTGTGGAGTTGGCAATCTGAATTCTTAAGAGTTGGCAATCTGAATTCTTAAGAGTTGGCAACCTGAATTCTTAAGAGTTGGCAACCTGAATTTTTAAGAGTTGGCAACCTGAATTCTTAAGAGTTGGCAACCTGAACTTTTATAAGTTTGCAACCTACGGTTGGGATGGCAACGTGGCTTCCTTGAAGACGCCAAGAATGAGTATAGTCTTCTGCCTTGCTCCATAGCCTAGGACCAGGTGTTGTCATAGTGAGCTAGTTCAGGTCTCAGGCTCAGCATACGTCACTGGTCTGTGTGTATGTGTATGCGTGCGTGCCCGTGTATGTGAACAACACTCTACTATAAACGATTAATATGCGTGTTAAAATGCTTACAGGAGTTGTTCGAAAACATCTCATTAGATGAACAGGGTAATAACTGAGGGCCAATGTGACGACGCTCGTGCTTACCATGTTGTCAATTCCCGGAGCAGTGGATGCAAGAGGCTCGACGGATTTCTTATCGAGACTGCTCATCGTTTCAGAAAGTCATGAAACGATAACAGCCAGAAGTCTTCCGCTGCAGACTACAAAAGGTTCTAAGAGAAACAACAGGCACGTCCTACGAGAAGCAGACATGCGATTCACTCACTTTTCCTCCATTAAATGTTTCTCTTCTCATTAACCGAGAACGCGCGCGCAAGAGAGAGATGCATTAAAACACACACACACGCACAAAACAGTAACAGCTTCATTGTACACTGAATTTCACCGAATTTAGAATAAGAAGGGCTCATGTTCTGCCGTTGCTAAAACCTTTCTCGTAGTGGGAAATTAGGAAATTGCTTAATAATAGGCAATTCAATGGTTCCTAACAATTACTGCTTTCTTTCTCCAGCTACTACTAGCAATAATAATGTTTCTTATTGCGTTACACAGCAAGAGGAATATAGAACACCATCCATTGCGTACAAGTAATTAAAGAAAACAGTAAAAAAGCTGGGGGCCCACGGAAATCCTACAAATGTTTCTTCCGGTATAAACCTACCACTTTTTCGCCTTTAGATGGCGGCTGCTGATAAGGGATGAGACCCTCCCGCCGAAATAAATTTGTGGTTAGGTCCTGGGACTGGTCCACCTAACACAGGCGCCCTCTGATCATGACCCTGCCCTATTTTAGCCCTCATATCCGTCTCCCTTAACTTTACTCTTGACTGCTAATGAACACACTGTAAAAATATGAAGCTTGTATTTTCTGTTCATAGATGTCAGCACATAAACATTATTTTTTTCTTGGTTACAAAAATGACTGAAGCCCAGAAAGTCAACAAAAATTTCATAGCTCTTTATTCGCTAAAATTGAGCTCTAGAATATGAGAGACAACAGAAAATGTGGTCAATTTGGTAATGACGAAAATTAACAGTTTAAATTAACTTTTTAAAATAAAATAATATCTACATGTTCATAAGAGTTGTTCTGATAAAATTTTAAGTATGTCCATAATGCTTCTTCTCTTCCCCAATTGATCTAATTACAGTTCAATAATGCAATTCTTACAGAAACAAAAGATCCAATTTTTAAATATAAATACTACTTAATGCAATTTTGGCATTAACCGTTGTTGATTGGCTCTTGCTTGTTTCCATGACACATCTCAAAATGTAGCACCATATGCTCTGTATTATTTTTTACAATCGCCATGAAACCGAAATTGCTTTGAAGGCCATGCCAAACTTTTTCACTCATACAAAGTCGCAAAATATTGCAAATTTAGCATTTTTTGCAATGATTTTTTATGTTATCGTGAATTGAACACATTTTGTACATATTCTGTGAAGAAGAGTTCTGTGAGTTTAAAGTGTTCGATAACGATGTGGCAAAAGTAGTACTTGTATTTCACGAATTGTTATTTCAGTACTATTTTCCGCTAACAAAGTTTCAGCACACTTCATCGAAGGTTGGGTTCACCTAGGGCGGATTTAGGGATACATTGAGCCCAGGCTCTCCCCTTGATTACGTCATTACATTAATAAAAAGACTTCAGTTAAAGCACTTTCGTTTCATGACATTATGCAAACAGACGTGTTGAAGATGGGAACTGGCCAAATAACTATTTGCAGTACACGGGGAGTTGAGAATAATTTGTGTACGTTGCAACAGCATTATCATTTATGCAAAAGCTTCCTGCAGGTACGTATCAGCAAAGTTATACATTTTTGGTAATATTTCCCTAAATTAATGCCTAGTAATGATATTCTGCATAATATAAATTGACTAAACACAAGGTGTATCATTTGCATTGTAAAGATAAACTGCTCTCAAATGAAAAAAAAAACTTTCTAGTATGGCTTTATCACTCAAAAGGTAAAAGGTTTCGTCTAGCTACCATCCTTAGCCGCCGTGATTAGTTAGTGGTGTTGCGAACAGAAGTTAATAACCAATTCAAATGTACTTTTAGACCATTGAAGATCTACCGAGTGAGAACTATAGTAAGATAGTACGGGAGAATTCTACAATCTTGCCTCCTTACCCCCTGATAGTTTTCTGGATTCGCCACTGAGCACAAACGAAAAAGACAAATCCTGGCTAAGCCTGGAAGTGAGAGACAATTTGATTACAGTCGCCGGTACAACACTAGATGCGTAATGATACCCGTGTGCCAGTTGAAAATATTTGTATCGTTTTGGAGAGCTTATGAAACGAGGAAGTTTTTTCCGTAATTTTTACGCTAAGTGTGTTACCATTTTTTGAGTAATCCTCTTCGATTTAAACGATAATTTCAAAATTTCTTCATGACGTGTGCTCCAATGACTGTTTTTTTCTGTGGGTATTGGAATTTTGGACATGAATTTTTTCCCAGTAGTCACTCATTCGTCAGCTGTTAGCAACATGTCGATTAAGTGCCCAGGGTGTAGTAGTTTTTCACAATTAGTAGTTTTTTGGTCGCAAGTCGGAATATGTCACGAAAATCTACAAACTGCAATAACTCGAAACCCATTGATTTCCGACCCCCGGTGCATAGGGTCAAATTTGTTGCAAATGTGCTCTAGTATTACCCCTTTCCAGGAATAGGTCGAATTACCAATCACCCTGTATACACGAAGCTAATATGAACTCCAGGAAATGTAAAGAACTTGGAAGTGTAATTAGAGCAAAACTTTGACCTATGATTGTGATCAGAAATAGAAAAAAATCAATCAGAATAAATGCATTTACATTGTAACGTAGTGAAGTTGTTTGTGATCATGTTCTGCTGATATTCGAGATGACTCACGTACTAAACGTGAAGCATGAAGCATATCTTCGCCGTTCTTATTTATGTAAGCAGGTTGGTAGAGAGAAACTGTCTCATGCTATTGGTGATAGATATCGTGGTGTAAGCCTCTTCACTATATCGTGTAGCTAAACCAGTTTTACAATTAATTTTCGGCTTGACATGTGTGCCTTTTGTGGAGTTTTGTGTGTTGTATTGCTTCAAACATGGATGTAACTTGAGGCCTAACTTTGGGAGGGGGGAGCAAAATCGAATTTGGGACTTAACTAGCGGGGGGATTAAACTTGGGACTTAATTTTTGGGGGCTGAATCAAACTGGGCTTAATTTTATTGGGGGGGATCAAACTGTAGACTTTTTGGGGGGACAGAATCAAACTTGGGATATAATTTTTGGGGGGCAGAATCAAACTTGGGACTTAACTTTCGAGGGCAGAATTAAACTTGAGACTTTGGGAGGCAGGATCCCGTAAAAAGTCCAGAACTGCGCAATTATAAAATATACTCTTCAATACTTTGCTACCCAGGTGCCAGGAGGTTAAGAAAAGTATCCTTAACTATTAAATTTAATAACCTGAACATTTGGGGGGGCAAGTGCCCTCCTTGCTCCCGCTAAGTTACGCCTATGGCTTCAAACATTGTAATCAAAACAGATCTCCTCAGTTAATTGAAATCGGAAAACGTTTATTACGAAGTGTAAAGCCGCGTGGTCTTATTTTGGGATGCATTTTTGTTTGGCATATTTTTCAAATATCCTGTGAAGGTGGCATACAAATTATGACAAGTTATGAAGGAAGAGGCTTGTTCTGGTTTTGGGCATCTCTAGAAATAAAAAGCTTGTTCATATCTTGGTACTTTTCTTGTGTTTCTCCATTGGCGTCCAGATACCTAAGCAAGCAATTGCACCCAATGTAGTTTCAAAATCTCTCACCAGATGCCATACCATATAACTGGAATCTCGAATAATACAGTTATACTTTTTCGTAATTTTGCTCGAAATGTCTGTGAGTGGCGTATCAGGAAATTAAAAGCACGTAAATTTGGATTTACATAAAAAGTCAATTATTTCTGACTACACTTAATAACCGCAAGATTGTTAACAGCGGTCATGATATAATTATATGCAACTATTATACTATTGCATAAGAAAAACATTCGAAAGATGGGGAAAAATCTGATGATTCGCCTTATCTTGATATGTTGGATAATGACAACCTGGGACACATCTTCCCAGACGTAAAAAACACAATATGTGTAGATTTAAAGTTACGTTCTTTTTTCTATTGCTATAAAACTGTTATTTTCTAAAAACATGTAATAAAACAAGAAAAACCTTCTCTAAGTATGTTTAACTTAAGTCCACTTTATACACTGGGTTGTTAGTCGGAACTGAATCTACAGTTAAAACATAATATAAGACTTCCTAACTAATCTATGTAAGAGACTATGTACAACCTTCTTTAAAATATATTGCTTTAAAAAATAATAGTTGTATTACACAGAGGCTAATCGAGACTTGAGGAAGAGACTTGGAAATGGAAGATCACATGACTTTATAGCAAAATGTACTACAGTAAACCTGCTTCCTATATATTATTATTGTTGTTGTTATTACTACTCAGATGAAAATTTGGGTGCAGGAGGGAGTGCTGACAGTGGTGGTGATTGGGTTCCAAAACTGGGAGGTGGGAGAGGGCAAGGTCAGTTTACTTTCCCTTGGTATATAAGGTCAAGATAAGGGGGCAAAAGTGTCAAAAAGTGGGGAGGGAAACTGCCCCCTCGAACCGCCCTAATCGCCGCCACTGCAAGGGGTGTGCAAGTCTCCCCTCCAAACGCCCTTCATGGCTTGCCAACTTTACCACCCTACCCGCCACAGAGACAATGGACAATTATAAATGAAAACAGCTAAAATAACATATGTGCAACCAGGATTCGAACCCACGATTTCCGTCTACGAAACACGCTTCTCTTCATAATACAAATAACACAAGTTATTATTTTATATAACACATATCTTGAAAACAAGGCATACTTACATCAGCAGTATCAGGCGTGATAAAGTTGTATGACAAATCATCCACTTGGGCAGCGCGAACACAACACCTGGCCACACAGTTGCACACACCTCACTCACACGAGCGCTACTGGAGCTCTATGGCTGAGCTACTTTCTATCCAGGTCAGATACACGCTTTGATAAGAGCTCTCTACCCCTGCTCCCCCCGTCGTGGGAGAATGGGTGGGAGGAATTGGTACGTATTCACACACACATGTGGCAGAACTAAACAAAATCCTGTCAATTTGGGAGTCTGCTTGAGCAAGTTGGAGCTCTGGTTTAGACACAAGAGAGATATGTTTCCTGTGCCGTAAATAAGAATCAGCTATTCGCAGGCAGATTTAGTAGGAACTAATGGTTACCTTAGAACTATTAATTGTTCAGTATTTTGTTTTTCAGATTTCATATTTAAATTTCATTATTTGAAGGGCTCGGGTGTGAAACATGGTAAGTGACATTTTGGTCACTTCTGACTTCCAAAGTAAATTGTGCCATCCTACAATTTTTGAGTGAAATTGCAATGTCATACAATTTGGATTGGACTCAGTGAATCCTTCTGAAATTGGTAAACACAATACGAAAGCAATTTATATACAGTATAGCTTCTAATAACCTTTTTTCTTAATAAACTCAGAAATGACCAAAATGCCACTGTTTTACACCCGAGCACGGGTACCGGGGGGGGGGGGGGGGTGTCGAACGGGTCGGTGGACTCCCCTGGAAATTGACTTCGTTCATTTAAAGATACAAGAAAGCCGAAAGTTTATTATTATTGTTAAGAACAGAAATAAAGTTCATTTATTTAGTATTCGAACAGAAAAATCAAAGTAAAAATGCATTGGATCGAAAACATTGAGTGAAAAATACAGAAACAAGGTTATATTTTACCATTTCATGGAAAGAACAAATTATAATAATTACAGTTGTAGGTGAGAGGTCACACAACAAACTCTATGGAAAAAAAACATAGCATTTAAAGCCTTTTCTTGAACGAGACGTGCAAAAGTTAATATCAAAATGCATTTCAGATACTAACTGCATAAAATGCAAAAGAAATAATAGAAAATAGTTGTGCTGGTATTCACTCGTTTGGTGGATCGAGTCTCCCCTATTTACATAATAATAATAATTATTATTATTTCGAATAAAATGTATTTTTGTTAGTTTATAATATTTATTATTGTATAACAACATTTATAACCGTGGTAATGATACGTATTATTTTTCTACTATTCAACTTTTATCATTTGCGCGACCCCCCTGCAAAATTTCTGGCGACGCCCATGCACCCGAGCCCTTCATTTATTAGTATTTCAACTTAGCCAACACATGATTTTACTGTAAGATGCTTAATGTAATGATGATAAATGTCGTTCTTTGTTGCCTTGTAACCAAGGGGTAGCGAGTTCAATACCCGGTGTATGCACATTGCACAGTGATTCTTACCAAATATATAGAATTTGCAATATCTTTTCTGCCAAAATCGCGACAATGGAGATGAATGATGATGCGATGAGATGGAGGATGGAACAGATTGACGTATGGACGACGCAGTCCCTACGGAGGATTATCCTGGCTGTAAGTCCAGACGCCAAAGCCTTGATAGTCTGTAAAATGCAGTCTCGGGGAGGTTGGCATTTGGGTGTCTTTGGAAAGGGTCACCCCAACCACTTACACCCCAATTTGCAAAATCTGCTTCATTGCAGACATATAGATTGCCCAAACGTGATTAGCTTTTCATAAGCCCCTATGCTTGTCGCTAAAACTGATCGTGTGAGCGAAACTCATGCCAGGAAACAAGGCTTGCTCAGCCCTGAATGAAAGTACAAACCTGTTTCATTTTTGCTGGCATTCCCAGAATGATGGCTAGCCAAAACAGATTATGTGTGGATAATTTCATTCGCGGAAAGACAGGTGCATGTGGAGTAGACACCAAGTCCATTCTGTGCGCAGTAAACTCGTGTGTGTGTGTTTTGGACGTTTCTATAGTGTTATTACGTGATCCAATCCGACTTTGTTGAATTCATAACGGACTTCAGTCCAGCTGTAAAAATGGTTATTGGTATTGTGAACGTCAAAAAGTAACGAATACAGTAATGAATTTAGTGCAGTCAGGGGTGTAGAGCAGTTTGCTGTACCCCAAGCCCCCCTCCCCCCACAAGTAAATTCGTGGCGAAGTAGTTAGCACAATTTTCTACAAGGTTCGAATCCAGGCATGGAGGTTCTTTGTGAGTGTCACTCCATCATATTGTCGCTCATTCTCATCGTCGTGATTAGCCAAAAATGGCAGAAAATGCGACCCTAAATAACAAAAATCAAAACAAATCATGCAGAGTTTGTCCAAATTAACTTTAACTAGCGACACTAGCGCTACTGCTCCCGCGCCAGAGTTTCAGATTTGTTGGTGGATCTATACTTAGTTCTATCATCTGAAATTTGTGACTTAAGCACACGTTCCTAACACCATTCAAACGCTTATCTTTTAAAATGCTCAATTTTACACAAAATCCTTTATATGTGCATTTTTATCACGAACTTTAGCCTTAACCTTCTCAAAGAAACTCCTTACAACCCTGATTAAAAATCCACTATATACTTCACCACATTTTATATATAATTATGACATATGAAAATTTACATGATGTACGAGGATGAAGCAAAATATCGTTACATTATTTTTAAATATGAGGTTGGTCTTCGCTAAACCCTATTACGAAACACTGAGAAGGGTATAAATGTTGATTATGGAAATGACTTCAATTTTTGTAATCACACACTTGTTTCAAATATTTCCAAAATCTTTAAGATTCGATCAGTCTTTTTTCTTTTAAAGTCTTAAGTTATTCGTCTGGATCTAATGTACTGTTTCTAGAATACTGGAAAGAGTTTAGTGGCAATAACCCTATTTTATATCCATTAAGGTTTCTAACTGGTTTAAAAAGTTTACAAAATTAGAATATGTCTACTTTGCCCCTCCTTCCAGCTTAGCCAGTCGCAAGCTACGAATTTTACTTCAACATCTTCATTACTACTTTCTGTTCAATTTCTATGTCCCAAAATGTAGACCAAACAGAAGTTTAAAAATGGCGAATGCATTGAGACAGTCTGATTGCTCTATTATGTTATCCTGGTTAATGTTCTGGCGTCTTTTGTTTTCGTAAATATTCCACATTTAGAGGACTAGAGATATCAAGCACAATATGTTTCGCAACGAAACGATATTCGGAATAACTTACGAAGTGGTCGGCGTAATACGCTACATAGCCAGAGGTCCCAGGTTCGAATCCAACAGAGATCACACGTTACGCCATGGGCGCCGAGCCTTGTCATTTTTCGAAACAAAATCGTAAATATGCCACTTTTGAACACAGCACCCCCCCCCCCGCCCCTATTCCCCAGAGCCTTGATTCTGGCCTGGTCTTTCCCTAATCTGCACTTGACGTGAGTGGCAGGCGGGTCATTGTCTCAATCCTCATTGTCTCGTCATTACCTTGCCTCTGCTCATTCATGAAACTGGCTGTCATCTTGGCACAGATGAAGTAAAAAGCTGAAAGGCTACATCCTCCTCCAGCATTTGGCGCAATTGCAGTACGTGAAAGCCAAGGGGAAAGGGAGAGGGGAACGTGGAAAGTGACGTACCAGTAAAATGACACACAAAAAAGCATTTGCCAACAAAAAGTGCATATTTTCACTCGTGTCCGTGAGAAGCAAAACGGAAACGTCATGAAAGACGCTGGCAAGAAGCACGACGAGTACTTGTGCCACGAATAGGCTATGGTGCTTCACCACTCTGAGTAAAAAGTTGGACTGTGTACTACATTTCGCTTAGTTGTTTGTCAGTGAGGATACAAAAATTTCGAAATTATAATACAGCAATCAAGGGCGTTATTACAGGGGTTTCTGACGTCTCCTCTACTTGATGACAGGAAGGCTAATCGGGACTGAGCCTACAGTTTAAAATAGTATCCGAACCACTGTGAGATATTATGCTGTATCGAACCTACAGCCATGTTGGCAGCACACAAACGATTACGATTCGGACTTAGGTTCATTAACGTACAAAAAGTACATTAAAGTTTTGGAAAGTGGACAAAAGTTATCTTCTAAATACATATAATATTTATATATCTGTATAATATTTAGCTACGACGCAACAGAATACAATAAAAGCGAATCGTCAATAACTGGGTCACGATCATTCTTTGCAAATCACGTTATACAGAATTCCAGCATTTTGGTACTACAACGCAGTGCGTAAAATGAACGCAAGGTAAGGAGAATAAAGTCTGCTCTTATGAGACACCAAAAGGACAGTCATAACAAGTTCAAATTCTACTCATATGAATGCTTTTCTTCCTACCTTCAGTCGGAACCTCATTCCCTTTCAATTGATAATGAAGAGATGAACACGAAGTATAACTCTTAGCTTGTCAGCCCTGTCTTCTATCATTCGCTTTGCAGCACGACTACATTGTGAAATTTACGACCATTATGTATTAATATGTTGTCAAACAATATGATATATTCACAAACAATACAGACACTACACTTTCAATACACAACAGCACTATTACATACAGTTTAACACGAAAAAAAGAGGAAAATCCCACTAAATCGCATGAAAGACAAACAACAAGACAAGATTCTATCGGCTACTGCGCATGTCAAGGATTTTGATTGGTTGTTCTGTGCACCCCTGGCAGATGTGCAAGGGCAAAAAATCTTCTGTTCAGATGGTGGCATATTTGAGCTTTTCAGCTAACTCAAACAATCTCACATAAGCAAAATTGGTGTAGGTGGAATTAATGCATGTAACTGCTATGAAATGCTAATTGTGAGCTCATTGCTGTTTGTAGTGTTGAAGAAAGCATGCTTATAATTTAAATCCATAACGTCAATAAACATCAGAATTGCCTGGGTTTGGTCCTAGGTTCGAATCCCGGCTTGGGCATGGATGTTTGCGAGTATCGATACATCATTTTCATCATGCCATCATTCATCCCCATCTTTGCAAATTAGCCAAACGTGGCACAAGAAGCGAAGTAAAATAAAGCAAATCAATAATAATAATAATGTTATAATAACATTATTAGTGACATTATTTTTATGAACATTAGCCTATTATTATTAAAATCATTATTATTATTTTTATTGGTACGTTTATTCTGGTACTTCCCCCCAGACAAGAATTCGTGGTTGCGTCTCTCAAAATGACTTTCTAGATACAGTATGTAACATTGTTATTCGTACACATAGAATTTCCGAGGAAAAAATGTCATATCTACTAGTAAATATAATCATTTTCATATGTACCTGGAAATTAATGTTAATGAAGGTTTCACCGACAAATGTCAATAGAAATGTATGTTCAAAGTGTATAAACAGAGCATATAATTTGTGTGAAAAGAGAAAAGCACGCTGTTTCATGCAACATTGTTATTCGTACAGGCAAGAGGTTAAAAACATATTTTTCTCACATGTTATAAAATTCAATGCAGTTTTGATATTCTAAATTTGCATCTAGTTGGAATTTTTAATACTTTAAATAAACCTATCCCTGAAGTATTAAAGGAAGTGGTAGATGGGTCTCTCCTTCCCTTTTGGCCCAAATGTTTTGAAAGGAAGAGAACACGAAATGTAGGAAATAATAGTAAATAAAATATAGGACTAAATCTTGAAAGAGCGTCACCGCCTCTCGCCTTTTAGGATTACGTTTCCACCTTATGAAATTCCTGGACAAGTCAGAATTTTCAGATGCACTTCGTGAATAGAGAAAGAAACCGAAAATATTGCTCCTTTTCGGTTTGGTTTGAGTTGGTGTTTTAAAGTCCACTTTGTGCACAGTAAGGCTAATCGGGACTGGACCTACAGTTTAAAGTGGAATTCAAACCACTTGTGCCTCCACCGGGTATCGAACTCGGGTATTGCTCCTTTTTCTTCAGCAAAATGAAGTCCAAAGGTAGAGAATTCTGATGCCAATAGCAAAAACTTGGGTGTGTCCTACCTTAAAGTGTCTTAGCTGGAACAGTCCATTTTTTTGAGCCTCTATCCCGTAAAACGGGTCGTCAGAATTACCCATTTTTTGTGACAATGGCATAGAATTACTGCAACATTAAACCTTCTCTACTCTCACTATGGCATTGTTGGGTAGAAATAATTTCACATTTCAATGTCAACAATGTGCCATATTCCAATTTTCTTAAAATATTGTTTGCCCGGAACTAATGCCCGCACTGAACGAGTGTTTTCGTACATGACTGATTTATGGACAAATGACAAGAATGCTCTTTCAGTACAAACTTTGAATGTTATATCCATTAGTAAGGTGAACTTAATCACATGAGTGTAAATTGTACAAAATGTTATTTGAAAAGAAGGATGTACTGAAGACGATCCATTCATAGGCAAAATATTAATGATTGACTTCTAATTCTAAAGGACTGCTTGGCTGCAGTGCAGTGCATATCACCATATTATGTAAGTTATCTACACAGTATCAATTTATTTAATTACTTTTTAAACATAAGTATTTATGACGAAATAGTTTCGTATTAAAATGTATACATTTTGGCATCCCGTTTTTCCTTCTGGGAAATATTTTAAAAAATCCGTTTTGTTGTTTTAAAAATCTGTCACCTTACCCTACCTCCCACAGTAACACTGATTCTACACGTTGCAGTTATGCATTCGGTGCCTTAAGAGTTGCTCCAACATGTATTCAATGCCCTGTTCCTTTCAGAAACAAACATCCGAGGCGGACACAGGATATAAAAATTGACTGCTTCAACGTGAAATGGAAATTCACCGGAAAATGACATCAGTGGTGTCTGTGAACCGTAAAAGCATCTGTCGATAACGTGATCAGCGCCACCAGCGGAACAAAAGAGAAACTACATTGGTGTGGGGGAGGGTAACGTTATGGCTTTGTAGCCAAGCTTAACTAATCCTGCCAGCATCTGCTACAAAGAATATAAAGTCCAGAAAGTTTTCACAGACGGTTTATACGCATGTCAAACATGTCATAAGTTGGCTTTTTATTGTAAGCTTATGTGCATACGCTATGGGAAGAGGCGTAGCAGATTAAACTGCATCCATTTGCACAAAAAAGATCTGTTTTCTTTTTGTCGTGGTCGTTAAAGTGAAAACTGTGTGATTTATGTTGATCAAAAATGAATTAAAGTAATTCTTTCACAACCTAATTATTATTTATCCTGTTGTGACATTAATCACACATCAACAATTGCCAGCAATGTTAAAAGAATATCCCCAGATAGCACAGAAAACTAGCTGCAAGTCTGAAGCAAGCTCTCCACTGCAAGCTTGCGCCTAGCTAGTTACCATAAGTCGAAGCTGCAGCAAACTTGCCAAGGCAAGCTTCGTATAGCTGTAAGCTTTCAGCAGTAGCCTTACTTGCCGAGTACCACTTACATAGAACTTGCATCCAGCTTGCCACACCAAGCTTACTTTGACAAGCTATAAGAAAGCTACCTTAAGATTGCCACAAGCTAACGTGCTTCTGGTTCGTGTTTGAACCCATATAGCACAGACAGCTTACTGAAAGCATGCATCAAGCTTGCCATAACTAGCTGTATTCTTACAGAATGCTCGAAGTAAAGCCACATTCTGACTTGCACCTTTAAGCTAAAATGATTTTTCTCTTCATTGATAGCATAAATATGGTTATAATGCACATCGTACAGCAAAATAAAGAGCAATTGGGGGTCATGCAACAGTCAGCCACCAATGTTTGTTATGCGTTTTTCTTTTTATGAAATTTTCCTACTCCCCTAAAATAGGCAATAGTCATGCTGGATAGTTCAATTCAATGAATTAACCAATCTCTAACTACGCACTGGTAATGATCAGGCTGAAAAGTTCATATTATCTAACCGATTCCTGAGTGTGTCCGTTTTTCTTCGCCACACATAGCTCCTGTTTATATAGTCATGAATCAAAAAGGTTGGTCATGGGAGATGCACTTGGTTGTGGTTTAATGTTCACACATCTTTTGAAGGATCACTATATTTACAATTAATTATATCATTTTTTTGTGTTACAAAAACTTAAGTTTCTTTTACACATTTTTATCAGTGCCATCTAGCGGCAGCTACAAGAAACATGAACATTCATATTTGACTTTATTACACTGTATTTCGGTTTTATTTAATTGTATCACTATTGTTTATATTTAATGAGTATATCTATTCTTATATTAATGGGTGTCTCTATTGTTAATATTTCTTTAATATTACCCACCAACGCTAAGTATCACATACTTCAAGCTTGCGTCCAGCTTACCATATCAAGCTTGCTCTGACAAGCTACAAGGATGCTATCGTAAGAGTGCCGCAAGCTTGTGTGCTATCCGGAAAAGTGTTTCCCCTTTATTGCGTTGGATCGGACACATCATCTTCACAGAATGATTACAGTGGTTAGTGCCGATTGTTTTCTACAGTGTGTCCCAGGAATATGTGGAGAAACGCCGGACATAACGATAGAGAAGGGGAGAAAGTGAGTGAGCGGAGCGAAGCAGTACACGATGCTGTATTTTGAATCTTCTATTTTTTTCCACATTTTCGGACCCCCCCCCCCCCACCCTCGCCTAAAAATCCTGGGTACAGGCCTGGCATAAGCACTAATGCGTTGCGTTGCTTTTTTCCCTTCTTTCTGATACGAGATCGCAATTAGCGGGGAGGAGCGGGTTTCCTTTGGGGTCGCAAATCCAGGGGAACCACACAAAAAATAAGACGTACATGGATGGAAACTTTTGATGCCTTTCGCCCGTCTAATACAGATTAGTGAATAGTACCCAGCGCTGGCATACGCAGAGGGTGCTGATGGGGCTACAGTCTTTTCCGGAATTTTGAAAGTTTTCTAAATACACGAAATATCTTATTGTGTCTACCTACACAGCAGCTATATACATCCTATCCACCTTTACAATTTCAGAACCTCCCGGGAAAAAAAATCCTGCATACGCCAGTGGTACCTAATGAGGCATATCGCGATTACACAGCTGATGACGTAAGCAAACCTATATTTTCCTTTCCAATGGCGCTGATTGGTACCTAAAAGCATGTCTTCGCACGACCATATGTTTGTGAACATGCACGTACATGATCTGTTTCTGGGTTAATGCCACGAACAATCTTAGCAACCGGACAATATCAAGATCCCCTCCCTCCCACCTCATTCACAAGATCGCCATCTGAAGTCGGACACGGTGAATTATAACCAAATGATCCTTCTTTCCCTTCTCATAATGGCACCCAAACAGGTGGCTGAATTGTGTAAATGCGTCCCCGTTGTACGTTAGTCATCCACGAAAGCCCTCCAGCAGAGACCAACCGGCACAACGGGTTTTCATTGGCAGCACTTTTACCTTCCATGCTTGCAGCGTGATCTTCAATTGTTAGTTTCATATTCTTAAGATCTTGATCAACAATAGGGTGATCAGACGTCCAGGTTTTCACCCAGAGGTCTCTGTGTCGCGAGAGATATCTTCGGGATCCTTAATTGTCCTGGATTTTAACTCAAAAGTAAAATATTGTCCGAGTAATTTCTAATTAATGTAACAAATCAAGGTCCGATAACAAATCATACGTTCAAAGTGCTTTTCGTGTGCAGTGGGATTCATGAGTATTACCATACAAATTGTCCATCACCATGTTCGTGCACTTTCTTTGATCCAATAACAGTTTCTAGAATTAAAAAGAAAACTCAAAACAAGCTGTTCGCACATTCTGCACCAGCGTGCATAAAAATCCGTCGCTTAAAATCACATAGGATGCATGAAAATAGTCATGGACAATTTGCACGATAATACTCATGAATCCCACCGTACGATAAGGACCGGATAATACTTCTGTTCTGTTTAACATTGTGCATGCATGAAATACGTCAAGGTTATGATATTTTTATTCAGACGAAATAAATTAAAACATTTGTAAACTACTGTGCTTGTTGTGGTTTTGCACCTGATGAACTGATTTTGGTTTTATGTAAATTCTATGCACAAACAGGTTAATTGGTTCTGAACATACAGTCAGTGCTTGAAGTGCAAAGTGTTAGATGGGGGAATGTTTAATGGAGCCTTGGGGTTAGCTAGGGGGATGCCCCTATGGTATAACAAGGTGAAAATGAGCCAGCTGGGGGTATGCTTTGCGAAAATTTTGCTAACTGGGGTCATAGGGGGGATACCCCTCTGCATCCCCCTTACTACGAGCACTGCCTACAGTTTAAAATGGCATCTAACTACTATGTTCCTCCACCGGGTATCGAACCTGATACAAAGATCTAACAGTCTATGTCGATGTACTATATAATGGGTTGTAATCAGTGATGTGCCGTAGACTATAAGTTTACGTCTACATGCGTTGTCTACACGTAATCTACGCGTAGATTACATTTGGTTGTAGTTTACATAGACTACGTAGACAATTTAAAGTGCATTAAAATTAATTTTCAAAGGTTTCATGAAAGGAAAGTGACATTTTTAACTATATTGGTTCCTAACGAAATGAAAAGAAACCTATTTACAACAAAATGTATCTTCTCTTCTAATACCAACTCTGGAAGAAGATAAATAGTATGCAAAAAAGACAACAGATGTCAGTCGTGAGGCAAGAGTGGTCTTTTCCCCATAAACACTAGAATATTTCCTATATTAGGTTTCTTCCTAGGTGAGAAATTGTTCGAATTTGGAAGAAAGAGTATTAAAGGTTCTCTTCACACATCAGCAACTGATACGCAGTATAATTTTCTTTTAATTCCACGGCGCCCTTTGCTAAGTTATCACCTTTCGCCATGTTGTTTACATAGATTACGTAATCTACGTGTATAAAATAGTCTACGTGTAGAATGTAGACTATCGTTGTTTACGCGTAGACGCACATCACTGGTTGTAATAAATATATGTAAAGGTAGATTTTGTTTTCTTTTAGAAGAGTCAATTTAATAATGGGAATTTGAATATACAGAGTTAGGGATGAAAAGTTTTCAACAATTGTTGTTTCGAAAAGGAACCAGTTGGATTGGATAAATAACTCTACTTTATGATGGTCTACCCCGAGATGTGGCTATCTGGAGTTTTACACTGTGAGTTTATAGTTTCTAGAAATGAAAGACTTCTTTGCAATGTTTTATATTCATTCATGGGGCGTAATGGGCACCTTCCACGTAGGCGCCCAAAAGTCAACCTCACTTCCACGTAGTGCACCCTGGACTAAAGACTAACGAGGCTCTGGCGACTGGCACTATGGCCAGTATAATTGTGTGTGTGTTGTCCTGTTTTTTGTCCTTGTGTGTGCTGAGTGCCCATTTACAGCCTCAGCTTTTAGCAGAAGTCAGAAGATTTTAAGATTTTTAGTTTTGCAACGTTAGAGTTGTTATTTGTAATGGTAAGGGGCTGGCCCCCGCATAATGTGACGGGAGCAAAATATATATATATGAAGGGTGATTCAAATGTCCAGTCCCATAGGTAACTCCGTTATTAGTGCACATAGTGAAAAATGTAAAGAGGGGGAAGTTGTTGGAAATAGATGGGGTTCAATCTAAATTGCTTGAATTTTCAACGTACCGTGCACCGTTCAGGCTGTACACTGATATGAGCCTCATTGGAAGCCGAAAATGCCACCTGATTCTCCCGGAATATTGTACGGCATCGCAATACCACACAGTATTGGGTAAATAAGAATTGATGATGATAATTACAGGCAAAGTAAACAAGTATAAAAATGTGAATGTGTTGCACATGCGAAGTGGCACATTGTGAAGAAATTATGTATTGCAGCCTGAACCTCATTTGTGCGTTTATAGCCTTTTCTAGTGGTATTGGGATGTTCACGATTTTTGTACATTTTGTATTGCGAGGATATACAGTATTTCGGGCCAAGGATGTGGCATTTTCGGCTACCAATGAGGCTCGTACCAGTGTACAGCCTGAATGGTTTACGATATATTGAAAATTCAAGCACTTTAGATTGAAACTTATCTATTTCCAGCAACTTTCCCCTCTTTACATTTTGAATCACCATGCATTTCTAATAACTGGGAATATACACATCATATTCATGTACGTTAATTCAAACAATATTGTATTTCATTTCTGTTAGACTTTTGCTTTTGAATATTAGGAATTTGTCTGTCAAAAACTGTTATAATGCATCACCTAACCTACTCTACCCCATCCAAACCTAACCTAAATCTAACATAACTCCGGATCCGATTGGCGTTCCATTTCTAAATTTTGCACGGTTATTGAGTAATTGTATATGTATGACATATTTATTTTTTAAAAAAATTAAAAAACCCGTTTTTGAGAAAATGGCTACCATAATTTTATTTACATCGCATTCAATTGTTTTTCTACCCCGACATAGGCATACCATATCTCGTGTGAAAGAGTTCTTTAAGACCTTTCTAATGCCGTCCAAATCACTTATATAGGTGCCTTGGTTGTCGAAATATTGCAATTTAAAGTTAACAAGATGTGGGGAAAAATGGTCAGAATCGCAGTTTGCAACACTGTAATTTTGGAAATACAAGAGATATGTATCTGCATATTTTCCTACCTCACGTGGCTCTTCCAGTATGCCAAATTTCAAATGAATCAAAATATGTAAGGTTGAAAAGTGCATCTTCATTGGCTGATTTGACATGGACATAGTGGACAGCAGGGGGCTTAAGGATTGGCCTTGGACCAAACCGAGGGGGGGGGGGTCTCCCTTGATTAGCGCCAAAGCACCATATTTCTGATTTCATAAGCGTGGAGATATTTATCTGTTGGAGTTTATTTTTAAGTCCACTTCATGCAAAGAATCGGGAATGAATCTACAGTTTAAAGTGAGATCCGAACCACTATGTGCCTCCAATAGGTGGCTATTTGTTTCAAAAGAGTTGGATTTAATGCAAAATCATGTAGCAAATTAAGCCAAAAGATTACTGTTATTTTGATGTCATTATGAAGGTATTAAATAAACACCTACCTGCATTAGACGTGCTGTTTAACAGCGGACGTAGAAGGACCAGGTAGATAGAGGGAGACGGGATGGTACTAAGGAGGGACGCTAAAAATCCATTTCGTCCGAGTGAGACGTTTATCTCGAGCCGCCCCTGGTATCATTTCATCCACTCGCACTGATAACGCAACATGTAACTTTTTCATTATGCTTTCCCCTTCTGAAGCTTCTAAACAAATCATCTCGTAACAAGTTGGCACAGGCCGTCAGATCCAGAACATGTCAATGGCAGAGTGATATTGTTTATCAATAAGGAGGTCGTGAGCCTTTGTGGTGAGTATGACGGTTTGGCTTCTTTTTTTCATGAAGAGAAGCTGATGAATGTTTGCTTTACTTAGGTTTTCTTTTTTTAAAAGAAAAGAAAACGTTTCTCAATGGAGCTCGGTCTTGTGTCTGTCGAAATAGAAAAGCAGCGCAGACCAGCTTCCGTCTGGAACAGAGATGCATTCGTGATTTTCAGACTGACTGCCAAAATATTTTTTCCTTCTGCACTATTCCCAGTGCACATAGGGCCCATTGACCCTTCCTACTGCTAGAAGTAACCGTGTAACGCACATCATTCTAATTCATACTTAACAGTCTGCTTGTTAATTTACGAGAAAGGGACACAACCGTTTTTTTCCTCTTATTATTATTTAACCTTTCAAGGGGTCCAGGCTACCCGGTAGAGGATCATTGTGGTTTGGATCCTATTTTAAACTGTAGGTCCTTTCCAGATTAGCATTTCTGTGCATAAAGTGAACTTAAAAAAAACAAAAAACTTTTTATTTAAATTTGAATATTTTATCATACTTAAAGATACATATCTAATATATAAAAATGGATGTATGTGTGTGTGTGTGTGTGTGTGTATGTTTGTTCCGGCATAACTCTCGAACGCCTGGAGCGATTTCAACCAAACTTTGAACACATACGACTTGCAACCTGAAAATAAATACTGTGGGGGTAAGACACACCTGGCACCCCGGGGGTGGGGGTGGGAGGGGGTGACATGTAAAAATAATGGAAAAACGACCGTTATTAGTGTGGAATCCATAGTTTTCGGGGTCTCTAAGATGAATAGTGACACTCCCAATGCCGTTCAACTCCATGACACTCCTAGGAGTGGGGTAGAAGAGAGTGAAATGTAAAAATAATCGAAAACGACCGATATTAGTGAGGAATCTATAGTTTTCCGGGTCGCTAATATGAATAGTGACACTCCCAATCCCGTTCAACACTAACACACCCTTGCACCCGGAGGGGTGGGAGTGGGAAAGGGGTGACATGTAAAAATAATTTAAAATGACCGATAGGTTATTTCAGTCGTTCACCGCCAGCGTGACGGCCGTTCGGCGGACTCTTCATGCAACAGGTCCCGGCAAATTGCATTACAGGAAGTCCGTAACAGAAACCGCTTGTTTTCTAATGTTTCCACTTTTCACAATTACAGTTACAATTACAATTGAAATAAGCACGTACCTTGTCGCAAGTATGCTGGAAAAGGTGTCCTCTCAAATACAAATATTTCTGGCACCATATTTCTGACATCTAATCTTAGATTAGTCATCGCTACTTTATCCTCAGTTGTCACGACAGCGCCGGCAGCTTATCGGGGGTTGGGTGAGTTGTCAGCCGCGAGAGGGCGCTTCATACTGCACGTGTCGGCAGTGATGCCAACCGTAGGGACATGTCCCTAAGCATAGGGACTTTTCACTAAATTTCGCCCGCGTAGGAACGTAGGGACAGATTTTGCCAAATGAGGGAAAACGTAGGTACTTTTTTCAATCTTGGTAAATGACATTTTATGAATTAGTTTATCTGGATACTTTAGCGAAAAGGAGAAAAAAGAACTAACTAACAAATCTCCATCAGAATTTTGGAACATGTTATCGGTTACCAAAAACTTTCAAGGCAAGTTCCTTTTTGAAAACATTTCCACTCTCGCGAAAATAGTGCTAACATTGCCACATTCTAAAGCGGAAACGGAAAGAATATTTTCAATGTTAAGTGATACAAAAACAAAAAAGGGAAATAAAATGGGACCAGAATTGTTAAAGACTGCAGGAAATACAGCATCACCAACCAACACCTATCTCTGCACAGCAGCAGCATGTATGACTTCAAATAACATAATCAACAGTAAACGACTCAACGTTATTCATTAGGGGTGTGCGGGATCCTTTACTTTAAAAAGTCGTTAATTCTCGACGTTTTCTGCCTTGTAAGTTTCTGGAACTTATCGAAAATTGTAAGTTTTTATTCTAGAAATGCAAAAACAATCACTTAAAGTGAAAATGACTTGTAAAATTCGAGATTTCCAGTGCTTCGGGAAATTTCGAACATTTCCCGTCTCGAAAATTTTCCGACTTGGTCGGGAAATTGCAAATTTTTCAGTCCCGAATGTCGGGATTTAAAAAAATTACCGTCCCGATCCCGTCCCGACCCAAAAAATTCTGTCCCGCACACCCCTATTATTTATTAAGGCAAGAATTTACAATACCGGACCCTTCTGTAATTTCTATGCTACGTCTTATACTCACGAAATAATTATTCGTGATGATTTATCTCAAGTTAACATGTTGGGGTGAGGGGGAAAAAATGTTAATTAACGTGTAGAAGTTGTAAAATAAGCATTTCAATTCTCGCAATGATTCTCCGTATACAAGTATGGTAGCCATATTTGTTGATATGAACAAATTACAATTAGTTACGCTGTCTACAGCGTTGCCACACTGTTGATTTCATACTTGGAGAGCATGGATTGTGTAAGAATAGCGGAAGAGAACAGTAAAAAAGTTGTTAATGTTATACAGATTGTTAGGTGGAGTGTGCAGGAGGGCTAATTAATAAACTTATTCATTTCAGTATATTGCCCAAAGAACGTGCTTACATGTGACAGCGACAATCACGATGTAGAAGAACTGATTTGATTACAGGTAAATTTGGCAACATTACATCAATCATAAAATTGCAGGATACTAAAATGGCGTCTTCGATGATGTTAAAGTGCTACGAAAAAAATATTTTTTATCGGTTCGTAATCACAATTACCGCAAAACCATTCAGGAATAGCCCCACTGAGCATTCTCGGTAAGGTTAGGTTAAGTTAGGTTAGGCAAGGCAAACATAGTTAAAATTTGGGCTCGAAAAACGGGTAGCCCAACAAACCATTGACGGATAGCCCTACGAACCATTCAGGTACAAAAAAGGTAAAGTGTTCCCCTGTGCATAGCACCACGCCATGAAGGCGTATAGGGGGTGTGAGGGTAACGCCCCACACTTTCTTGATCCGGTCGTGAGTGGGGGTGATGTGATCAGCATCACGCCCCTGACCGCCTTTACCCCCCAGGGTTTCCCCCAGGTACCCATGTTATTCGACGCTGGGTAGGCGCCGGAGCCGCTTCCAGGTACGGTTAGGTTAAGTTAGGATAGGCAAATGTAAATTCGCTCCTTCATTAATTGTGGAAGCACCGAGCAGAAAGATTTGGTAAGTAAATGTGTATATTTTATCTTCTGTTTTGCATGCTCATGAGGTGATAATTTTTTTAGTCGCTTTACTTGGCGTAGGGACATTTGGTCAGTTGTAGGGACATTTTGACTACGTCTGTAGGGACATTGCCGAAAAATGGTTAGCAACACTGTCGGCTACCAGACGTCAGTGTACGTTCATGTTCACTTCTGTTTGCGTTTATCAGTACACGTGTTGCTTATACTGTGTTATTGTAATGTGCTACTCATGGCCAGTGCTTTATGCTTTATTGTGTGTTAATTGTTATTCATTCATTAGTTATGTCGTTAAACAAATATAGTCTTGAACAGAGAGTTTTTATGTACGATAATTACGTGAAAACGAATTCTTGCAGAAAAGTGGTCAGGGAATTACGATAGACCGGATCTCTTGAACCTAAGAAACGTGTTGTATTGCTGTTAAAGGAGGTCATTTTCAACATCTCTTATAACACAGGAGGTTAGTGATCATCATTATTATTACTTTTAAATATCATTTTACACTTTCGGTTTGCTTTATGCGCCGGGATGCTGTCTTCCCTTTCTGACAACTGACGATAAAGTAATGATGTCTAATCTAAGATTTTCTGTCAGAAATAAGGTGCCAGAAATATTTGTATTTGGGAGGACACCTTTTCCACACACACACAGCATCCTTGCGACAAGGTACGTGCTTATTTCAATTGTAATTGTAACTGTAATTGTGAAAAGTGGAAACATTACAAAACAAGCGGTTTCTGTTACGGACTTCCTGAACGCAATTTGCCGGGACCTGTTGCATGAAGAGTCTGCCGAACGGCCGACACGCTGGCGGTGAACGACTGAAATAACCTCCCTGTATATGCCTCCCCGATGGCGCAGTGGTAGCGTCGTCGCCTTGCAATCGAGGGGTCCCGGGTTCGATACCCGGTGGAGGCACAAGTGGTTCGGATCCCACTTTAAACTGTAGGTCCAGTCCCGATTAGCCTTACTGTGCATAAAGTGGACTTAAAACAACAAATCAAATCAAAATCAAAACGACCGATATTAATGTGGAATCTATAGTTTTCGGGGTCGCTAAGATGAATAGTGACACTAGAGTGTGCGTCAAATCTCCTGCATATGGCCTTGAACGGCTGAATAGCACCAACGAATCACAGACGTGCGGTGTTGCCTAGTTCCGTGCTCTCCGTGACAAGGCGTTTCGCTCAAACACGCTGTCTCTTTTCCGTGTAAGATATGGCACCGCTGCAGTGCGCTGCTATTGGCTATCGCCATATGCAGGAGATTTGACGCGCACTCTAACAATGTCGTTCAACTCCAAGTTCATTTTACGCTATAGTTAGAATTCTTTATTTTCCTGTCTAATAGAAGATTGGAATAAATTAATACCCGGACAACGCCGGGCAATCAGCTAGTTGATTATAAATTGCAGTTCAGTGCATCATAAATATATTACATACAAATGTATCTACATCAATACGCACAATAAAAGTAAACCAAAAATGCGAGACAATAATAACTATGATTTATATTAACATAAAGCAAAACTTAATAAAAACTTACACATAATAAAACCACTTCAACTATTTCATAATTTATTAACATCTTTAACCAGTTAGTAAAGGAAGTCTTTTGCTACTTTATAATATCTGATATATTTAAAAGTAATATTTTTTTGTGTAATTAATAATAATATATATTTAATTTAGTAATTTATTTTTACTTTTAATAACATACATTATAAATATGTATATCGTATAATTTATATGTATGTTTGTGGGGAGGGGGTTTGCAGATTAAGATCTTTCTCCCCCCACCAGTCTTGAATGATATCGCATCCTGCATACACACACTGAAGAAACTGAATAACATCACAAGCTTCGACGTGTCGAACACACGCGCTCATATGTAGGCATATACAGGGTGGCCCATAATTATGTATATGATGTTTCACAGACTGTGGTAAAGAAACTAGCAATTGTATTAACAACAACATAATGGAACATGAACATATACACATTAATCTCAAACCTTACAAGTTTCTAATCTCTTTTCTCCATGGAGTGGTCCACCAATGCACCATCCAAATCGTTACATGCCTGGAGACGAAGAGCCACGTAGTCACAAGCAGCTTGACAGAGCCGTACTGGTATCCCGTGGAACGCTTCTGTGATAACTGCCTGTAGCTCGGCCAAATTGCGTATGTGATGTTGATACACTTTCTTTTAAAAGACCCCATAAGAAAATGTCCGATGGTGACAAATCGGGAGACCGAGCTGGCCACTCCACAGACCCAGGAAAGTTTCGTTCAGCCACTCTCGCACTGGTATGGCATAGTGTGGCGGTGCTCCATCTTGCTGCCACCACAGATCATTAATGTTCGGTCGTGCAGACAATAAAGGCCACATAGTGTTGCCATCTCGAGAGTTTCTTGTCCAGTATTAGAAATACTGCAGTCAGTCAAACATCATATATGGCCGTAGGCAGGAAAAAATTTCGGGGGGGGGGGGTTGATTCATAATTGTTCCCATGCGCGTCGCCAGAAATTTGAATAATAGAAATAATAACAATAATTGTACAATAATAATTAAAATTTCATAATAATAAAACAATTTTATTCCATAATAATAATACTAATAATAATAATTATTATATTATTGTTATATCCTTGAGGGGGCGTACTCAATCCAGCAGATGAGTGAATATCCAGCACAAGTTTCTTTTTGTTTTTTTCCGTTTCATACAGTGTGTACTGAAATGCACCGTTATTATACTTCATCATTAAACTTTAGATACCTTCAAGAGAAAAGCTTTAAAAGTTAGATGGAAATTTTAGTCATAAAGCTTTTGTTGTTTGACTTTAAAATTAAATTTTTGGAATTTTGAAAAGTGTGGAACCAGTTATTCTTTTTAAAAACTTAGCCTGGTGCATGGATTGTAACCTCAATCGCGAACTTAATGCGCTACAAAACTGGAGATCCTAGGTTTGAACTCCTATCAAGGGGGATTTTCGACTTTATCGGACAGGGAAATTAAAAGCTGGAAAGGAAATTTTGGGACAATCATAAGGGAATCTTCAGTCTATATTCCTTGTGACGCGGGAGCAACACTGGAAAGATGACAACAGAAGTGATAATGGTGGGGTCGCGGGTGGGCTACGATTCTGAGAATAAATCCTGTTTCACTCAAGTTTCAGAATTCCAAATATAATTCTAGCTCGATCGTTTCAACATTGTCTCCATGTATTTTTGTGATGCTTCGAAAAAAAAAATGAAAATTTGTTACAGATTTTGGTTTCTGAACTTCCATTAATCCAACATGTCAGACGTTTCGGGGGGGGTTGAACCCTAGAAACACCCCTCTAAATACGACCATGATCATATGGGCCACCCTGTAGGTATAGAAATAGCGGGGGGCCTTTTCTAATATTTGCAGGGGGGCCCAACATTTCTCGATCCGGCACTGCTCTGTACATGTACACTTCTTCCGCATACTGGCTATAACTAAATGTTATGTTGTCAAAACGCAACTAGCTAAGGTAAATATACAGTATTAGGAGATACTCATATTTGACTTATTTACGTCTTTCTAGCCCAATCGTGGCGAGGATGGATGTTGATAAGATGAAACATCGAGGCCCAAAAGTCGACACAGACAGTGGTCAACGTTTAACCTCAGTGGTGCTAAAATACCACATATGAATCTTTGAAATCAACTCAATTTTAGCACCAGGTAATGGTCAATTTTAACTTTAACTGAGGTTAGACGTTGACCAGAATGTGGTAATGGACTTCCTGGGACCACTGTTTGTGTCGCTTTAATACCAGTGGCTTTTTCAGTGTAGAACCTCCGTTAGCGATGTTATGGTCGGATGACCACACAACGTTCACCAAGACGGTTCTATTGTCTATTTGTGCTTGTTGCAATACAAGACCAAAAAAAAAAACAAAAAAAACAACACAAACAACAAGGTACAAAACAGGAAGATATATATACACACACAAAAATCACTCCCCTCCAGACACAAGATTATTAGAAATTTGTTTCTGGAACATTCCAGCAGGTGGCCTTCCCTTGTCAACTGTACTTTCACCTGACAGGCGATTTAGCTAAACATGTCCTTTCATCTGGAAAGTGGTTGGATTCTTTATCTCACTCTTCTTTTCCTATCTTTCTTCATTCCTCTTCCTTCTTCCCTCCTCTTTCGCTCTTGTCCTTTCCACTCTTTCTAACACCTTCTTCCATTCTTTGTTTATCTTGAGTCGCCCATTCCAGTTCATTGTGTCTCCTTCTCCTTTCTTCTCTATTTCCGTGGCCTCCTTCCATTTACTCACTAGTACTCTCTTCTCCCTTCTTGTGTCTGGAGGGAAGTGATTTTTGTGTATATATATCGTCCTGTTTTGTACCTTGTTATATTTGTAGAAAAAATGAAGAAGACCTTGCTAGAAGGTAGAAACGTTACGTTTAGTTTATTTTTAAAATAAAATAAATTTCTGCCTTGGTCAGCATATTGAGCTTTTCATATCATGGAGACAAGGCTTAACGGTGTTATAATTACAAGACAAAGTCTCACAACTAATAATTGCCGCCCCCCGTGGCAGAGTGGTTAGCACATAGCGCTACGACGTCACGGGTCCCGGGTTCGTATCCCGGTCTGGCGATGAATGTTTGTGAGTGTCCATTCAGCAATTTCATCATGACATCACTCATCCCCATCTTCGCAAATTAGCCAAAAGTGGCACAAAAAACGAAGTAAAATAAAGCAAATCAATCAATCAATCACAACTAATAATTGCAAACTGAAGGGTCCCTCCCTGCAGAAACCATAGAGCAGAAGATTGTTTGAGTTTGATTTTAAATCCACTTTATGTACAGAAAGGCTAATCGGGACTGGACCTATAGTTCAAAGTGGGATCCGAACTACTATGTGCCTCCACCTGATATCGAACCAGGAACCCCTTTGTTACAAGGGATTTCAAAGGAGGAGAACTGTAGCCTTATTGACGGACGCACAAACACTGAAGAGAATCCATGCTGATTTGATTGGAGAATGAAATTACCGAATTGATTTTTTTTCCAATGACATTTAACGAAAGACAATCAAATATTTTACACGCAAACAAGAAATGCATCTCAACACACGGGTTTATCCTTGTTGCAATACAAGACAAAGTCTCATAACTAATAATTGCCACCCACGTGGCGGAATTGTTAGCACATCGCGCTACCACGTCAGGGGTCCCGGGTTCGAATCCCGGCCTGGGGATAGATGTTTGAGAGTGTCCATTCATCAATTTCATCATGTCATCACTCATCCCCATCTTCGCAAATTGGTCACAAACTTGGAAACAAATACTGAGAAAACCAGGAAAAACCTTTCATTGAGGAGAAAGAATTTTCTTCCGCACCCCCTTTTAAAAATCTATTTTCAACCGAAAACACTATAAACTCTTATGGTGTCATATCACGTCATGACTTATGACCATATCGTTATATTGAACATAGAATACCGAAGTGAGACGGATATTATTGTACACAAAAATTCACGGGCGTCGCCAGAAATTGTTACAGGGGGGTCGGGCAAGTGATAAAAGTTGAATAGTAGATTAATAATAAGTATTATTACGACGGTTAAAAATGTTATTATACAATAATAAATATTATAAACTAACAAAAATAAATTTTATTCGAAAAAATAATGATTTATTTATATATAAAATGGATATGTGTGTGTGGGGGGGGGGGGGTGTGTATCGTATCGTACCCAAGGTATTGGGTAAGAAGTATAAAGTCTTAGCATAGCAGGAAGCAGAGAAAGGAATGCAGAATAAGCAATTAGGCAAACGTTAAGTGGGTGTTGGGATTGTCAGGAGGTGTGATCAGTTGGCGAGAATAGAAGAGAGAGTAAGGTCTGCGGATTGTGAGAGAAAAGCAAAGTGGAGAACGATTATTGGACGATGGTGTGTGATAGATTCGATGTCTGACAGGGAGGTCAGACAAGTGATAGTTGAGAGGACAAGTGTAGGAACAATCTTCATACATTTGTAAGGCAAGTAATATCCTTTTCTGAACCAATCCATATCGGTTCAGTCATAGAGAGTACAAAACCCACATCTAATCTAAGTTAATTTCTATCGCCATTCCTTTAAAAAGTAACCTCTTGCATTCATCACATTTAGGCCAAGCGAGTGATAACCATCTGAGAGATGAATGAGAAATAGCTACATCACCCAATTCAATCTAGAGGTTCTTGGTTCGATCCCAAACGCAGCAGGGGAGTTGCGTTACGTTTTTTTTGTTTTTGTTTTTGTGTTAGGAAATCAAAACAAAGCTATGTTTTGTTTTATATTTGTTTGTTCCGGCATAACTCTCGAACGCCTGGATCAATTTCAAACAAACTTGGTACACCTATCACTTGCAATCTGGAAATAATATTTTGGGGTAAGACACCCCTGGCACCCCTAGGGGTGGGTGAGAATGGGTGAGATGTAAAAATAATCGAGAACCACCGATATGAAATTTCGCACAGACAGACATCCGTCACTCTATGCAATCTGCACAACGATAGTGTTTCTCGGGTTGTCTAACATTCAGGCTGTGTAGCGAATGGAACCCATAGTTGTCGTGACACTCCCAATGCTGTTCAACTCCAAGTTCACCACCTATCGGCATGTGGGGGGGGGGAGAGGGGTGAAAAATAAAATGCCACAAATTACCTACATTAGTGTCGAATCCATAGTTTTCGGAGTCACTAAGCTAATTGGTGACATTCACGATCACATTTAAAATTAGTTACATTTTCTATAGTTAGAATAATTATTTCCCTGTCTAATACAAGATTGGTATAAAAAAATACCCGGGCAACGCCGGGTAATCAGCCAATATAATATAAATGAGGAGATAGATCCACCAAACGGGTGAATACCAGCACAACTATTTTCCATTATTATTATTATTATTATTGCATTTTTTGCAGTTACTATCTGAATGCATTTTGATATTAACCTTTGCACGTCTCATTCAAGAAAAGGCTTTAAATGTTAGGAGGATTTTTAATATAAAGTTTGATGTGTGTTCTCTCATCTACAGCTGTAATTATTATATAATAATAATAATCCTTAGCGCGACAGCCCATGAAGGGCCTTGGCTTACCTACCGACTGCCGGTCTCCCTCCCACACTTTCCTTCGTCACCTCTAAGCGTGGAGATCTTCAACCAGTATTGGAATAGTCGGGGGGTCAGCCCGACGTATCCCCAGCCGATATAGTAGGTCTCCGTGACCGGATTACGCTCACTCACTAGAATTTTGAAAACTGTGGAACCTTGTTTCTGTATTTTTCACTCAATGTTTTCGATCCAATGCATTTTTACTTTGATTATTCTGTTCGAATACTAACTAAATGAACTTTATGTCTGTTCTTAACAATAATAATAACAAACTTTCGGCTTTCTTGTATCTTTAAATGAACGATGTCAATTTCCACCGACCCGTTCGACCCCCTCCCGACGCCCATACAAGTACCATTGTATTTGTGCTGGTCGTAATTTGAAAGAGAAGCTGCATTTACTTTCCTGTACATGTGCTTCTGATCAAAGCAAGGAAAAACGAAGCAACACCAGTTTCTTGGGCGTATTCTAAGATAGGCCTCAAAAGGTGATTGGTATTTGATGTAGTGACAAAGCATGTCTCATGTTTTGTTTATTTTAAACATTGTAGCCACTAAATTTCATTCCGCATCCTCTCAGCACCCCTACACACACATTGGGGGGGGGGGTTATAAGCTCGTATTTAGGGGGTGTAAGGGTATATTTAGAGTCAAAATGGCCATAAATTAGATCATTGTGAAACATTTTTGTGGGTGTTGAGGAAATTTAGGGGGTGTTACTGGTGTGTAGATAATTCACTCCCAGATGGCACAGAAAACTTGCTGCAAGTCTGAAGCAAGCTTACAATGCCAAATGCTGTGAACTTGCTGCAAGCTTGCACCCAGCAATCTAGTTACCATCTTCCGTGGTAGCCTTTCTGCAAAGCAGAAGAATTTGCGAACCCTCACTTGCCGAGAACCATTTACATCCGGCTTGCCATATCAAACTTAATTTCAAAAGCTATAAGCAAGCTATCGTAAGCTTGCCACAAGCTTGCGTACTATTTAGGCTGTCTTCCCCCCGTCTTCACCAGATACTAGGTGCAAGAGACTGAGAGAAGATAACCTCAGCATTCTTCTTCACGCCCTTGTACTGCCATTTCAAACCTTAGTTCCACCACATATATTTTTGCAGTTCAATTAAGTTCGTAGCATTGTGAAAGAAGTAAGGCTCTTCTTGTTTGCCATTCAGCCATGGCAGCACCATCTCGTGTCAAATAAAGACATCACGTCACGCATGCACCGCCATTATTCTTTGGACACAGACTCTAAGCTGGGTTTCTTCTTCCATGGCGGGATGCGTCAGTACGGCTGACGAGTTGTCGCCCTGTGCTATGTTTGGAGTTTGTCTCGGAGCCAAGTATTTGTGGCCAGGAGCCAGATTTAGCTCGGGGGAAGAGCAGCGTTGTTAATGCGAGAAAGACAGGCAGAGGAAGGAAGGAATAAAAAAATAAAGCGGGAAAAGGGAGTGGGGGAGAGATTGTACCCCTTTTGCGAAGTTGGACGTGAAATTTGAGAAGTTGGAGCTTTCAGGAAGGCGTCAGGTTTATTTATGCCCCGAAGCGACGAACCGAGCTGTTGGAGGAAGAAGGAAAATCTGACGTAGGCCTTCGATAAACTGTGCGAAGATGTGTCTTGATGAAAGACTGATTCATCCTATTGGTGGGCGTAATTCGCGTGCAGGATCAGTGATGAGGAAACCAGAAAACTTTAGAAAGATCGATTGATTAATTTGCTTTATCTTACTTATTGTGCCATTTTTGGCTAATTTGCGAGGTTGGGGATGAGTGATGATATGATGAAATTAATGAATGGACACTCACAAAGATCCATGCTCAGGCCAGGTTTCGAACCCGGGACCCCTGGCGTCGTAGCGCGATGTGCTAACCACTCCGGCACTGGGGCCGGCAACTTTAGAAAGAGAATGCGAAATCAGGGAATGGACAAGGAGGAATTTCACCCCACCGACCAGGGCCGGCCGTTGGCGGGTGCGGGCGGGGCCTATAATGAAAATTGTTAAGATAAATCTTAAAGAGCCAAAATTTATTTCTCAATCTGTGATATATGAACCCCTTAAACTTTTTCACACGCACATTTTAATGCAAAACTTACCATTTTAGCCCCTGAAATTAAACATACACCGGTCAAAATAAAAAATTCTAGCTAAACTCTTGCTCATTGTCAAAGTTTACTCCATAAATAATAAACGGCTATACAGGGTGATTCAAAAGTCCCAGGACACGCTTTTCTCTCTGAAACGGATGCGGTCATAGCAGATCTAATTTCACCTGGGTACATCGGGGTAAGGAACCCATGTGTGAGGGTGCTTCTGGGACATGGCCGCCATCTTAAAGTCCGCCATATTGGATCGAAGTCAAATTTTTCAAATGGCAAGGGGGTCATGTGGGGTTTCAAAACACATTAGAATTTTCCAAGAAATGGAATGCTGTAATTAGTTTTGTGATAGCTGTAACAGTACAAAAGTTATTGACACTGAAAGATCGCACCCGCGTGCTGCGGTACCCACCGGTATGTAGGTTGAATGGCCACCAAGATCTACCGACATCACTCCCCTCGACTTTTTTCTATGGGGTTATGAGAAACAACTTGTGAACTCCGATAAAATCCGCGACACACCACCTTCGCTACCGCAACATGCCGGCCTGTGATCAAACAACCCCGCAGATGTTCATCAGGGTTCATGCAGATTGGATCTCACGTCTCGAAGAGTGTGTTCGGCACGATGGGAACCACATTGAGCACAGCCTCTAGAATATACCGATGGGTACAGCAACACGCGGGTGCCATCTTTCAGTGTCAATACCTTTTGAACCGTTACAGCTACCACAAGACTAATTACAGCATTGCATTTCTTGGAAAATTCTATAGTGTTTTGATGCCCCACATGGCCCCCTTGCCGTTTGAAATATTTGACTTCGATCCAATATGGCGGCCATGTCCTGGAAGCACCCTCAGACATGGGCTCCTTACCCCGATGTACCCAGGTGAAGTTGGATCTGCCATTACCGCATCCATTTCAGAGAAAAAACTTGGTGTCCTGTGACTTATGAATCACCCTGTATATTATATATTTTGTGTAGCGTGAAACTAGCGTCTTTTATGGCTTTTTTTCACTCTTAATTCTCTCTATTGGCGTTATTTATTTGTTTGTTTACAAAAATTCAACTTTTCATCATTCATTGTTGCAAATGAACTCTCCGTAATCTAGAGATGAAGAAATTTTCTTCCCAATGGAGAGAATTGACAGTGCTACACTATCTCGTGCTACACAGTTGTTCTCAAATATGTTTCTATAAATTTAAGCTTCGATAAACTTCTCAGTACTTGCTACAGTAACAGATATCGCCAACAAAATTCTGAATGCAATGTAGCTATGTGCTTGGAAAGAAGTCTGAAAGATGCCGAATGTTGTTGAGCTTGTTCTGCTCTTTTAATTTCACGAGCTAAGATATTTGAGATGAGAAGATGCATCTTTGTTCATTAACACTTTCGTAATCTATGCCAGGTTGACTTAACACTGACTTAACTTAACACAGCTTCTGCACTTCAAAGCGCAAGAAAGAAGAATCATCAAACTAGAATTCTGCGAATCGTTGTTCAAGAAGTAGTCTTTTAAGAACTATGAAAGACATTTTCCTTTTTGTTTTCGTTGAAGCCCTCTACGTTTGAAATGTATTCTATCTCTATTGTAAGCAAGTGCCAAGGCATTTGGTCTGTCTTGTCCCATTGCATTTCTTAAGCAGGTTTTAATACGCTTCAATGTGCTGAAACATCGTTCAGATTCAGCTGTTGCCACTGGAGTTATTAAAACTATGTTTGTCATTTTTACTGTTTCTGAAAAGGTACCCTCTAAATAATTTTAAATAAAAAATGAATGCAATCTACTGATAGAGTTTATGTTTTTCAACTATTCACTACAATAAAGAACACGAAGTTCCCTCTTTAGTTTTCCCTCTTCTATGAAGGGATAATAAATCTGGGAAGATGCCTCTGTTTAAAGATTGTTCTCTTTCATTATGTCCTCGTAGAGCAAGTTCATGTCGACCACAGAATTTTAAGCAATCGATAATTCTATTTAATATATGCCTATTTTTCCGGACAGATTCATTGTGTCTTGTAATTGACAGCCTATGTCCTTCATCAATTTGTGTTCGAACATCAACCCTGCCAAACGCACTCAAACATAGCGAATGAAAGCCACCAAAACACTACAGAACATCACGCGAGATCGAACGCGACGCAACGGAAGTAGCCCCGAATCAGCACTCAAATCCATTGCACTCTCCCCTCCTCTCTCTGCTAGCATGTGACCTTCACTGTAGCGTAGGTGGGCACAGATTAGGTAGGTGAGTGTAAAGCCACGCCTTCCTTTGCGACGTGCCCCGGAAAACGATAATTGACATCAATGCCTCTAGGAGCGCTGTCGTATCGATTGCAACAGACGATGAATTTACGTGCGTAAATATCGCCTTTTAAAAGACTGTGTGATAGTTATGCGTTATGGTGATTGATAATTACGTAAATCCGTCCGTTTTTCTTTAGGGGCTAAGCCCCGGAAGCCCCAAGGGACGAGACGCCACTGTTAATATTCACCATAGACTATTATGAAAATGAAATTTTAACATTACTATCTCTCAGTGTTCGTTATCATCACTTTAGCACAGGTTTTCCTGTGACGTGTATTGTTTAAATAATGAAAGTAAACAATTAAAATCAATATCGGTACAGAATAACCATCAAATGTAATACAATACAAGGCCATATCTCTTCAGGTAATATCAGCTGAATCTCTATTCGAATCCAGGACTTCGCTGTGCTAACCACTCCGTCACGGAAGCCAGTTCAAACACTGAAACTTTTGTGACATCAAAAAAGTTTATATGATTTATTATATTCTTTCAAAAATATACCAACATTGATAATTTAGAGCAACACACACACACATACAGGCGTATCTGTTGGCATGATAGTGAGGCCATTACAGAACATCGCTTGCATTATTCGATCTGACAAAATAATTCAATATTGAGGCAGCCATGAATATGTGCCACGTGAAGGATAGAACATCAATTTTGCTAGAGAGAGCGAGAACAGAGAAAAAGGAAAACAGAGATGGGTTATAGAGAAGAGAGATAAATAGGAATAGAGAAAGGAGAGAGAGAAAATATTGTAGCAACACTGTATTACTAGTGGTTACAAACACAGTACAACACCATTGTCCTACTCTTCTTTCACTCATTACATTCAGACCATACATTTCAACCATTCACCGAGAATTTCGGCAACATTATGACCTTTGACGTTAAGAAATCGAATCACAGACCGTGGTGGAATTGCGTTTGTGCGCAGCTATTTTAACAAGCTCTAACTCACATAGGAATCAACAGTTGACTGCCGAAAACATGATTGTTTGGTCAGTGTTGCCAGTCACTTTTTATAATTAATCGACCCTTTCTTTTGAAATGCGCCTCGTACATATATTGAAATCCTCGATTTTATGATTTCGTATATGTAACAATGTCAAAACTCTTATAATTCTTCCACAGCACACTAGCGCCAATTGAGTTTAGTGGCGGCTCTGATTTGAGAATAGCGTTCCGTAATGATCTGCCGAAAGCTCCACTGGGAGAGGACGAAATGTCACCCTCAATGAGGATTTTTTTTTGTCCTCACGTGTCCCGCAGGTGCTTCTGGCCTCAATTTTAGGTCGCATGACCCACTTCAGTTTGGCAGGTAGCTCGGGATTCTTTAGGTGGCACCTACGAGGCTCTGTGTATCTGCTTGAAGGGTTGTGATAGTTCTCGTTCTTTACGCTTTGCCTCCATTCCTTTCAAGGACTGGCCGGTATTCACTTCGGAATATCAGAGGCGTCTGCATATCAGACACACAGTTGCCGTGGTGGGCAAGTATCACTTGAGGGCTGGTGTTCACGTGCAGGCACGTATCTAGAAATATATTTCGAGGGGGGTGACCGAACCAAGTATCTCAGAAATAATAATAATATAAAATGATTACATTAAAATATTTATATTAAATGAAATTAATAACATTAATTCATTAATTAACTATGAAAATTAATTAATATTGTATTGTTATTATTTTATGAATAGGTACAGTGGGATCCATGAGTATTACCCTGCAAATTGTCCATGACTATTTTTATTAATTTTTTTCTTGCATAGTATGCGTTTTTAAGCGATGCATTTTTATGTATGCTGGTGCAGAAGTTGTCAACAGCTTGTTTTGAGTTTTCTTTTAATTCCTGAAGCTCTTATTGGGTAAAATAAAGTGAACGAACATGGTGATGAACAATTTGCACGGTAATACTCATGGATACGACTGTACAAGGACGGAATAAGAATAGAGATATAACAGCATCTATTAATTACCTAGTTTACAAGTACGTGTGTATAAAAACAAGTCATGGCTAGGAAATTAATGCCAAATAGATAAAGAATAAAGAGTATTTGTTGAATAACAAAAGAGGATCTAAGATTCAGTGACGAAATTATAATTATAAGAAGTTAAAATTTAAAAAAAATTAAAAGTGTGCTTAAATTTTCTATGATACTGTCATTACAAACCATGTGATCCCACTATAATCCTTGCTTTCCAGTAAGTTCGATGAAAATTAATAACCCTCGATTACACAATAAACACTAAAAAAGTGCATTTTTATTATTTAATTTCAGTACCTGGTAAGTCTCTCTGGGGGTGGGGGTCCCCATTAAATACGTTCTTGTTCACGTGCTGTATAAGTTGTAAAATATGCACTTAGATGTGCTGAAATTTGCACTTAAAACAGTGGCGGATCCTGAAGTTATAGTTGGAAGATGAGATTTTCAGTCGGTACCTGATTTTCTCACCGAGAATCACTTCTAAGCTACACTTGTATTGTTTTATATAAACAACAGTAGCCTATACTGAGTCCAAGATCTGGGCTATCTCACAATGTCACGTGGTCCTAGGCTATGATTCGAATAGAAAAAAGAATTACTAACTCCTAAGAAATCAGGTTGCCAACTCCTAAGAAATCAGGTTGCCAACTCATAAGAAATCAGGTTGCCAACTCATAAGAAATCAGTTTACCAACTCATAAGAAATCAGGTTGCCAACTCATAAGAAATCAGGTTGCCAACTCATAAGAAATCAGGTTGCCAACTCATAAGAAATCAGGTTGCCAACTCATAAGAAATCAGGTTGCCAACTCATAGGAAATCAGGTTGCCAACTCATAGGAAATCAGGTTGCCAACTCATAAATAATCAGGTTGCCAACTCATAAGAAATCAGGTTGCCAACTCATAAGAAATCAGGTTGCCAACTCAAAAGAAATCAGTTTACCAACTCATAAGAAATCAGGTTGCCAACTCATAAAAAATCAGGTTGCCAACTCATAAGAAATCAGGTTGCCAACTCATAAGAAATCAGGTTGCCAACTCATAGGAAATCAGGTTGCCAACTCATAGGAAATCAGGTTGCCAACTCATAAAAAACAGGTTGCCAACTCATAAGATAACAGGTTGCCAACACATAGGAAATCAGGTTGCCAACTCATAGGAAATCAGGTTGCCAACTCATAAGAAATCAGGTTGCCAACTCATAAGAAATCAGGTTGCCAACTCATAAGAAATCAGGTTGCCAACTCATAAGAAATCAGGTTGCCAACTCCAGAATCAGCATCTTCATCTCACTGATATGAATAATATTATTTACAATATCTGATCGATTTTTCTCCTGTATTTTATTCTAGGCTTCGCAGATAGCTTAGCTAGCGAATAGATGGTCCTTTTTGTATGTCGTCATCATAATTCCTCTTATTGTCACGGTAAACTGAACGAGCACTTATGACGAATAAAGTTAATAAGCGAGGAAACAAAAACTTATTCACTCAAGGGGTCTCAGGTCGATGTCCCTGACGAAGTGCTTAGCACTGAGGTACAACGCTTGCCAAAAGTGATAGAAAAGTGACAATAAAATCAATCAATCAAGGAGTCTCGGGTTCGATTCACTTTTGAGGCAACTGCACAGTGGTTCGGATCCAACTTTAAACTGTAGGCCCAGTTTTGATTAGCCTATCATAAGCATACAATTGGCTTAAATCAAACTTTAAACAATATTCTCGAGCCTGTTAAATTTGGTGATAATTTGAGTCTTCAAAAATATCGAAAGAACGTAGCAGTTGGGAGGGACGATCGCCGCTATCACCCTCCCGTGGATACGCACCTGACTTAAAAGTCCTGCGCTACAACGCCAGGGGTCCCGGGTTCGAACCCGGCATGGGCATGGATGTTTGTGAGTGTCCATGCATCAATTTCATCATATCATCACTCATCCCTATCTTCGCAAATTATCCAAAAGTGGCACAAAAAGCAAAGTAAAATAAAGCAAATCAATCGATGACTCAAAAGTCCCGAAATATGCACTTGAACGTGTCCTGGAAAACTATTTGATCTGGTTTGTAGAAAACAAATCGAGAGAGTCTGCCGCTGTAAGGTATTTTGTATTTTTCTTCTTTGCGTCACTTTTTGCCACTTTGATGATCGAAACGATGAGGATGATGAAGAGACATCAAGAGAGAAACTGCAAGTCCAGATCAAGACTCGAACCCAGTACCTTCGCTAGCAAGATCTAACACTTCACGTGCTCGGCCACTGAGGTCAGGCACGTAGCCAGGGGGAGAGCTAAGGAGGCTGAAGGCCCACCCCCAAAATCCTACAAACATGTAATTTAAATAGTGAATAGTAATGAATGTTTACTTCCTTAGCAGGATTAAACATCGTGTATAATAATTTGTAATATACTGATAAATTCATCTACAGGGCTACTACCCCGCATTTTTCACCTTCTAGATGGCTGCTGGTCAGGGCCGTCAGGGCCGTAGCCAGAATTTTATTTCGGGAGGGGCTCATCCCGTATCAGTAGCCATCATTTAAAGGTGAAAAACTGGGGGATAGAAGCCCTGAAGATTAATTTCTCAATATATTACAACTTATTACACAAGATGTTTATTCCCTACTAAGGAAGTAAAATATATATACTATTTAAATGAGATATTTATAGGATTTCGGGGGGCTTCAGCCCACTGAGCCCTCCTTCAGCCTACGTGCCTGCTGCTGATAAGAGATGAGCCCCTCATGAAATAAATCCTGGATACGGGCCTGCTGAGGTGGCTCGTTGCAGAATTGTGTACGTAATTGCAAATAGGAAAGAATTTGTAAATAAATTTAGAGTTTCCGTCCGACGCCGGCTTTTGTTTGTTTGTATATTCGGTTTTACGTCGCCACCTCTCCGTATGAATCGCGAGGATGAAGATGAATGACGAACTCATGAAATGTATAAAGGAACAAATATGCACCATCTCTTCGTTTTCTTCTCGAGGATTTACAAGCCCTTGGTTTCGTGGCTAACCACTCCGTAACACACAGTCTGCCAACAATTGTGTTTGTTTTGAATTATGAGCTACAAAGGTCTGGGTTCAATGGTTCGAGAAAAGGAGTAGACGTGTGACTCCCAACAGAGATGGTCAAGCGAATCTCTCCCCTCCTCCATAGAAAGACGGGGAAAATGGGGGAAATGCCTACTTCCCCCCTCCCCCTTCTCGCTTTTATCTGTAACTCGTTTCTTTCAACTATCTCGCGTCTTCTTTTCTCAGTCTTTGTATCTCTTTCTTCGTGATTGTTCTTCTTGATCATTTCTTTTGCTTTGCTTTAGGTCTCATTTGTGTTTATTTTCCAAACACATTCGAAAGATTTATCCGGGGGGGGGGGGGGCAAGCAGTGGCGTGCCCAGGATTTTCGAAACGGAGGGGTTGCGTACGCATTTTGCCAGCTTTTCCAACCTTTGACGTTCATATTTTTAGAAATACTGGACCAAAAGGGGGGTTATGACCCCAACAACCCCTCTCCTGGCCACACCACTCGGGACAAGCAACTATTTTTATTCCACTGGAGATAAGCAAGGCATTTAAAAAAAAAACATTGTTTCAGTTTCAAGTTTTGTCATGGACGTACACTAGATTTTGTCCATGGAGGGACAAGGAAGGTATTTTTTTCCAGGGGAGGGCAAACGAGACATACGTATTTTCCTCCATAATATTGTTCCCCTCTCAAAAAACACTCCTTCAGTTGGAAGGAGTCATGTTTCTGCAACGCCATTATAGTAATTAACATAAATTACTGCGAATGAAATGAAATTATATTTTCCAGGAGTGGAACCGATAATTAAGGATTTACTTGAAAGCGTTGGTAGAACACTCTGGGACTCGATCCGCGGTCGATTATCGATCTCGCCACTGAAGTTCCTCAGTTCGATTGATTGATCGATTGATTTGCTTTATTTTACTTCGCTTTTTGTGCCACTTTTGGCTAATGTGCGAAGATGGGGATGAGTGATGATATGATGAAATTGATGAATGGACACATACAAACATCCACGCCCAGGCCGGGATTCGAACCCGATGTGCTAACCACTCCGCCACGGGGGCCGGCTTCCTGAGTTCGAGTCCTGACTTGTGCATTAATGTTATTTGTAAGTGTCGTGCATCAATGTCTTCTAATCAGTCCTCATCGTCGCGATTAGCCAAAAATGGAATATAAGTGACGCTAAAAAGCAAAATTATAATATACAAAAACATTACACATCCGGTGCCAGAGCCCCATTAACCTGCAAAAATACAGCTTCCAAGTTGTAATGCCCAGGATTTTCCAAAAGGGGGTGTACCAGTCAGCTCTCAGTTTTCAATCTTATCCTGTTTTTGACATTCTTTTTTTTTTAGGAATACTGGTCCAAAGTGTGGGTTAGGGCCCCCACCAACTCCCCCTTCGGCACACTACCGCCCATGGGAGAATCATTATAAAGTAGAAGGAAAATCTTTCTAAGACTCTCCTTAATGTTAATTTTGAAGTGCATGGTAGGGCTTGACATTTCTTTCGCGCGTTAGCACTTGTTGCCGTAAGTATAGCTCCAACTTTCAATTTCCACCCTTACCCCCCGCAATTCGTTCCCAAGTTTCGATCGCAACGTTGAGATCAACTTTACCGATAAGCGATTCCAGAACCAGCATGCTAAATCAACCGCATTAACTGAAATTCGATTCGACACCGACCCATCACATCCACCCCCTGCTTTTCACGTGCTGTCGGTAAAGGTCAGAATTTCGCGGAAAGCAAGAATAGCGAATCCAGGAATTCAACCTGCGTCCGTAGCGAGAATGCAAGGTGCCTTCTCACACTTCAAGTTGCAAGTTTCTCGTCGTTCCAGACAATTCGTTGCGCTCTGTCAATTTCGAATAAGGGGCGTTGGCCTCCACACTCATGGCAACAAACTCCGCCGCTTATCGACCCATATTTACCGACCCAAAACCACCACCAAACCCATCCACACTTAAAAGCAGCAACAGATTTTAATATCTGTACATATTTCATAAATAATCACGACGTTTTCTTGTAAAAGCCCTAAATGTTAGGTTACTCGAAATGAAATGAAATATAATTTTAAAAAAATGAATGATTACTGAAAGTGTACTTTTTATGTTTCGAATTTACATTAATTACGATTATCATGTAATCATCTTGACAATATTTCACAGAAACATACAAATAGTTAAAATTTCGCATAACAAACTAGAAAATGTTCACAATACAAAACTTTCTCCGGTGTGTCAATACCTACTCCCACATTTCCAAAGTAGCAAATAGGAATTGAACAATCGTGGTACTTACCTAATTGATGGAACACCTGAAGTTTCTTCACGTTACACTGATTTTCGAGCGCAGTAGACGTTTTTAGCCACGAGTACCCCTCACTGCAACATATAAGGTGTTTCTGCTCCAGTCTGTATTATTTTTGCCACCAACAGAGCTCCTGGCATGTTTTCACGACGTTCCTGCCATCTATGGGAGTTAGCGAGAACTATTTCGAAGTGAGCGGCGTAGAAGTGCGTGGTTGCCAGTACTCGGCCCAAATTAGGGTTGCCAGTGTTACGTCGATTAACGTAGGACTTACAAGGGAGGTTATCTAAGTGTCCCCCTCAGATTTCCATGAAACTTGGCAGGGTATAGAGGGGCGCAAAGGAAGAAATACTAACCTTCCTTGTTAATGGCGTACGCAAGACTTTCGCGAGGGGAACTTTTCATCTTCATTTTGAAGTCTGTGTACCATGCTTTCACATACATTCATACTTCATTTTTTTCACATTGGTAGAGCACTACAGGGACGTAGCTAGGTTGATCAGTTTGGGGGGGCCCAAACGTAATTTTTTTTCTATCGAACTATTATAAATTAACAAACTATTTATACACTATATAGGGATATACTGTATACATACATTATATATGAATATGTGTGTGTATATATATATATATAGTCTTGGAAAGAAAAGGAACAAGGGCCTCCTCGGTGGCGCATGGTAGCATCGTCGCCTTGTAATCAAGGGGTTCCGGGTTCGATACCCGGTGGATGCTCATAGTGGTTCGGATCCTACTTTACACTGTAGAACCAGTCCCGATTAACCTTACTGTGTATAAAGGGGACCTAAAACACCAACTCAATCAATCAATAAATTGGAAAGGAACATTATTTTCTTCTGTAGCCCCCAACAGTCTATGGATATACTCTCGCGAAATCCACAGCCATTATTCGGGAAACTAAATGCAGAATGAACTCATTATCTTAATGGCTGATACACCAAGAACAATGTTATTAGTCTTTAGATTTGAAAATTTTCTGGAAGAGAATTGAGAAGTAGATAAACCCCTTTTCTGTGGTTTTAGAAATAAAGTGCTGGAACCAGGTTTACAAGTATTGGCAACAGTGCAAATATGAAATGTGTGGGTAATGAGTTCAAGCTAGGCATCTCAAGTATACAGTTCATACCGGAATCGAATCCGGTATTTCTTAGTTCAAGGGCGGGCCCGAGCCTTCTATGCATCTGATTGTTCACTTCGGAAATAATGACGATAAGAAATTATATGCACACGTCTAATTTCTTAAAATTAATCTTATTTGTGTGTGGAAAACTGAATATATGATGGCACTGGATAAAACGAAGTTCCCACACGCTCAAATGATTACGCTCTCGTCTTTGGTTCGGCAGGCTCAACATGTCCTGGTTCGATTCCCGATGGAGGCACATAGTTGTTCGGATCTCAGTTTAAACTGTAGGTCTAATCCCGATTAGCCTTACTGTGCATAAGGTGGACTTAAATCACCAGTTCAATTAATCAATCAATCTAAAGGTTCGAGGTTCGATCGCTGGTGGTCAGGCCAGTAGCCTGAATTTGATTTCGGAAGGGGCTTATACCTTATCGGGCGAAAGGCGAAAATGTTGGGGGAGGGGTAAATGCGCTGAAGATGAATTTCTTGGTATATTGCAACTACCATATACAAGATGTTTAATTCTGTTAATTAAGTAAATTTAATTACTACTACACATTATTAAAATCAGATATTTGTAGGATTTCGGGAAAGGACTGCAGCCCCCGAACCCCTTCCCTGAGTATGTGCCTGCTTGTATTAGTTCCAAAATTTCTGTGCTGTTCCAACATCGTGAGCACAATTTGGGAAGTACTTGAAACCGATATGGAGAAAATTCTGCTCTCCAAACTATGGGAGTCGATGTGATGACCACGCTCAACCTAATGAAATAACTCTTCGCAGGCCTTGTCACTCAATATTAATTTTACTGACTAATTGTAAGTTTTTCTCGACCTCCTCGATGACGCAGTGGTAGCGTCGCCGCCTTGTAATCAAAGGGTCCAGGGTTCGATGCCCGGTGGAGGCATCCCCGATTAGCCTTACTGTGCATAAAGTGAACTTAAAACACGAACTCGATTATTGGAAGCTTTTAGAAGAACTAAAAATGTCCTTTTATGCATCGTACAACTTTGCTTCTTCTCACCCTATTTTTACAGTTTTTCTTCCTAAGAATTCCACTGAGTATAACACGCTACGAAGCCAGAGGTCCAAGGTTCGGGCATTGGAAAGGTATGGTTGTATCATGTCTGTCCCATCGCCATTCCTTCGGCTCATCATTAATCTTCATCGTCTCATTTAACCCAAGAGGTAGAAAAGCGGCGAAATGTAGAAATATATAAATGATTGATTTGGTTTATTTTACTTCGCTTTTCTGACACTTTTTGGCTAATCGTGAAGATGATGATGACAATGAGTGATGGGAAATTGTTGAGAGGACCATCATAAAGAACACACACGCTCAGTCCGGGATTTGAACCCAGGACCCCTGGCATCGTAATGCACCTTGTTAACCACTGCACAACAAATAGAAACAGAAAATGCTTGATAAGTTATTTGCTACTCCATAACTCATGATTATATTATAAGTATTATTCGCTGTATCACTAGATATTAATTATATTTTTATATCTAGCCAACCTAGCCACCTAAGCAGCAGCAGCTTCCGCATTTGCAGGTGGAGGCTAAATGAAGAAAAATCACAGAAAGTCAGAAATATATACAAATTTTTGTAACATAATACTTATAGGCTGTAAAAACAATTGCTACATACCTAGTTTCCTTCCTTAATTTAAACGTGGTTTATTCTTCATTATTCATGAGATCAACCACCCTGGGAGTCGAACCCAGGATCTTATCTGGTATTCAGACTATATTTCAGAATGCCAATATGTTGGATATTTGGTCGATCAGTTGATGCTGATCCATTGTTTCCAGAGAAAGACAATCTGGCAGCTTCTCATTCGACATTTCACTCGCGATGTAGGAAAACGAGATCACAAACACTTCGTGATTCTACCTTCTCGGTTTACAGAAGTTAACCACCGCTCGGACCACAAACCCTACTTCAAACTATCTGACAGACATCAAAAATTGTCCACCGGCCTCCCCGATGGCGCAGTGGTAGCATCGTCGCCTTGTAATCAAGGGATCCCGGGTTCGATACCCGGTGGAGGAACATAGTGGTTCGGATCCCATTTTAAACTGTAGGTCCAGTCCCGATTAGCCTTACTGTGCATAAAGTGGACTTAAAACATCAAATCAATCAATCAATCACTCAATTGTCCACCAATCAACAGATGAACCGACCGCTTCGATAATTTTCAAAAAGTGGCCTTTCCCTCCTTTGCAGGGCAGGTCATTAGCAGGAGGGTTGAGTGCATGTGAAAAGAACCGCTATGTCATTCATTCCCGCGCCAAAAAAGGGACAAGCAATAGAATTCTGTTCTTGGAATTTGAAACGCATGGGGATATCTTTTCTGAACCATAAAATAATTAACGCAGAAAGTTCTAGCCACCCGCAGCTAAATGTTCCTGTTTGTGTCATCCTTTAGGCCCCCATGGTGCCAGTGCAAGGCCAGATGAAGAGAAAGTGCGGGTTTTGGAGAGATCCTGGATCTGGTGTGCAACAGGGAGGAAAAGTGCATTTTCAATAGGTCTCAGACTTCCCTGACCGAGGTGGATCACAAAACCATTAACTGCATCCCCTCCCAATACATCTGTTTGTGTTCAACAAGCAAGAAAAAGGGAAATAAGAAAGGAATGCCTTGCTTGGGTTCGTGCTACTGAAAATTGAAGAAGTGTTTCAAACTGCAAGCAAAATTTACTGAAGAATTATTTTGCAATATTTTTCATCAAAGTAAAATTTCCAGCAAATACAGAACAGTTCCCCGGGGCCACGTAGACATTTGCCGGGGCCAGTGCCCCCGCGTGCCCCCTCCTAACGACGTCCCTAGCACTACCACTTGCAGGACGATACGTATCACCTCCAGTTCTGAAAATTATGAAAACAGGGAAGAAAATGCATATTTATACATATTGGATAGGGCATCAAGTTGCAGTGGCGTACCCAGGAATTTGTAAATGGGGGTTACGTATAAAGGCCTGCACAAGACCTGGAGCAGACCCGTTCGCGAGACATCGCTCCTGAAATGCCATGCAACCTGCGCAACATCCTCGCTTGTATGCCCAACTGCACAGATCGTTCCTGGCAGGCATTGTAGACCCGCCGGGTACCCGCAGTCTTACGATACCTAGTAGGTCTCAGTTCGTTCTTTCCATCAACTGCAGACCCCTCCCTCTGCATGACGTAGTTGCTTCGAGTAGAAACTGCACCTGGCCCACACCGTTCTGCAGTGTTGCCAACTGCAATAGATTTTCACTACTTAAAAAAGGGAACTCCAAGCTTCGTAAGCCACATCACCAATGAAATGAGATTTACGAATGTTGCTAACCCCCCCACACACACACATTGAAATAGGTTTTCCGTGGCACAGGATCCATAAGTATATGTCGTAAACAACCAATATACGTATATATAGTGATATAGGACAGGACTGAAACATGTCACGTTCGACGCTGAGGTCGCGAGTCGAACAACACACTGTTCTACTGCGAACACCAGGGCCGTAGCCAGCCAGGGCCATTGCCGTTACCCTCGTTTGGGGGGTAGGGCCAAGTACTTGGATAAACGTGCCAACAAGAACAATCACAATAATAGTAATAAAGTAGCATGAAAGGCATTATAATCCTCATAAATCACGCAAAAAGGGGGTAGAAGTCGGTTCTCACGCGCATTTGTGTTGAAACAGAGGATTAGAAATTTTTTTTTTCAACACGTCAATTTCACATTAGCTAATAATGGAAAACAAGCACACAAACTGTTTTTGAAAGAAAGAAAGTGCATGATAAATGCATTCCGAATGTACAGACATATGGCATGTAAAATTTCCATCTACAATATTTTCTTTTCACATGGAGCGACGTATTACATAATCAATTCATCCAACTCGTAACAAACCAACATTAATAGCAAATAATATCACGGGCCGCCATAGCATTCTCTGTTTTAAAACTTTTCTCACTTAGATCGTTCGGCGCTCAGGGCCGACTCCCGCTACCCCTTTGCTACGGCATTGAACTTGATGAGACTGGATAATATTTTATAATATATTTCTACTTTCATAAAATTTGAAATCAAGGGGTTGCAATTACCCCTCCATTCCCCCTCTGCAGGTGCCCTTGGCCGTCTGGAAGGAAAATGCAAGAAAAATATGAAAATTAATTCCATCTTGAGTACCCTTTAGCCCTGCTACTCTTAAATTCTGCTAGTCTGTTTTTTCTTGTACTTTAATGTTTGACCCCCACCCTGACCCTTCCGCTAGACTTAATTTCCGTCCAAGCTTGTGAGCAATGCACCCTACCCCCTCTGGTTGCGCCACTGCGTGCCTGGTTAAGGCACCATGCAATGAAAAGCAATTAGTTTTCAGTGAGGAGATTTTTGTTTGCTCGATCATTCATTTAAATAAATGAAGCTGTAATACTGCGTGCATTTCCTGGCAATAAGATGAAAACTGCTTACGCTGAACTGAAATCGCTAAGTATATAAATTCTCCTTGGAGGAGAGAGCTCCTCCTAGGACCTCGTAGGATTTACGAGCTACGTAAGTAGGCAACACTGGCTGAAGCTGTCCACGTGGTGATGAAACACCTGGAGCGACACGCTGCCGGAGGGCTGTTTCCTTCCAGCAGGTTTTGCAGGCGCCCGGGTCTTGTTGAATGCCCAGTTACCTTGTAAGCGCAGAGCGCCTGGAAGACGAAGAACCCGGGTAAAGACGCAAGTCGACTCGTTGCCGTGGGCAGGCTAGCAGGTATACCTGTCCTCACGGGCAAGCGGGCAGTGGGTAGGTAAAATTCAGACTATGCTGGCCTGTAGTTACGTATACTTTTTTTTACTAGTCAGCTCTCATTTTGCCATCTTATCCTTTCTTTGACATACTTTGACTTTTTTTAGAAATATTTGGCCAGCCTCTCCCAACCCACCCTTGGGCACGCCACTGCCTACTTGACCTTCCCCCGAACCATGGAAAATTTGCTAATTTATTATGATTGTATTACTTTTATTTCTGTTCCCTCTGTCTTTCTTTTCCAACATTCTCGTCTTTCTTCTTAAAATCTTATTGACTATCTTTCTCTATTATTCTGATCCATTTCTCATTAATTTTCTCTTAAGGTGGTCTTATACCTTGAAGAAAGTTTCAGCATTTTCCTCGTCAAACCTGTGTAAGCTTATGGTAAATTTGTTCACGATTGTGTCGGGAACAGATCGACAGAAAATTTTCAAATTTTACCTGTCTGCTGAGAAAGGATGTTTCTAGAAAACCACTTTTTCCTTTAAAAAACGCTTTTTCCTTTACTGCATCAAATTGAATCTGAAGAACGATACATGATACACTCATTATGTATGTATGTATATAATCACATATTAATTATTGTATGATATACGTACGTACATATTTATTATGTTGTTACATGTAACATATTTAAAATATATTGTTCTGTTAATAAATATACAGTATAGCTAAAGGAATTAATTTGTTATCAGATATTTAAAAAGTTAAAAACTAATTCCTTCACCAACTTGTATAGAATATCAATAAATTGCAAAATAGTTGAGACTGTTTTACTATGTTGAAGTTTTCGTTTAGTTTTTGTTTTTTTTCTTAGTATGAATGCATTAGATTTCATACTTACATTTGTCTTGCATTGTTATTTTACATTTATTGTGCATATTTTATTATTGGTGTACATGTGTCAATAGTCTCTTGCACTGTGCGAATTACACGATTTGCTTTGGGGGATGCCTACTCCAAGGCCTCTTGCAGGATTTTTTCTCTTGGGGGGGGGGTAAGATTTCATATCTTGCTTTTCAGACATAGAAACTTGTATTGTTCTTGTTTTTGTTATTACTATTTTCATTATTATGTTATTAATATTGCTGTATTATTATTATTAATATTATTACTTTACAAATCATAAAATTCAAATTGAATTTAGAATACTTTGGCTCTGTATACAAGTTCAGACAAATCTAATAACTAGATAGAAACTTGATTTGGAAACTTATTTCCTTTCCATAAACATCTATCACTTGGTTGATGAACAGTTCTTTGCCTTTTTGCACTTTTCCACAATGCACTGATATCAAACAGATATCGCTTACTAAGAGTAGTAGGACAAAAATATACTCAAGATGGAATTTGTTTTCACGTTTCTCTTGCATTGTTTCTTCCAGACGGCCAAGAGCTCCTGCAGTATCAGCACGCTTCGCTCGCAGTATCTGCTTTTCTTAGTTAGAGGGCGGCGGGAGTTGGCCCTGGGCGCCGAAATGAAAAATATGTAAAAGAATGCCATAGCAGCCCATGCAATTTTTGTGCCATATCAAATCAATATTGTTTTCAGTTTGCAAAAATTTGGATCTAAAAATTTTCTTGCTCGCTTCGCTCGCCATTTTTTTCCCCTCTAATGCATTATAAATTACCAGAGAGAGAAGTTATAACTATTAAGTACCTCAGACTCTTGCTGGTAAATAGTTTTGTCTTAAATGCATGAACACAATTGTCTAGAGGAATAGAAGAGCAGCACATTTCAGAAACAATTTATTTATTCGTTATGGTGCCTCTATGTTGCTGCATTATATATATATATATATATATATATATATATATATATATACACACATACATACATACATACATACATACATACATACACACACCCATGAATGCAATGAAAGTAAAACAGTGAGATGAAAATGTGGTTTTTCTTTTCAGACTGAACTTTCATCAAGGCTTTGCCACCCCTAATCAAAGGGTCTGCGCACGCCTATGTCTGAAATATCTTGAAATTAACAGTCCCGAAAAAAATGTCCGACCTGATCGGGAAATTGAGAACTTTTTCAAGTCCCGTACGTCAGAATTATCAATAATTCCTTCCCAATCCCACTCCGACAATTTTTTCCCCTTCCTGCACACCCCTAGTTACGGCAGTCAACATGATTCTAATGTCTCTTGTGAAGACGTTCTCTCGCTATTTTGATGGACTTGGCAAATGTAATGGCATGCAGTAAATTCAGCCTGTAAATCACAGAAAACAATATTATTTGTAATAAAATATCGCTACAATTTCATCATTCAAATTACATGAACTCTTCCCAGATATCTAAGGTGGGCAAGTGCTCCCTCCCCCCCTGCTGGCGCCGTTGGCCCAATCAGTGGCGCATTTCTTGGGTGTGCAAATTTCAGGGGCGGCGCGTGCCTTTTCAGTAAGGCAGGGCACATTTTTCTTTTGGGTGGGGAGGGGGGGGGCAGTTAACCTCTATATTCCTCTTTAAGGTTTTTGAGGGGAGTTCCTTGATATGGAGTAAGTAAATTGTTCGAACAATTTGGAATAAAATGTAACATTCTGATCAAGATATCTCTCCAAAGAGCATTAAATACTCACTACGTAGGAATACGAAAAATCAGCAACATATGGAACAAATTACATGAATAAAAAAAACTCGAATACTGACGTCGGAACCCTATACGCTTGCAGTAACTAAACTTTGGGTAGATACTGGAATGATTAGGAAAATGTTACACTGCAGTTTCTCTTCCATTGTCAATGAATTGAAAGGCGTAGATATTAAAGTTTCTACATGATTCAATGTCATATTCACCAAGTCTCCACTAATATCAATGACTAAGTAGGAAGATGATGCAGCGTTAAGTTCAGTTACAACACTTTACATTGGCCATTTATCCCCAAAAAGTTCGTTTATACTTACGAAGATATTCTGCATGTCAAGTTGCTGGAACACAGACACAATTACACAAATAAATAAACACGTACAGTAACTATATAATCGCGAAAAACTAATTATTTCATAAGCGACCAATACGCACAGACGGAACGCAACGCAAACTCACACACTAACTCAAATCCAAATACGTATTACAATGGGAAGAAAGGAGGATCTTTTGGAAAATACGAGGGACTAGTTTGTGCAATAAAAAGTGTTGTCAACTTTTCAGGTCGCCGGAACAAGCGCGAAGAAAAGCATTCGAGGGATTTTTTTCTATCTTATTGCTGCAGGCTGGAAGAACGAATGAACTGCCTGCCAAGCGTTGGAAACACTGAACGGTGAACAAGGCAAAAATGAATGGGCAGGGCAGCTCGTTCACTGCCCAGAGACGGCTACGAATTTTGCGCTTTTCCATTGTGAGGGGACCGTCCCTTGCCTATGCTGTAAATGTTTGGATCAGTCAGTGACGTTACGTCTCCGGGCAGAGCCCTGAGATTGGACCAGCGTTGCCAGGTCAGATTTTTAAAAATCAGGAGATCGTCCCCTGAAAAATCAGGAGATCTGCTTAAAAAATCAGAAGAACTAATAATAGCGGATTATCAACGTTCTGGGGGGGGGTTAGAGTGAGAAAAGGTTTCCACTATCATTATTGAACGTTAATTATTAATTTTAGAAGTCAAAAGATAAATTTATTACTGTTATGTTAATACAAATTTTATTATGAATTTGCACTTCAAGGGGCACGATAACCCCACCACCTTATTTCACCAAAGGTAAAGGTACAGTTTCCCTCAACCAGTGGTGATGATAGGATGCCAAAACTGAGGGGGAGCAAGGATTGCCCCCCCCCCCCTAATCGTCAGCACTGCCCCTACACATTGCAAAAAGCAGTGACTTTACTGGAAAAAATGCGACCTCGATTTTCTCTTCATATCTCACAAATATTCTAAAATAAGTTGTGACTGTGCGTGGATTTACGTACTTGGCGTTTAAAAGTTTATGGAAACATTTCGTGATTTTTGTATTAACTAGGACTAGAGCTTCAGCCACTACGCATATATTTTTTTAAATATTCTACCTGATAACACCATAGATTGCTTTTCTTTAAAACTAGCCAAAGTTACAGGATATAAGAAAGACCTCACTTTTTTTAACAACACATTCATAGCATACTCGCATTAATGGTAATGGAGAAGGGCTATCATGCCTGAACCCCCGAAATATCCCAGTCCCAGTCCGGGATTCTAACCCGGGGCCCAGTATCAGATAAGTCGCAGATTTCTTCTTCTACCGTTACAGTATTGACTGAGTATAAAGGGACATAAGAGCAATTGTAGTAGTAGTTACCCTCAGAAATAGCTTAAAAAGAAAAAAAACAACTCTATGAAAACATGAACTATTATTTCTAAGTTAAGAGATGATTAAGGAAAAATAAAACTGCGACATACAAGTCTGGAACAGCAGTCTACTAAGCTGACCTCCGTGGCTGAGTAGTTAGCACAGAGCTATGACATCAGGGATCCCGTGTCGGGATCGAATCTCAGCCAGGCCATGGTTGTCCCTACATAAATTTCATCATATTATCACTCATCCTCGTCTTCACGATTAGCCAAAAGTGGCAGAAATGCGAAGTAAAATAAACCAAATCAATCATTCGACAGTTTATTAAGAGCTTTTGTAACCATAACCTTTGACTGCATTCGTAATGTGGACTCCCCTTTTTTTATCAGAGTTAAAAACCTGAACCTGTATCTAGCATTTGCAATAGACACTACCATAACACTGAATACTTGATCGTATGTGTGTGTGGCAACATTGGTATTTTGTTGTTACCAGTTTCCTCCCCTTTGACAAAAAACCTCAATAGGGAAAATTAGGACACCCGCCTCAAGGGCTCAAGAAGCCGCACGTCTTTCCCAGTGTCATCAAGCCTGGTATGACCATCCTCCCCCACCTCTCTCTCTCTCTCTCTGCGGAATATTCATGGGTCTTTGCATTCCATCAGCTGAATATGTAAATTTTAAATCAACTTTCGATTTTTAAAATATTAGTTCATTATAAATATTTAAAGAAGCAAAAAATCAGGAGATTTCCACATTTTCCTGAAATTTGTCAGGAGATCAGTAGATCATGCTGAAAATCAGGAAATCTCCTGCGAAATCAGTAGACCTGGCAACACTGGATTGGACTCTCTCCAACAGGACGGAGAAATATATTAACCTCGCACAGGGTGCATACCCTGTAAGGCTGGTTGCAGCAACGTAGGGGTTGAGGGGAAAAAACAATAAAAAATATTTACGCGTAGGAACGGAGAAAATGGAAGAATGTAAATACAGAAGAGGGAAGACATAATTACAAGATACTGAATAACCAGCTAAGAAGAGAAACTGACAGGGCAAAAGAACAATGGATGAAACAAAAATGTGAAGAAATTGAAGAACTGGGAAAAAGAGGAAGGTATGACTTGATGTATCGTGAAGTAAACTGCTTGGGCTTCCAAAAGAAGAAATGGAAAACAATGTGGATGATAGAAGACGAGGAAGGATGTGAAATCACAGACAAAAAAGGAATATCGAATGTGTGGGGAAAGTACGTTGAAGAGCTCTACCAGAAAGAGAATCGCCCAGACAGTCTGAATGTAGAAAATGAAGACGACGTGCCTGACGATGAGAAAGGATACTATATCCTGAATGAAGAATTTGAGCAAGCACTCAAAGAAATGAGGAATGGGAAAGCAACGGGCACTGATGAAATTCCTGTTGAACTTATCAAATGCCTGGGAGATGGAAAAAGAGAAATACTGCACTTATGCAATGAAATCTATGAGAAAGGGGATTGGCCACAAGATTTCACGGAGACTGTTTTGGTACCTCTGCAGAAGAAAAGCAATGCCAGAAAATGTTCTGAGTACAGGACAATCAGTTTGATATCTCACTCGGCAAAAACTCTTCTAAGAATTCTGAACAGACGCCTATACTCAAAGGTCAGTGGCGAGTTAGAGGAAGAACAGTTTGGTTTCAGGAAAGGAAGAGGTACAAGGGATGCAATTGGTTTACTGAGGACCATTGGGAAAAGATATTTAGAGAAAGGAAAGGAGGTGTTTGTAGTATTTGTAGACCTGGAGAAAGCCTTTGATAGAGTGAATTGGGTTAAACTTTTAGAAATTCTGAAGAAAATTGGTGTAGATTGGAAAGAGAGAAGACTTCTAAGCAACTTATACATGAATCAACGAGTTAAAGTGAGAACAGGAGACGAAATGACAGAAGGCTGTGAAATTGGAAGAGGAGTACGACAAGGATGCTGCCTATCGCATACTTTGTTTAATATTTATTTAGAAGATATAGTGAAAACTTGTTTCCAGGGCACAGGAGGTGTCAAATTAGGAGGAAGAAGAATAAACTGCATAAGATTTGCTGATGACATGGCATTATTCGCTGAGGATGAAATAACCATAAATAGTATGTTAGAAGAGTTAAACAGCAGCTGTGAGCAGTATGGGATGAAGATTAATGTAAAGAAGACAAAGGCAATGGTTATAGGACGGAAACCAAGGAATATTAATGTGAGAGCAAACAGTGAAAGAATCCAGCAAGTGGATAGCTTCAAGTACCTCGGATGCACTATAAGCAGTGACATGAGCTGCAACCAAGAAGTGAAAATGAGAATCGCAATAGCAAAAGAAGCTTTCAATAGAAGAAAAAATGTTTTTTGTGGACCCATGGACATAGGTCTAAGGAAGAGATTAGTGAAATGTTTTGTGTGGAGTGTAGCACTATATGGTGCAGAAACCTGGACGTTGAGAAGAAATGAAGAGAAACGACTCGAAGCTTTTGAAATGTGGACATGGCGAAAAATGGAGCGTGTAAAATGGACGGACAAGGTAAGAAACGAAGCCGTACTGAAAAGAGTTGGTGAAAAAAGATCTATACTGGAGACCATCAAGAAGAGGAAAAGAAACTGGTTAGGACACTGTCTAAGAAGAAACTGCCTTCTAAGAGATGCCTTGGAGGGAATGGTTGAAGGAAGAAAAGTCCGTGGAAGAAAGAGATATCAGCTTATGGATGATATTAAATTAACTGGGTCGTATGCTATTACGGAGCGTAAGGCAGAGAACAGGGAAAGCTGGAGATTGCAGTGAAAAACCTGCCAATTAGGCAGAAAACAATGAATGAATGAATGAATATACCGATCGTCTCTTCAGATGAACTTTTTATGTTAAAATTGTTGTGGGGCAGTGCCCTAGTTGCCCTTTATGTAGCATCGCCACTGGCAAATTTGTATATATGTTACCAGTCAGTAAATTAAACTATTGTCCTGCGGTTCAAACCTTGAATATTGGTTCTAACCTAGGTCATTAAATATTACTTAATACAATTGTGACGTAATTTAGAAACAGTGTACCTACATTCTAAGAAAACCCAATCTCGTACAAAAGAAGAGCTGTCGAACCAGTAACACCCCAAAACTTATCCAAATTCACATTTCCAGGTTCAAACTTAATCTTTATTTAACCACCTACAAGTTTCTTGTGAACACTTGAATACATATTCGGTGAGGTTGGTCAGTTACAGAATAGTCCTCCTTTAATCCACAAGACTACATACTATTCGACATGAAAAAATCTTAGATGACTTGAAAATTAATGGACACTAATAATTCTTCAGTTGTGTTTCTTTAGTTAAGACATGTTATACTGTGTGCTTTCAGTTCTATTTTCTTAGAGGGGGGGGGGACTAAACCATCCCTGGCAGGGATAAAAAGAATTATCTTTTGGCGGGGATAAAATGTTTTGTGGAGGTTAAATCCCCGTCATCTCCCCCGTTAATTCACACACTGGTGTGTGTGTGTGAGAGAGAGCAACATTCAGAAACACACACAGAGACAGACATTATCCCCCTTTCCTTCTATGTGCTTTTGATTATTTCTTACTAATGTATATTTGAAGTTATCTTCGTTCTTGAAACAAAAATTTTCCGCTCCCGGAAATTTTCATTCGGAGGGGGTTATGACAACATTGTTGGTGGGGGAAATCTCCTCTGTTCTCTCCCCAGGATTTCGCACGCTGCTTTGCATGCATATTTGGCTCCTTTCTATAAAAATCTCTATCTCTTTATATATATATATAAATATATAAATGGATGTATGTGTGTCCGTGTATATGTGTGTGTTTGTTTGTTCAGCAATAACTCTCGAACGCCTGGAGCGATTTCAACCACGTATCACTTGCAACCTGGAAAGACATACTGTGAGGGTAAGAAACCCCTGGCACCCATAGGGGTGGGGGTGGGAAGGGGTGAAATAATGTAAAAATATTGGAGAACCACCGATATGAAATTCCGCACAAGCAGACATCCGTCACTCTGTGCAATCTACACAACGATAGTGTTTCTCGGCTTGTCTAACATTCAGGCTGTGTTTCGAATGGAATCCACAGTTTTCGTGACACTCCCAATGCGGTTCAACTCCAAGTTCATCACCTATCGGCATGGGGGGGGAGGGGGTGAAAAATAAAATGCCACAGATGACCTAGATTAGTGTCGAATCCATAGTTTTCGGAGTCTCTAAGCTAATTGGTGACATTCACGATCACATTTAAAGTTAGTTACATTTTACAATATAGTTAAAATAATTATTTCCCTGTCTAATACAAGATTGGGATAAATAAATACCCGGGCAACGCCGGGCAATCAGCTAATATAATATAAATTATATTTAATAGAAAGGCCAAAAAATAGCCGAATATGCATGGAATGATTTGATCCATTTTCTTCGCTTTCCTGCCACTTTTGGCTAATCGCGAAGATAGGGATGAATGATGATAAGATGAAATTGATGAAACTACACACAAATGGACAGCACACAATGCAAACCCCACAGAGGATTAAAGGACCGTGAGCCTACACGCCAGAGCCTCGTTAGTCTGCAAAATGCTGTCCATGGTTGCAGACCCTCTGATTGGGTAGGGGGAAGGGAAGCCATGATGATGGTTCAATCGGAGAAAGAAAATCTCATTTCATCTGTATTGATGGGTACAAAACAGGGGCGTATATGGAGTGTGTCAAGACCCGCCGAAAATCACTGTATTAGAAGAATACAAACTTCCGTGGAAGCAATGTTCTTTGCCCCCTCCCTTACTTCACCTCTCTGTGGTTCAGAGACTATTTCACATATAAAAATGGTTTCGAACAGCAGATTCAAAACAAATACACATAATTATTCATTTCCAATAGTGACGGCCATTAAGGTGGAGTGGGGGCGGTATCAAATTTAAATGACATTACACTTTTGCAAAATAACTTAGATTCCCGAATAAAGTGGTGTGAAAGATGGAACCTGGAACTTAATCCTCAGAAATGTACCACCATGATCTTCTCCTTAAAGAAAAATACACGCAATATTTCATAGAAAACAATTGCGTTCAAAGGGTTGCCGCACAGAAGAACTTAGGCGTCATATTTGATGAGAAACTCTCCTTTTCTGACCACATCTCTGCGGTCACTAAGGGTTCCTTGCGTATGCTGGGTCTCCTCTATCGACTTACTGAAATAAACAACCTGTCTGCTCTCGGCACTTTTTACAAATCTTTCGTTTCACCTAAACTTGAATACTGTTCTCCGATCTGGTCTATGGCATGCCCCTCAAAATTAGATAAACTAAATTCTGTTCTAAATTACTTCCTTGCCATTGATCGCCACCGAATTCCATCCACAAAACATTTACAAAAGTTCATCCTTCTGGAAATGCTAAATATCCATACCCCTCATGATAGACACATACTTGCAGACCATATTTTCCTCCATAAAATAACAAATGGGAACATAAGAAGTGCTCGCCTTCTTCAAGAAATGCACTTTCGAGTATCGTCCCGCACCACAAGGAGACTCAGCTTTTCACATATCAGAAACCCAGATTACGCCTAATACAACGATCTCTCTTCCACAGAATACCGGGCCAATACAACAATCTACTAAACCAAGTTGATATTTTTGAAAACCAGTCACGTTTTAAAAAGATACTGTGTAACAACATGTAATCCACTTTATCTCATATGTATGTATGCACAAACGTGAAGTATGAAGGAAAAAATATGTATTTTAGTTTATGTTATTATTATTTATTGTTACTTCTATTGTTATTTTTTGTTATTTTCATTGTTATTATATTCCAATGTAAAATGGCCAAAGCTGTATTTGGAATTCTGTGGTAAGTAAGTAAATAAATAAATAAATATCAAGAAAAAGTACACTGTTCTTACCCCCCCCCCTCCCCTGGCCCGTCGTAGGCCCGATGTCCACTACCACCTGAAGACGAGAGAAGATATGCTGTCTCAAAACGTAGCTTGAGAATTTTAGAAGCACTGGACAATGGATAATGTTCAGTGTCCATTGCAAGTAATACACGTGTATCCAGATAATTAACGAGAAACTTGCAACGCAGTTGGAAACAAGAGTTAATTTTTCGAGTAACGTTAGCTGTAATTAGCTGCTTTTGAAAAAATTTATGCAACAAGGTGTTACGTAATAGCAAATTGCTATTAGCAAGAAACATTAGTTTCATTACAGTTTCTTTCGTTTACGATTTCGTGTGCGTGTGAGGGCGATTTTTGATATATCTTGAACCAAACTTTCGGCTCAGATAATGATTATTGTGACAAAGATGTTCAGTGGCTTGCCCAAGGGAGAGGGGGGTGGTGAGGGTTATAAATATATATATATTATATATATATGTTCATTTTGGGTCATTGTAGGTCAGAAAAAAGTAGGTTTTATTTGTCCTTTTTTGCCTTTTTCGGCGGTTTTTTTTTTGCTTTTTGGTCCTTTTTTAGCATTTTTTTAAGGTCTTAACGTATTTTTTTTTGTAACTTAGTAGTAGAGGACCGCGCCAACGTCAATCGCTATTTAATATTCGCAATTTATTTGCACGTACTTAGAACTAATTTGCACGTATTTAGAACTTATTACCACGGGTGTTAATTAATTTGCACGTACTTAGAACTAATTAGCATGTACTTAGAATACTTTACATTTATGTATTTGCTTATTTATAACTTTTATGAATATATAATTATTTATTTTATGAAAAATATGTATATAAAAGGTAATTAGAGGTACTAAACGCTATGCATATGATTTTATATTCATTACTGCAAAGTATGTAATGTATCAATCGATAATATTAATGTTTATAATATTGAAAATAAGAGTTTATGGTTTATGAACCGCTATGAAAGGAGTTAATGATACGAAAGAAGACGGTCCCGGTACTCGAACCCGCGATATGTAACGGTAATAAATGGTTAGGCCTATAGTGTACTACGTATGTAATAATGTATGTTATTATGTTATGAAAGGCAACGGTTCGAAACAGGATACGGTGAACTCCGCGCTGAGGCTAGACGAGAAAGGAATTTGGGGGATGTGCGATCTAGGTCAAATGACGTCAGAACGCCAGAACAAAGAAAGAACCCGATTGACCAATCAGAACCGGTTTTTTAAGGTTAATCAGAACGCAAGAACAGGGGAAAGGTATGCAACGCCGTAGGGCATGGGAAGGGATTGAACCAGACAACAAAGGATGTCTGGGACTGCGCTATCTAGGTCAAATTTTTTGAAACTGTGCGTCGCTTGCATGCTAGAACATGTTTCTGTCTAAGTAGGCCAAGGTTTTCTAGAACACTAGAACAAAGGATGTCTGAGAATGCGCGATGTAGGTCAAATTTTTGAAGCTATGCGTCGCTTGTAGAACCGGTTTCCTCCGCCAATTAATATTCCGCTCAGGTTTGCCTCCAAGGCACAGGACGCTTTAGCGCGGGTTTTAGGCTAGAACGCTTGCATGTCAGAACAGGTTTCCGTCAAAGTAGGCCAAGTTTGCCAAGAACACAAGAAAGAAAGGATTTTTGAATACCCAATTAGATTGGAGCGAGAATTTTACTTTGAACAAGGAGAACGAAGCGTAAGAGTTTTTTATCTGTACTATGAAAAAGGGAGAGCTATCAGGGACGGGATCTACAGTTTTCACTATTTGCTTTTATCACGGGGTATCGAACCTAGGACCCTTTGATTATTGATTTAGGTAGTAAATTTATGTTACTGTGTGCTATTTAACATAATATTGAGTTTATTTTTTACCAAACTTTGACTTTATGTCAAACATTTTCCCAGCTTATCCTAATTTTTATTCAAATAACGCAATTTTATCTATTCAGGCAACATTTTTATTATATTTTCAACACACAAAGTGTGTGTTTTCAACTTCTATCTGTTTATTTCACAAGTTTAGGCTTATTATTACCAAAATAACACAATTGAATCTGTTCAGGAACGACTTTTAGTTACATTTTTGACACACATAGACATTTTTTCAACTTTTAACTTATTATTTTACAAGTTTAGGCTTATTATTACCAAAATAACACTATGTATACTATTCAGGCAACATTTTTACTAAATTTTAGACTCACAAAGATATTTTTTACAACTTTTTAACTTATTATTTTACAATTTTATACCTATTTTTACCAAAATAACACTATTTATATTATTCAGGCAATATTTTTTATTAAATTTTGGACTCACAAAGACATTTTTTCAACTTTGAACTTATTATTTTAAAAGTTTATTTCAATATTTTTTACACAAATAACACAATTTAAGCTATTCAGACAGAAGTGTTTATTTCATGGTGCATTTACAAAGAGAGATTTTCAATTTTTAACATATTATTTACAAGTTCAGGCTTATTTTTAACTCTAATAACACAATTTCATCTATTCAGGCAACATTTTTTATTAAATTTTGGACTAGCAGACATTTATTTTATTTTTAACTTATTATTTTACAACTTTATGTTAATTTTTACCAAAATGACACTATTTTTACTATTCAGGCAACATTTTTTATTACATTTTGGACTCGCAAAGACACACACACACACACACACACACACACACACACACACACACACACACACACCCACACACACACACACACACACACAGAGAGAGAGAGAGAGAGAGAGAGAGAGAGAGAGAGAGAGAGATTTTTTCCAAGTTTACAGGATTATTCTCTAATTTTACCAATTTTACTATAACTGGGCGTTTATTTTCCCCCTTAAATATAAGAATATAATGACAAATCACAGGACAAGACGATGCTAGCAGATGACTATGTGGCTCTTAAGTCCACCTGCCAACTTTTTTTACCAGGCTATTTAGCTTTATAGTTTTTTATTCAGGGTAATTTTCAAGTATTACTGATTTTTTGAGTGATAGATTTAATATCAGGGGTTATTTGTATCTGTTATATCATGCGAGTTTTATTTTTACTACAATTATGACTAAATTCCACTGACTGCAGATTAAAGCTTAGGCTCTAAAGGGGTCATTTAACACGTATAGTGACAATTCATAGGACAATATGAACCTTACAGAGGCTTGTAGGAGGCATAGGAACACATGCCAGAGCTTTATTAGACTGCAAGAAGCACTTACAAGGAGTACTACGAGGGAACGAAGTTGATTTTTTGAGTGCTTTACCAGTTACACAGCCAATATTTGATATTTTGATACAAAAAGTGTGTTTTGTCAAGTTTTGTCTATTTCTTTCACAATTTTATGTAATTTTTTATTCTAATAACACAATTTTAACTATTAAGGCAACATTTTTATTGTAATTTGGACTTTCAAAGATATTTTTTAAATCTTTGTATTAAACTTTCTATTTATTGCGTTTTGTGTCTCACATTCACTAATTTTTAATTTAGATTTTTATTTTTTATTTTTCTAAAACTAAAGGAAAAAGTATTTTTAACTAAAAGTTATTTTATAGTTTTCGGTTTTCAGATTTCAACTATGCTATTTCTGGTTCTGTATTTCTATATTAGGATATTACAAAGTTTTAAGGTGTGTATAATATTTCAAAGTATTTTCAGGGTGTATTTGTTAATGCATTTGGATGATAACTATTAGGTTTTTGAATGAACTAATGTTAAGAATAGTTCAATCAATCAGAAAACGCGTCGGTTTTATTTCAACCAATTAGAAAACGCGTTGGTTTAATTTCAACCAATCAGAGAAGGCGTCAGTTTTGCTTATGAGGTATAAAAACTGCGTAAAAGCAAGCAGAAGCTATTTTGAGAAGTATTATTTGTGAAGCATTGTGTCAGAGAAGACATCAAGTTGTGAGTATTGGCCGAGAGTTTCAGACAAAGAACTCAAGAGAAGCTATAATTAAGGTAAATTATTTTTATTATGTAGTGTGTTTTTAAATAATATGTAAATGCAAATATTGAAACGAAGAAAACGTCAATGCAAACCAAAAAGAATATGCGTAATGTGAACAAGCACTACAACTATTTTTCTATTTTTCAGGTGCTTCTAATTTTGTATGTGTGACTGAAAGGGACCATTAGTGAAAGATGACGTCTTCAAGCTCCACTAACAAGGCTAACCACACTGCGGTGAGTACCTCGCAAGAGATTTTACCATTGGAATGTATATTTCTCCACTAGTTTTTGAAATAATATATAAATCCAGAAAACAAAGAAACGAAAAAAGTAAATACAAAAATGAATATTCGTAATGTAAACAAGTACTACAACTATGTTTCTATTTTTCAGGTGCTCTTATTTGTGTACCTGTGAGTGGAAGGATCTGTTACTGGAAATAACGCCAACAAAGTAACCGACTAGGACATGAGTCAAATAATTGCATCATGTCCATGTTTTTCCAATTATATCTATAAGGATTGTGTGTTGGAGATTTTGAAGAGGTATACACCTGGCAAGTATATTATATGCTGGGGATGTTATTCTAATCAAGGCAACCAACTAGCCCACGATTGTGTTGTTAACCATTTCTACGAGTGTGAGTGCGTATGCTGTAAAGATGAAGATTTACTCTCTGAACGTTATTTTACTTGCCAAGGAGAACGCTGTTTGAATAAATGCCAACGATGTGTTAAGTGGATGTGCGAGAGAATCCAGTATTATTTACAGGACTTGGATAACACAAAACATATTTTTGATTTTTACATTACTAACCATGAGGATGTTGCGGATGCTTTGACGGCACACGAGGTACAGACGGAATACAAAGCTTTTTATAGTGTGTTATGTGAAATTTCAAACAATATCGAACTAGTGAAAACTCGTATAGATCCTATACGCTCGGCAGAGCTTACTTATGGTAGCACAGGATTTTTGTGAGAGTTTTGACCAATAACAGCGAAAATGGTGCAATACATTATTGATGTACAAGGATTTATTTATAACAGAAAAGTTATATTGCGTGAGATTTGTGTGACTTCTACAAATTTGGACACTGTGTATTATGCGCTTGTGAGTGTTCCCGATTATTTCAAAGAGAACAAAGAATCGCGCTGGATTAAAGACAATCTCCATGCATTAATGTATGATATTCCTTGTGGATGTGAAATATACTATGTCCGGAGGGCAGTTAGGAACTTGAACTGTCAAGGTGGTACATTTTTCTGCAAAGGAAAATCCCAAATTATCAAAGATTTGTTTAATATGGATAACATTGTTGAATTACAAACTGTAAACTGTCCATCCCTTAAGAATTTGTATATGTTTCAAGGAGGCTTGTGCAAGTATCATTCTGATTTTTGTTTAATATACAAATATAGAATATATCAGATTTACATATATGAAAAGTACTCTACCAAAGAGCAAAAGTCACATAGGGATTAAGATTTAGCCGCTGCTGAAATTCTTCCATGAGAGATTTGTAGTAAGAGAGAAATTTTTGCCACTGTTTAAAGTTGAGGATGACTCCACCAGAGATGTTGGTGATTTCCACTTTTATTTCCCCCAGCTGAACAAGGTTGCGCATTCAGAAATGTTCAAAGACTTATATGTTGGAACAATAATAAAAATATTAATGTGTAATGTATTTTAGTGCAAATAATAAAGATTTGTGAAAAAGAAATGTTTTGTATGTTGTTATTTAGTCTTAAAGCTTATATTCAAGGTATTTTCAAGTATTACTGTTTTTTTGTTTTTTTGAGTGATTGACTTAATACCAGGAGTTATACGAGTCGTATTTTTACTACAATCACTATATGTCTATGAGGACTAAAATCCACTGATTGAAGCTTAAAGCTTAGGCTTACTGTGTATATTGATTAATCACAGGACAACACGAATTTTACAGAGGATTGTAGGAGGCATAGGCCCACACGCCAGAGCTTTATTAGCCTGCAAGAACAACTTATATGTTGAATTGTGACTGTTTAGCAATAATATTTAAAAAGTTTAAATTATTTTCATTAGATTACATATATATATTTTGGATTCAAATAAAACACTCAAGTTAAGTTTTTTAAGTTTATTTTTGTTTAATATACAAATATATCAGATTTACATATATGAAAAGTACTCTACCAAAGAGCAAAAGTCACATAGGGATTAAGATTTAGCCGCTGCTGAAATTCTTCCATGAGAGATTTGTAGTAAGGGAGAAATTTTTGCCACTGTTTAAAGTTGAGGATGACTCCACCAGAGATGTTGGTGATTTCCACTTTTATATTTTCTCCACTGCCCTCGAAGGTGAAGTAAAGTTCTCCTATAATGTTTATAGATCTGAATCTGTCTTCTTGTGTGGGGAATCTGTTCTTGTAAGTGTCGAAGATCGCATCTGATTTGTAAACACATGATGGGTACTCTTCTCTATTTAGGACAATGTAATTTTTTTCATGTTTCAAAATCAATTCAGTGTCTGTGAAAGTACCTCGAATAATGATATCCATGTTGGCATCGATGATGAATCTGGTTTCTGGTTTTATGTTGTTCATTTGGTGGATGCCTCTGATAGACTGCATTTTGGTTTGGTATCAATAAAAAGTTTTAAAAATATGCAACTAGTGCTACAAAAGGAACGGAAATTATCGACAATTTCTGGATTATAACTAAAATTCAGTTTGCCTTTTACATATCCAATATTTACAGGCCAACACTAACTAGACTTTGATTTATATAAATGTAGCAGGAACTATATTTCTGAGAATCCAACTATATTAGGATTATATGTTAAACTTATACAAAACCAGATTATTCTATGGAAGTATATTTATATTGACTGGATTATTTAACAGATCAAACAGAAAGAAGGCAAAATCCACTAAACGTAGGTGATTGCATGAAAATAACTAGGTCAAGGAGTGACCAACAGTGAGCTGAGGTTATATATAGAGGGTCGCTCTTCATAATTTTTACCTTCGCTGGATCGGCGAAGGAACGCACTTGTGGGCGGTAGAACCTGAATGGGCTCCACCAAGACATCGGAGACTCGAAGCAGATGTCTTGGTGGATGAACCCAAGTAGGGTCATAGGCGCTAGAACCAATTTGGTCATTTCTTCTTGTATGAGGAACCAATTTGGCCAACTCCCCAAATTAACTTACATTGCTTATAACTAATTAAATTTGAAGAAAAATTATAATCTCAGACTGTAAACATATTTTATATTTAGGCTGCACAAGATCCGATGACAAAATTAAAAAATGGTAACCGCCCAGACAGGGACTCGAACCCTGAAGAGATAGGTTAATTTGAAATTTTGAAAGCTAACTGAACTCTAGCGTTTCGAATTACATATAGTAAAGGCCTCTATAGTGGTGGTAAAATACAACCAGTCTGTAAAATTTTGGAAATGCTGTCTCCTTCTCTGTCGACCCAGACCAAAAGAGTTCTCAAATGATATTTCTTAACATAACTAACTTTTCAAAAAAAGAATACATTGTGCTCAGATAGCTTAATTGGAATAGCATTAGAGTTTTAACCTATCTGTCCAGGGTCCAGCAATCACCCTCTTAAAATGGACACATCTTCTGTGGTGATAAAATGCCACGTTTGGGGTGAGTTCTTTCTGTATATTTTTCCCCAATGGCATAAAGCTGTCGCATTATAATGAAGAGGTCCTGTGTTCGACTCCCCCCTCCTCTGGTGGAGGCACAATGCACACGGATTCGGACTACACGTTAAACTGTAGGTTTAGTTCCAATTAGCCTATCTGTGCATAAAAGTGGGCTTAAAAACAAACAGAAAATCGTCTTCTGGATACTTCGTGACATAACTTTTTTTTTCTTTACTTCAACTGCATCTACAGATTATGTTGATATTTTCGGTTGATTAATGTGGCAAAATTTATGTGTGGGACGAGGATTTCTAAATACTTGTAGGATAAGCCACTCATTAGTAACTGAATAATTCTGTAGCTTTTTTCATGCATGACTAGTAACCCTATACCGCTACTGCCCAATATTGGGCCCTTGCTTACCTACCGACTGCTGGCCACTCTCCCACGTAGGGCACCAGGGGGGCGTGGAGGTCTGCAGCCAGACCATGGGGACGGGTGGTCGGCCCGACCAACCCCCAGCCGTTGTAGGACTTCGCGACCGGATTACGCTCACTCACTCGGAGCTCCCCAATTTCCTCACGATGGTGGGTTGCCACCGGCCCTATACACAGGCCGAAAATTCCCGGAAACTGAACCCAGGATCGAACACTTGCCGTCCCGCAGCCGCCGTTCAAAGCAAGGTGCCTTAGACCGCACGGTCACGGAGGAGGACTTTCATACATAACTGGTTTATTAAAATTTATTCACTTCAGTATTTGATTTTGATTTGATTTAGTTTATTTTACTTCGCGTTTTGTGCCTCTTGGCTAATTTGCGAAGATGGGGATGAGTGATGAAATGATGAAATTGATGAATGGACATTCACAAACAACCAAGCCCGACCGGGATTCGAACCCGGGACCCTTGGCGTTCACTTCAGTATTGTAGTGATTATTGTGATTCCTTCTTATTAGTAGAATTAATATAAAGTTGATATTTCTCAGTAGGTGAAGTGCACCAGTTCACAAACCGAAAATGGGGCTCGGTGGGGCTCGCCTTAATGGATTTCTCTTGTAAGGCATGAGCCCCATTTTCTCGCAGTGTTGCCAACTCCTCACTCGAAAAAAAAATCACCAAGGTTTTTTTGGTCTAACCTAACCTAAAGCAAGGAGCTGGCAACCTTGCTTGAGGCTTCTTAATGGTTTGCTCTTGTAAGGCATAAGCCTCATTTTCTCGCAGTGTTGCCAACATCTTACTCGAAAAAAATCACCAAGGTTTTTTTTTCTTGGTCTAACCTAACCTAAAGCAAGGAGCTGGCAACCTTGCTTGAGGCTTGTCTTACAGTGCATAAAGCAAGGTTGCCAACCTACTGGTGCTTTTGCCATAACTTTTTACAAAAAAAAGAGAGAGGAGAGAGAGAGAGGGAAGAGTTAAACAACCGACAGCCTACCTACAGCTTTTTTTTTTCTTGGTCTAACCTAACCTAAAGCAAGGAGCTGGCAACTTTGCTTGAGGCTTGCCTTACAGTGCATAAAGCAATTTTTGCCAACCTACACACACTGGGCAAGGAGAGCCGGCAACAAACACGCACTGCCGTAAAAGAGAGAGATGGGTGGATGGCAACACTGCACGGGTTCAACGTCATCAAGTGAAGATTGCCTTAATGGTTTTCTCTTGTAAGGCATGAGCTTTATTTTCTCGCAGTGTTACCAACTCCTACCTACACTTTTTTTTTTTTACTTGGCAAGGGGCTAGTGAGAGAGAGACCTACGGCTGGCAACAGTGGTGAGCGAATGCGTCATATCGTAATTTTCCAACTCCGGCAATGTTTGTATATCGTGACCTTTGTAAACCTCTCTCGGGGGAACGATGTGCCACACACACACACACACACGCGCGCGCGCGCGCGCGCTTGTATTGTGACGCAAGCAAACAAACAAAATAATAATAATTGTTGTTTTTTAGGATTCCTGGCCCCCATAACCCCGCCAGGAGTGCGTGGTGCCCAACCAAAAAAGTAAAGGTTTTCCCGTACGGCCTTCGAACGTAAAATTGATTGACGTGGGGGCGAATCTCTTCGGGGATGTTTTTCAATTTGTATATTTACCGTGCATACTATTCATCATTAATTTAGCCGTGTTCTGTTTGGCGTCCATTTCGAACAGTTTGCCCGGTGGTAAAATTTTATTGTTTTTAATTTTTTTGATTTTTTACACAAGGCTATGATCTTACGGATGCACGTGGCGTTTAGCGTGTCCTGTGAGAAATACACGTGAAGATCAGCTTCCGTACAGCCGGTGTGGGATTCGTGACGCCGCGATAAACATCAACTTCCGTACCGGGCGGAACGTCCGTTCCGGCGGCGTGGAATTCGCGCCACTCCCAAGTTCACGTTGAAAGCGGAGAGGCCAGCTGCCACCATGATGCTCGGGTAGAGTGACGTAAAGTCCAATGTCAAAATAATCTCATCCTCCGTTCTGTTTTTGAGTGCCACGTTCATGTGAGGGTTACGGTGTACGTAACCCCCGACCAGCTTGTGATGATACTCGAGATGCTGCCGTGGGAAACACAAACATTGCTTGTTCTGCAACGCTTCGCTGAAATAGTAATGCGAGAGATGCCAGTTGAGTTTGTGCCCTCGAACCTGGTCTGCGCGCAACACGCTCTGGCAGCACAATTCGGGTCGCCCTAAACTCAGAGGCCTAGTGAGTTGGCAATACTGACACGACCTAGTTTTTGCTTATATTGTCACCGCAACCGGATGCGACGACGAGTGGAGAGAAGAGAGAGGGGGAGGAGAGAGGGAAGGAAGGGGGGGATGACTTTCGTTTCTGTGGAAGCTTCTGGACAGAACAGTGAAGTTTTTGCGACTGTGCGCGATTATACTACCATTTGTGAGTGTTAAATTGCTAGAAGTTTTTTGTAGGTAAGTTTTGTTTCTTGTTATTTTTTTTGCATGTGTGTGTGTGTTAATAATAATAATTACGAGTGGCGTTAGTGAACAGAAAGTGTTGTTTTGATTAAACATCGAAATTTACGATAAACAAAAAAAAATATGAGCATACATAACGTGCGCTTGAAAAAAACTATTCTTCATCGCGAATAACATAAAAGCGAGGTAATAATCGGAGGGAGGGGAGGGGCGATGATTATGTTCATGTTAGTTTACTCATGGTGGATGGTATTGACGCGTGTACTCTGGGTTAGATTTGTTGTTTTATGCACAGTAAGGCTAACCGAAACTGGACCTACAGTGGGATCCGCCGGGTATCGAACTTGGAGTTTAAAATTATACAAGTGTACAGGGGAAACTTTATTTTTTTTTTGTCTGTGAAGGTTCTAAGTTGGATTTGTTGTTTTATGCACAGTAAGGCTAACCGAAACTGGACCTACAGTGGGATCCGCCGGGTATCGAACTTGGAGTTTAAAATTATACAAGTGTACAGGGGAAACTTTATTTTTTTTGTCTGTGAAGGTTCTAAGTTGGATTTGTTGTTTTATGCACAGTAAGGCTAACCGAAACTGGACCTACAGTGGGATCCGCCGGGTATCGAACTTGGAGATTAAAATTATACAAGTGTACAGGGGAAACTTTATTTTTTTGAATGTGTTGATACTCTAAGTTGGATTTGTTATTTTATGCACAGTAAGGCTAATAGAAACTGGACCTACAGTGGGATTCGAATTATACATGTACACAGGGGGAAACTTTATTTTTTTTTTGTCTGTGAAGGTTCTAAGGTTTTGTGAATATGTTGGAAAAGCACTAGTATATACATAGAGCAAAGTTACAAGGTTTTACGTCCCATAGGAGTCCTATTGGAAACATAATGATTAGTGCTTAAACAAGAACATTTTCATAGTTTCACACCTCTACTAGATTGGTAGAAAAATATACTAGTAGGCAATAAAATCTGAAGAAGATTCGTGTCTAGCAAAAATAAGCTAAATAGAATTACACATGCATACAATATTTATTGTGCTTTTTCTATCTACAATCATATTTTTCTTATATATTTTTTTAAATTTTTTTATAGGGTTGACTAAAGCACATATTTGAGGAAGACAACACCACCCATATATAAATAAACCCCTCAAACTAACACTAATTAGAATTAGCTTACAAAATTTTTCTCATAAGGCATTTTTTCGTAAACACTCTACCACCAACAGATCACATATAAATAAACATACCCCCCCAAAAAAAAAAAATGCGCTCCATGAAAAGTTGCCCTGTGTGCAAAACAACCATATCAAGCAAACATTTTGCAAGACATTGTCGCACCTGCGTGCCAGGCAAGCATTTGGCTGCCACCGAACTGTGTTCCGGATGCAATAAACGCATCACAATTGCGTATGCCAAGAAGCATAAGCTTACTTGTCTAAGCGAAAGTACATCTGGGGCTCAGCCTTCGACCTCCACCAAGAGGAAGGCAGAAGCAGCCCCCATCAATGCACCACCCACGAAACGCGTCAAGCCTGCGATGAAAGCGAACCAATCTGCTTTCGAGCGTTTGTTGGAGGATTTTGTCCTCACTTCGGAGGGCTTATGCGACGTTCGTAGCTTTTTAGAGGAGAAGCGAGCAGAGATAATTTCCATTCTTTGTAATGCACTGGCTACGTACTCCTCCACCAAATTCTACGCATCGCTACGTTGCCAGTACAAGAAGCCGTCCGATGAAATTTACAGCTTCTGCCACAACACCAAGGCGAAGACGCTGCATCTGGCGGATGTCGACAACCTCGTGGTCATCTACAACCAGTTTGCCGAGGAGCTGCTGGTTAAACAAGAAGAACATCAAGCTAAGGGCTCGGGGGGTTCGCTGTGTGGGGGGCCTCACGAACTGTGCGTCAAACTTTGCAAGTTTACGCCTCTCTCCGCCTCCAGCTACGTCCCCTTACCACCTTCCATCGCGGCAAAGAAGGCCGTCCTGAACATTCAGAGCAGTGACGCCAAGTGCTTTCTCTGGTCGGTGCTGGCAGCGTTGCACCCTGTCCACTGGAAAAACCAACCACGCCGGGTTAACCACTACCTACCCTACGAGTCGGAACTGGAAGATGCTATGGCTGGGATCGACTACCCGGTGGAGGTCCCGGACATTCGCAAGTTCGAGGCCCGTACACACAACCCTCGGTTGGCCATCAACGTTTACGGCCTCACTGACAAAAATGTGGTGTACCCTATCCGGGTGAGCGATGTAGACGACGATGATGCTCGGGAAATTCACCTTCTGCTCATCAAGGACGAGACCCATCACCATTACACCCTCATTCGCTCCCTCTCTAGACTTGTTTCGAGCCAACGGAGCAGTGATAGTCACCACATAGAAGTTTGTCGCAGGTGCTTGTCTACATTTCATAATCAAGAACAGCAGGATTACCAGCGCATCAGAGGTCCCAACATCGCTGCAGAGAAGCTCGCTCGCCACAAACTTTATTTCGATGCCAACGAGCCTGGGGTGGCAGTCTTGCCCAAACCTGGCACCGTGGAGCGTTTCCACATGCACGGTGCCATGGTGGAGCACCCCGCTATCATCATCGCGGACTTCGAGGCCTTCCTCAAACCCCTGTCCACTTGCGATCCCGATCCCGAAGTTTCCTCCACCACCCCTTACCAACTCCACGAGGCATCCAGTTTCGCCTACGTTGTGGTGCGACGAGACCAGCACATCGCCCCCGAGCCCTACGTGTATCGCGGCCCCGACGCAGTTAAACACTTCCTCGAGAGGATGGTTGTCGAGGCCATCGAGATAGGGAAGGTACTGTTGGCCCCCAAGTCTATGCTCCCACTGTCCCCCGACGATCAACGTAGACACGACGAGGCCATCGCTTGCCCTGTCTGCGTCGAGGAGTACACCGCCAACAACCGTAAAGTCCAACACCACGATCATTTTAACGGTAGGTACGTTGGTCCTTGGTGCAACGATTGCAACCTAATGGCCCGGGACCCGCGCTTCATCCCTGTGTTTTTTCACAATGGCTCGGGATACGACTTCCACCATCTGGTGCCTCACTTGGGGTACGACGACATGCGAATCAACGTCCTGGCGCAGAACGAGGAGCGTTACATTAGCTTGAGCAAGTGGGTTCGAATCCCGGGATCACGCTCTACCGTCGAGCTTCGCTTCCTCGACTCCCTGAGGTTCCTCCCGGCAAGCCTCGATGCTCTCGCGGGGAAGCTCACCGACGAGCAAACACTCATCACCTCTGCGAATTTTCCGAACTTGGACGCCGGTCTCTTCAGGCGTAAGGGGGTCTACCCCTACGAATACGTCACGGACCCTACCAAGTTCGCGGAGACGTCGCTACCTCCTCGAGCAAACTTCTATAGCAAGCTGCGAGCCTCGGACATATCTGAGGATGACTATAACCATGCTCAGTCCATGTGGCGCGAGCTGGATTGCCAAAATCTCGGGGACTACCACGATGCGTACCTCAAACTTGATGTGACGCTCCTCGCCGACGTGTTCCAGGCGTTTCGTGCAACTGCGAAGACCATCTACAAGCTGGACCCTGCATACTTCTACAGTCTTCCCGGACTGGCCTGGTCGGCCATGCTTCTTCTTACGAAAATCAGGCTTGAGCTTCTTTCGGACGTGGACATGATGCTGTTTGTAGAACGTGCCGTGCGGGGTGGAATGGTCCAGGTGTCGCTGCGATACGCACGCGCCAACAATCACCACATGGCCACCGGTTACGACCCTTCGCAACCGTCCAGCTACATCATGCGCACGGACGTCAACAACCTCTACGGACACTCCATGATGCAGCCACTCCCCTTTGGAGGCTTCGAGTGGGCCGATCCCTCCAACTTCGACGTTGAAGGTTTCGACGATTCGGAACGCGGATTTTTTGCCGAGGTGGACCTCGAGTTCTCCGAGAAGGTGCAGGATTTGTTCTGCGATCTTCCGCCAGTCCCGGAATTCAAATGCCCGCCCGGCTCGAACCAAGCAAAGCTCATCATGGACTTTGTGCCCAAAGAGCGTTATGTCCTACACTACCAAAACCTCCGGTGGTTGATGAAGCGAGGGGTTACCGTCCGCACGGTACATCGAGTTTTGATGTTCGAGCATTCTCCATGGTTGAGGCCATACATCGAGCTCAACACCGAACATCGCACAGTCGCCACTTCTGATTTCGATCGCGATTTCTTCAAGTTAATGAACAATGCGGTGTTCGGGAAAACTATGGAGAATGTGCGAAATCGTGTAGATGTGAGGCTAATATCAAACAAAGCACAATGTCGCAGGCTCGTAGCAAACCCGTTATTCAAATCAAGGACCATTTACAATGAGCAGCTGGCTCTGATTCACATGAAGCGAGGTGAGGTGAGGCTCACCAAGCCCATCTACGTTGGAACCGCGGTTCTGGATCTGAGCAAGCTACACATGTTCGAGACGTACTACGACATATTACGTGCACACTACGACCACAACATCTCGCTTCTCTACATAGACACGGACAGTTTAATATACCAGGTTCACACAGCCGACGCGTACAAGGATATGGCCACGGTTCCATCTTTGGTTGACCTCTTCGACACCTCGGGCTATCCCCAGCCGAACCGATACGGCATCCCGGCTCGCAACAAGATGGTGGCCGGCAAAGTCAAAGACGAGGAGAACGGTGATGTGACTCTCGAGGATGTCGGTCTTTGCGCCAAAACCTATGCTATTCGGGCAGAAGAATCCATCACGAAAAAGGCTAAGGGTGTGGACAGGCAGGTCGTCCAAGAGTACCTCAAGTTCGAGGATTACGTCAAAACCCTTCAAACTAGGATGTCAATTGCAGGAGTGGAGCAGCGCATCCAGAGCGTCGACCATGTGTTGACAACCAACCAGGTGAGAAAGGTTGCCCTGGACGCACGCGACGACAAGAGGTGCGTTCTGAAATGTGGGATTCACACGCTCCCATGGGGCCACTATCATCTAGAAATTAGCTTCGAATGTGGTAAATGGCATGTATGTATGTATGTATGAAAAAAAAAACAAAAAAAACAATTTATGTAACAGAAGTTCTAATTTAATATAGCCAAAATATTAGAACAATAGTGTTTATCTTCAAATGCAAAAAAAAAAAAAAAAAAAAACAGGTGGAGGTTTGGAATTTTTAGCGGGACTAACTCCCTGCCGCGCCCTACGGGGTGAATATGGGGCACACGCAGGGCCAAAGGGGAAGTTCCTTTGTGCGTTCAAGTGTGATTTATTTCTAAAATGCATTAAAATTAATTTTTTTTATTATTATTTTTTATTCCAGATTATTCTCACAAATGTAAGAAGGTGTTCCTCGCAGTACATCCTAAACATTGCGTTGCAGGTTAATCTAATATTTGAACCTGCGGCCAGTATAATTTTTTGAGAATTATGTGATTTTTTTTTCTTGTACTTAAAACTGTTCGGTCACTCTTTCATTTTTGACATCATACACAAAAGACTTCTCTGCAATCAGGATGACGCTGCACAGAGTATCGGCAGGCAGCGCGTCGTGGAACTCGCACACGACCTTGATGTTGGTTCGATCGTTGACCACCACCTGTTTTCTCTTAGATGTGTTGATGACGAACATCGGCCTGCGTGTTTTGAATTCGCTGGGCGCGTAGTACACGTCCACGCTTCCCTCGGTCACGCGTTTGTAAGCCGCGTAAGCTTCGTAAAGTTTGAGGTAATCGTTTTTGGTCATGTCGAGGTTGTAATTCTCGCGCGGGAACACTTCGTTCCTACCGTTCTTCAGATAAACGTTCTTGATCTTGCAGTCGTCGAATTTGCTGGAATCTTTTTCCTGATCGTTATTGCGTCCGGTCTGAAAGAGCACCACGACGAAATCTGGCATGTCGAACTGTATGTTGTTGAACTGCGTCGTCACGTCGAATTCCATGTGACTTCCCGACGCCATCTTCTGCACGCACTGGTAACCGTGAAAGTGAATCGGCACCTGCGGACTTTTCAAGATCTCCGCTTTGTACTTGAGGGCGTAGTTCGTTTCGTATTCCACCACCGGCATTCTCAATTCCATGCTCCGGATGACGCACTTGGCCGCTTCGGGTAAAGTGTTGGGCAGCGGCGTGGTGCCGTCCGGACCCAAAGTAGCGTATCGCATCAGTGCGTCGTTGTCGTTGGCCGCTCTTCGAAAGGTGACGCGCAATCCTCCCTTCCACATGATCTCCTTGTAGTCCGAGAAGAAACCAGGCAGCAGACGCATGGGAAAGAGCACCGTGTGACTTCTCGTCGATATTTTGGTCCCGGCTTCGAATCCCCCGGCCTGATAGTACGCTGCGTCCGTTTTGGATAATTTCAACGTTCCCACTGCCGTCGACGTGATGCCTGGATAATCTATTCTGTCGATGACGGTGTTGTGTTTCCTCACCTCCACCTGCGAGAACAGGTGAGGCACGAAGTTGTCCACGAGTATCAAGTTTGCTGCTGCGGGAAACGCGTCTCCGCTTTCCTTCTTCACCACGTCGAATTGAAGGTAGAGGTCTGCTCTGTGAGGATGAACGAACCCGTCGCCTACGTCCACGTCGTATTCGATCTCCCTGTTCGCTTCGTTCAGATTGGCGAACGTGCGACGGTTGGGGGGGGGAAGATTGCAATTCGTAACTTTCGATTTGCTCCATTTTACATGTATGCTTATTTATTATACGTTGATCTCCACGATGGCCGTCGTAGTGGCACCTGCGAAATCCACCACGTCTCCTTTCTCGTTCGTCACCACCAACTCTATGTCGTCTATGCGGTTGCGACATACTGGAAAATAGATCGGCGAAGAGGGCGTGTAGATGATCGGTTCCATGAACTCGGAACTTGGTTTGAAAGTGGCTATGATTCCCGTCTGCTTGTGACTTCCTAATAATCCGTCCGAAGATTTCGTGATCATGCCTTCCGCCACGTTGCAGTGTACATTCAGAGTCTCTATGGCCAAGAATTTAGGAATGTTTGCTGCCGTGTGCTTGATGCCAGCTTCGAGTTTTGGGTGGTTGTTCTCGAAACCTAAAAGTTCTCCCATGGTGCCCAGGTCCACGGTCTCCGTCGCGGATAGGATTTCCACTCTGTGCGTGACCGAATTTTGAGAAAGGTACGTGCCTTTGGGTAATTGAGCTTGCAAAGTGGAAAGATTGTATTGGCCTGGCGTGACGACGATGTGTTCGCTTCCGACGCTAATTTTGTTGTTGTGCTGCGTGACGTTAGGTATGAGGTACATGCTGTAGAATGCACGCAGAGCCACGGATTTAGGATAGACGATGTCGTCGTGCAGCGTGAGTTTCAAGATTGAAGATTCGCTCGTGAGATGGAACACGCCCATCCTAGTGATGCTGTTTGAGGTTCCACAATGCTTTCTGGAAATCCTCGATCGTAGGGTTATTTATTTTAGAGAGAAACGCGAGCACGGAGAGGCAGAGATGACCGCAGTTCACGTCTCCGAAATTTTGAATGCGTTCGTCGTTGTAGTATATAGAGGTTTTGTTCGTTTTCAGATAATGAATTAAATTTGTAGGTGGAACACCTCCGAAAGAATCGAAAACGAATGCTTTATCATTATTTTTGTGGTAACATATCCAATGCGTACCTGGATTTTCTTGACCGTCCAAGTTGACTACTCCGCATTCTCTTCTTTTAACGCTTGAAGGTAACGAGTCGGACATGAAAACTCCTCTGAAGTGTTTTATTTGTAACGGTCCGATCAGAGATTCAATATCTCGGTTGGTGAGTGCTGTTGTTTCTTTTTTTTAAACTTTTTCATCACGCCCTTGCCCCCTTTCTTCTCCATGGCCAGGTTGTGACGTTTCTGTTCTTCCAATTCCGCTTTGTTCTTCTTCGAGTCGATGACGGTTTTCGCGATGGCGGCACTTCCGCCAGCCAAACTTCCAACGGCCCCCAATGCTGCCAGGATGGCCGGGATGCTGAATATGAAACCTCCGATCTTTTGCTGTTTCCGCGAACGCTGCAAGCGTCTCAATTGAGGTGTGCTGAGAAGTAATTTCATTCCGTGTCCTTTGCTCAAGCAAGAACGTTTCTTCTCGCGTTGTTTCTTGGTGAGTAACCCATCGAGGGCACCTAGATTTTTAAGATTGGAGTATGGTATCTGGTACACGACACCCTTGGGCTTCATGTTGATGCTCTATGTGTTATTTTCACGGTATGTTATTTATATATATATTCTGAGATTTTTTCTCGTGTAGTTTTTTTACGGTATGTTATTTATATATAAATGTTCTGAGATTTTTTTTCACGGCCTCGCAGTCGTTACACAAATTCTATTACGTGCTTCGTTTTCTTGCCAAGAAGTTCCTTTGTCCCCTTGTACACGATTCGAGTTTTGTTCTCGATTAAAATAGATAGCTTCTCGTCGGATAACATGTTAGCGTATCGATCTGGTAAAAATAGACTGTATTGTGCGTTGAGCAACAGGCGTACCTTGGGACCATACTGGGTAGAAACGATTGAACCGGAAGTTATCGTGTAAGGTTTGTCGACTTCCAATTCCTGAATTTTTACATACTCGACTGACAAATTTAGCATTTGTTTTAATGCTTGGAGATCACTCATTTTTTCAGTCGTCATATCAAAGAAAAATTTCAGAGTGTTAGAGAGAAATTTAATTGTTTTTTTTTCACGATGTGTGTTATTTATATATACCGAAGATTATTTTTTTTTATGATGTGTGTTATTTATATATCAAGTTTTTTTTGACACGTATATATATTATTATTTTTTTTAACAGAGAAAAAAAGTACGTGCTTCGGAAAACGCGATGATGTGCGTAATGATATCCTCCGTCTCCTGCTTAGACTTGCGCCAATCTACTGTGTACCGTCTTCTTCCCTGCCTTGCCTCGTGCAATTCATCTAACCTATCGTTTAATTTTTCCCCTGCAGCCGAAAAGTAGTGGTATTTACGGTACTATAAACCCACGAAAGTATGAACCCCCCTCCAGCAGATTTGCTTACACTTAAAACTTGCTCAACATGCCCATATGAGCTTTTTGCTCTAGTGTGGAACCCCTGTTTAATCTAAGATTTTTGTAAAAATGCCCTCGGGAATATTTCGGAAAGTATGACCCCCCTCAGATTGATTTGCCTACACTTATAAAAGGCACTTCTGTGAGATTGTTGTCCATAATTTTGTTAAAAATATGCCCCTCTTGTGGCCATACTTAAAACTAGGCCACCCACACATACATACACATATTTATTTCTGGTTTAAGTTCAATTGGATACCAGCTTCAATTTGTTTATCTAATATTAAAACAATGTAATTCTTCTAGAATTGCTCTGTGACCCGCTCATTTCTTACATCATAAACATATGATTTTTCACCTATGAGAATGACACTACAAATGGTGTCTTCAGGTAAAGCCTCATGGAATTCACAGATAATTTTAATGTTTGTTCTGTCATTCACCACAACTTGTTTCCTTTTTGAAGCATTGATTACAAACATGGGTCTCCGTGCTTTGAATTCATCTGGTGTGTAATACATGTCAGTACTGCCAGTAGTGACACGCTTGAAAGCCGAAAAAGCCTCATATAATTTAAGAAAATCATCCTTGGAAATGTCTAAATTATAATTTTCTCTAGGAAATACCTCATTTCTGCCATTTTTAAGATAAATGTTCTTGATGTTGCAGTTATCAAATTTACTTGAATTTTTTTCCTGATTATTGTGTCTTCCAGTCTGAAACAGTACCACCACAAAATCAGGCATGTCGTATTGTATGCTGGAGAATGAATTTGTGGCATCAAACTCATAATATGTGCCAGATGCGGGCTTCTGTACGCATTGATATGTGTAAAATTGCAGAGGAATCTGTGGATTTTTTATTATATCAGCTTTGTATTTAAGAGCGTAACTGGCCTCATATTCAACAACCGGGATTCTTAGCTCCATAGTCTGAATAATGCATTTGCCTGCATCTGGTAAGGTATTAGGCAGAGCTTCTCCTGTAGTGTTTAATATACTGTACCTCATCAAAGCATTATTATCATTTGCAGCTCTTCTAAATGTAATTCTTAACCCGCCCTTCCACATAATATCTTTGTAATCCGAGAAGAATCCTGGCAACAGGCGCATAGGGAACAGCACTGTGTGGTTTTTAGATAATATTTTATCACCAGCCTCAAATCCACCGATTTTGTAGTAAGAAGCCTCGGTTTTGGATAATTTTAGAGTGGCCAAAGCTGTGGAGGTAATGCCGGGATAATCTATTCTGTTTATAACAACGCCATGCTTTCTGATCTCAATTTCAGAGAACAGATGCGGCACAAAATTGTCCACCAATCTTATATTTGAATTTGCCGGATAATCTGTTCCATCGAGCTTTACAACATCAAATTTGATGTATAGATCTGCTCTGTGGGGGTGTATAAAGCCATCCCCTACATCAAGATCAACCTCAATCTCTGTGTTGGGTTGATTTAAATTTGCAAATGTCCTCCTGTTTGGAGGGAATGATTGTAGCTCATAACTCTCAATATTTTCCATTGTATGTATTTTTATTTAAATATTAATTTCTATGATAGCAGTTGTTGTGGCTCCAGCAAAATCAACTAATTCTTCTTTTTCATTAGTGACCATCAACTCAATGTAATCTATTCTATTATGGCACACAGGAAAATATAATGTTGGGGATGGATTGTAGATGATTGGCTCCATGAATTCGGAATTAGGTTTGAATGTTGCAATGATGCCGGTTTGTTTGTGAGTGCCTATGCCATTTGATTTGGTGATCATACCCTCGGCCACATTACAGTGAATATTCAGAGTCTCTATGGCTAAGAATTTAGGTATATTCATAGCAGTGTGTTTGATTGCCGCTTCGAGTTTTGTGTTGTTCTCAAAGCCTAACAGCTCTCCTATAGTACCCAGATCCACTGTTTCTGTAGCAGATACAATTTCTACTCTGTGAGTGACAGAATTTTGACTTAACACTACACCTCTGGGTAATTGAGCATTTAGAGTGGACAGATTATATTGCCCTGGAGTGATGACAATTTTTTGATCCCCTACTGCAATTGTGTTGTTGTGGTGTGTAATATTGGGTATCAAGTACATACCGTAAAATGCTCTGAGAGCTATTGTTTTGGGATATACTATATCATCATGTAATTTGAGTTTCAATATTGAATTTTGGCTGGTGAGATGGAATACCCCCATGATGTTTCAGATACCACAAGGCTTTTTGAAAATTTTCAATTGATGGTTTATTTATTTGAGACAGATATCTAAGAACAGATAAACACAAATGTCCACAATTAACATCTTTGAAATTTTGTACACGGGCATTATTGTAATAAAGATTAGTTGAATTTAGATATTTTATTAAATTTTCAGGTGGAACACCTCCAAATGAATCAAACACAAATGCCTCATTTTTTAAATATTTAAGATAACAGATCCAGTGAGTGCCCTGATTTTTGTACTTATCCAAATTAACAATGCCACACTCTTTGTTGAGTGGTTGCTCTGGCAAAGAATCAGACATGTACACACCTCTAAAATGTTTGATGCCCAGTGGCTTGATTAAAGCTTCAATATCTTGGTTTGTAAGCGGCTCTTGTTTTTTTTAAACTTATTCATGGCTCTCTTAACACCTTTGTTTTTTTTCTCCATGGCCAGGTTATGGCGCCTCTGCTCATCTAATTCTGCCTTATTTTTCTTGGCATCTATTACTGTTTTTGCTATGGCGGCTGATCCCCCAGCCAAGCTCCCAACAGCCCCGAGAGCAGCTAAGATGGCAGGGATGGTAAATATGAATCCCCCTGTATGCAATTTTTTTCTTGATTGCTGTAATTTTTTTAATTGGGGGGTACTAAGCAACAATTTCATACCATGTCCCTTTGCAATACAAGAGCTTTTTTTCTTGCGCTGCTTTTTGGTTAAAAGACTGTCAATAGTTTTAAGAGATTTGAGACCTGCATAAGGTATTTGATACATAACACCCTTGGCCTTCATCGTAGGTTTATTATATACATATTCACAACCCCCACCCCAGTTTTTGTTTGGTGCTCATAGCTATGGTGGTTCCCAATGCTGCTATTTTTTCACTTAAAGAAGCATCTTTGCTTACAAATCTACCAAATGCAGCCTCTTCTAATTTCTTGTCTGCAACATGTCTCTTGTCAAGGTCGGTATGTGTGTTGTATGCTATGTCATGGTCTCTACAAGCAGCATCTAGGGGATTTACACCAGGATCACCCCTGTTTAATCTATGGTCCAATTTTGTACCGGGACCACAATACTGATAGCCTGGAATGTGTAGTTCAAATGGCAGCTTGTTTATAATGTCATTAACCAACCCCCGGCCCTCAGAAATATTCCAAAATTTAGGTGGTAGAGTATTAATAATTTTTATGAGATATCCAATCCCCTTAGTGTCATTCACTATAAAATTAGACAATTTGGTGCTTATCATGTCCATAATTCCAACCTTTTCATTGTAAAAATTGTGGTTCCCTGCATTTTCCTCCCCAGCTATCACCAGCAACCTATCTACAAGTTTCCTGACATCATCAACCCAGACAAATTCTTTAGGCAGGGTGTTGTATTGTTTGATTCCACTGCCAGTCTTGATCTGTGACCATATGGGCTTGATTAAGTTGTTGTATTTTGCTCCACTGCTAGACTTGACTCTTTTTTGTGTGGGATCATTGTTCTGGTATAGAGCATCTGATTTTATTAATATTTCTTTGTAATCCTCATAATCTTGATCTGTATAGCTGCCAGGCCTTTTCCTAGTTATCAGTTCCCACAATCCAGGTGTGCCGGTGTACTTAACAAAAGCACCTTTTTCTCCGAGACGAGATTCTGAATAAACAATTATATCATCTCCCATAAATGTTACTCTGAAATTGCCAATTCTATGTATGATGCTGCCATCAAGCTCTGTGTCAGCATATAAGCCAAACACCTCATCTTTATTGTCTTTAGGTGTGGTTAAATATTTTTGAGCAAGAAGACCCAATTCAATAGGATCCTGGGTAGCTTCAATTCTTCTAGGAGCAACAGGACTAGGTGTATGAATGCTGGAAAGTGGGGTGAATGGATAATCTAATATGTTTCTTGCAGCTACAGGTACAAGCTCTGTGATCAAATTTTGATTTTGCTCTGTAACAGTTTTGATATTCTTACCTAAATTATTAATAGCATCAATGACAGGCTGTTCTGTTTGTTTGTGTTTTTCATAAATTCCACGGTTCTCTGATTTCCATCCCTTAAATCTTTTTACAAGATAATCTCTTAACTTAAGATCATCAATGATTGGCCTTTTCATGGTTATTTATTTATGTCTCAACGTCTAGAAAATCGTTAATTTTATTTCTGTATTTGCCGCTATTGGGTGTTCTTGTCATATCAATTGTGACAAACCCATAACTGTCCTGGTTCCAGCACTTGCTGCAAAACTTGGAAAAATTATTGTAGCTCAAGTCCCCACCTACATATTCATCATGTATGTGTTTGAGGTTGGTATGATCTTGATGAAACACATATAAAATTGCTGTTGTCTCGGATCAGCTGCTTCGGAATTTTAGAAAAAGTCTGTGCCAGGTAGAAACAATCAATGTTTTTGTGCCGCCCCTGTGTAAAGAAATTTCTAACCTTGTTTTGATTATCCAGTATAACGTCATCAAACACAACAACAGAATTATCGAGACATTCATGAAGTGGCTTAACATCTGGTTCAAAAGTGGCAATATCCAATCCATCATATAGCTTCATCAGCTGCTGATATTTTAATTGTTCCAAGCTCTTAGAGAAAACATACAAGTGCCTGTTTTTCCAGTCTAACCAGTTGGGTGCCAATAAAAAATTATCAACCATTAGTGTAGTTTTACCACAAGCTGATGGCCCAACAATAAGACACCTAATATTATCAGGCAGCAATTTGCCATTTCTCTTATTTTGTTGTTCAGGTTCTGGCAGCCTTTTTATAACATCCCAGGTGCTCATATTATTATTTTGTCTGCATCGATCCAGCTGTGTTCTGGGAGTCCTAGCCATTTGACAAGTATCTTGCTGCCTTTTCTGCGGATGATTTTTTCTATGAGATATGTGTCAGGCTGTTTAGTTTTGCTGAGTTCTTGTTCATAGAATCTGCCTTTGAGAATTTCTCCTCGGTGATCCTTTATTATATATGTGTTAAGGGTCCCGGGTTTAACTTGAACCACTGTAAATAATTCGGTGCTCCAGTTTCTAGTAAAGCCTCTTTTGAATAAGTGCTTATATTTGCTGATTCTTACTTGATCGCCCACCCTGTATTTGGCCTTTCTTGTTGTTGGCTGATATCTAGGATAATAAACAGTCCTGATCAATTTTTGCTCATCAGATGGAGTTACTTCAGAGGGTTTCATGTTGATTGTGGAATGGACCGAGTTGTTATATTTATGTAGAAGTTCTGGAAGAATATTAATCCATTTATAATTACCTTGAAGTGTAAATTGTTTATACATAAGATTTTTTAAGGTTCTGTTGAATCTCTCTACAATTGAGGCTTTGAGATCACTGTAACTCGAGTAATGTTTTATTGCCTGGCTTTTAATAAATTGTTGAAACACTGAATTATAAAATTCTTTGCCATTATCTGTTTGCAAATAGCGCGGTGATCTTCCACTCTGATTGATGATTGTCCTGAAGGCTTCTGTAACACATGTTCCAGTCTTGGATTTGAGTGGCACAGCCCAGGCAAATTTTGAAAATGTGTCTATCACAGTGAGTAGATACTTGTAGCCCTTGTTGATTTTGTCTAAGTTTTTCAACTGCCCACTTGCCATTTCAATCAAGTCGCTCTGCCATAAATCATCTATGCCTTTTGTGACTACTGGGAGTCTCTTATAATTATGTCTGGCTTGTCTGTGTAATTCATCAACAACTAGACATGATATGAAAACAAGAATATTGCAACTATGGGGTGTTCAGCAGCTGAGACTACAGGATTTTCTAAATATAATTTGTCCCCTATTTGTATTTTAAATTCCAAAGTGCCATCATCTTCAACATAGGCTGTTTCTAATGTATTGGGGTCTGTAAAATCCTCTAACTCTACACTGGTGATTTTTGGTTTGTTGTCAGCATTTGTTATTGATAAGGTAGGGTAGTGATGTGCCTGTGGTTGTAGCCAATATTTGATCTTGATTGGTCTCAATGTTCCCCCAACAAAAAATTGATAATAAAATTGTGCAGGGGACAGCATATATATTTTGCCACCTGGTGTAAATGGTGAATCATATTCTTTGTTGGGGATGCTGTACAATTCAAGAATTACTGTATGTTTTGGATTCTCGATTATGCCTGTTATTTCCTTTTCTGCTGTGAGCAATCTGCTTGTTACAGATTCAAGGTGCTCATTGATGGTCCTAACAACATCATCATGGCCCGGCTTGATCTTTATGTCCACAGCAAGTCTCTCGTATTGTTGCACAATTTCTTGTAGCTGGGTGGCAAAAACAGACAGAGCATTTGCTTGATTGGATTCCATGGTCCCTAGCTGTTGCTTGATATTAGCTACAATTTGTTGCAAATTTTCAACAACTGCCAATTTTGAATTTTGAGCAGTGAGATCATGGACCTGTCTTCTGATATCCTCAAACAGGGCATGCAGTTCATTAATATGTTGATTGGTTGGTAGAGTGGCCACTGTCTGAGTAAGTTGTTTGATCTCTGTCTGGATATCCTTGATATCTTCTGATTTCAATATGCGATTCACTGCCCTCTTAATATTTTTAAGTTCCTGTGATGTAGGCAGATTAGACACAGTATTTTGCAAAGATTCAAGTGCCAATTTTACATTGTTTAATTCAGATGCATCAGCCACATTTTGCATGGCATTTTGGAGCAGGGCTATATCTGCCTGAGAGGGTGTGGATTGTTGTAAAATTTCAAGTTTTGTTTGGATATCATCGATCAAGTGATGAAAATGAGATAGCTCAGATTCAGTGTTGAGGTTTTCAAGCTTTGTGATTTGTTGCTGGACACTAACAAGTGTGTCTACAATCCCAGGCAGGCGAGTTTCTTGTACATTTGCCAAATCACTTTGCACTGCTGCTATTGTACCCTCAAGATGGGTTATGGAACTTTGAATTTTTCCAAAATCTTCATATGTTTCAAGTTGCAGCTTGATGTTTGCAACACTCCGAGTTATTGCACTCAAAGCATCAGAAGATGGCAAGTTGTTCATAAAATTTTCAAGTGTCTCAATTTTTTCTTTAACCTCGGCTATGGCATTGTTCAGGGGGTCTAGATTAGGTATCTGGAGTGACTGAATCTGTTCTTTTAGAGTGGAAATCACTAGATCAAAATCTTCTTGTGATTTTATGCTTTTGACAATTGTTTGGAGCTGTGCCTGGACATTATTTATCTGCTCTTCTAATTGCTGTTTCAATTGCTCGGAGTTGGTAGCCTGGGTCTTAAATTTGGCTTGAAGAGCTGCTACAGCTTCTTCTAAACTTTGAAAATTATCTAATGTTGCCAGATCAGTATATTTCTGAAGCAGCACTTTGAGTTCAGAATCAATTTTAAGAAGAGGGTCCATGCATTGTGATTGTAAATTTGTAATTTCTAATTGAAGACTGGCATTGAGTGTGGTTTGTAAAGCTTGTAAATCACTTCTTAATTTTTTGACTCTGACATCAAGCATCAGAATCTCATCACTGTGATCTTCATGTCTTGTATGGCCAAATATATCATTAGGCATTTTTGTTTTACTGGTTATTTATTATAGAGTATCTGATTCTTAATTCTATAAAAAAAGGTATAAGCTTGTCATAGGATCCAGGGACCTCAATATATAAGCAGTCACCAGCAGAAACAGTATATACAGTGCCAGAAACCATGTTTGAGTGCTTAATTCTATAAATATTTCTCCCTACTGAAATCTTGACATCACCCTCAGGGGTTGTAATAAATTGGAATTGCCCACCTACAGGTAATTGGTAATGATTTAAATTATTGTTAAATATGTACAATATTTTGCCTGTTTCATCATCAACATCTGTAAGTATGCTGTTCAGATGAATAATTAACAAGCCACTCAGTTTAGACAGCATATCAGAAGAGGCTTGTGGTGTTGGCAGGTCCATAATAGCCTGTTTTTTGAACCCAAATAAGTTCATAGGCATGTTTATTTATTTCAAATCATGCTCTGTAATTGGGCATTGTTTGCCATTTTTCAAATCACAATGCCCCCATGGTAGAGTATGTATGCCACATGATAAAATGCATCTCTTATCATCATGTGGGTCCAGAGCCACTTTTCTTACAATATTGCTAGTCAGCAAGTGATCCTCACTCTGAATTCTGGATTCTGATGTTTTGATTGAATTCTGGGATTTGAGGCAATTTTTATAATCTTCAAATTGGAGATCTTTTTCAACAGTTACTCTGCCAATGCCCTTGGCCTTTTTGGCAACAGCACCACTACATGTTTTAAAAGTGTACATCTTGGCACTTAACCCAGCAAATTTCACAATAACATCACCAAGTGTCTCATCTTTTAACTTGCCAGGCACCTTTTTGTTGTGGGGTTGAATTATTGTATGTTCACTGGTATCAAAGTATTGAAACAATTCAGGCTGGGACATATCTTGATAAACATCTTCTGTTTGAATATCAAGAATAAAACTATCCGTGTCCATGTACAATAATTTTACACGATCACCATAAAAAGGTTTCAACACATCATAATACAATATTAACATATGTAATTTGGACAATTCCAATATCACAGCCCCTACATAAATAGGTTTATCAAACTTAATCTTTGTTTTCATCATGTTGAAAAGTGCCATGTGCTCATCATAAATTCTTCTGTAATTGAAATTAGGCTTTGCAACCAATTTTTTGCTCCGGCTGGGGTCAGTAATTATTTTAACATCGGTATGTTTTCTGACATTTTCAATAGTTTTGCCATACACTGAATTCACCATCAAGTTAAACAAGCCCTTATCAAATTGGCTCTTTGCAGATGTTCGAAGCTCTGTATTTGTATCAATGTATGGTTTCAACCATTCTGAGTGCCTGAACCTTAAGACTTTTCCAACTTTGGGCACTTGAACACCATGTTTCATCAGGAACTGGAGGTTTTTGTAATATATGACATAGCCTTGTTTCGGCTCCAGAGTCATCATGAGCTTCTTCTGTTTAGAGCCAGGTGAGCACTGAACCTCGGGAATTGGGGGCAGATCAGAAAATTTATTGTGCAAATCATCAGGAATTGTCAGATCAACCTCTAAGAAGAGGCCATGGTTACTGTCATCAAAATCTTTAAGATCCTCAATATTGAAATTTTCGACCCATTCAAGCTCTGCATATGGCAGTTTTTGCATCATGGCGTGACCATAGAGGCTGTTTGCATCTACATACAGTATATAATTTGATGGCCGTGCTGGATCATAATCAGGCAGCATAATATGCTTGTTATTTGCTCTGGCATATCTCTGGGAACATTGCACCATGCCTCCTCTTATACATTTCTCCATAAACAGATACATATCTTGATCGTGGATCAGATCCAATTGCATTTTAGTGTTCAAAAACATTGAAGACCATGCTAGGCCCGGAGCACTGTAAAAATATACTGGGTCCAGTCTATAATTTTGCATGGAAGATTTTCTGAATGCTTGCAGTATATCAGCTAAGAGGGTCACATCAAGTTTTAAATAAGCCTTGTGATAATCACCAAATGTCTGGCATTTTAAATTGTTCCACATCAACTGAGCATGGTGATAATCTTCATCAGTGATTCCAGATCCTCTGATTCTGCTGTAAAACTCTTGTTGTGGTGGCAGGGAACACTCATCAAATTTAGAAAAATCTGTAACATAGTCATATGGATATACACCCTTCCGCCTAATTAATTTCAGGTCCAGATTTGGAAACGAGGCACGTGTGATTTTTAATTGATCATCAGGTAATTGAGTGGCCAGTGTAGCCAGGCTAGCAGATAAAAATCTGTAAGAATCAAGAAATCTTATGTGAATAGGAACACCATCAACTTTAATTATCTTGCTAATAGATATATATTTTTCATCATTTTCAGCTAAAATATTTAAATTCTGCTTCTCAAACCCCTCGTACCTGATCAAATGATGAAAATCATAATTGGATGCTCCATGCCAAAATATGGGGACAAATCTTGGTCTCTTGATCTTAATATTACAGCTATTACACAGGGCCTGTTTATATCGACCATCTGTATGAGAATGGTGTTTCACCTTGATATTTGTATCTGAAAATTCACAATCACATACCGGGCATTTTTCTGCATTGTTGAAATCCTCAATCTGTTTCTCTGTTAAAGGCAACATGGGTTTTGATTTTAATAAGATGTTATATGCTTTGTCACGGCACTCATTTTCTATTCTATGCGCAAATATTTTGATGGCATTTGGTCCCTTGTATGAATATTCTTTAATGACAACACCATCCTGTACAACCACATAACAAAAGCTGGAAGGTTCATGTAGCTGGTATGGTGTACTTGAAGATTCTTCAGGATCTGGATTGCAGAATGCAAGAGATTTGAGATTTGATTCAGAATCCCAGACAATATATGCTGGGTGTTCCAACAAGGCTTCATACTTTTTGAATTTGCAATTTTCACTTGGATTAGGCATCACCATATGAACAGGTTTATGGTTGCCACAGTATTTCAGATGCTCAATTAACTTGTTTTTGGCAATTTCTGTATTACATTCAGGAACCCTATTTACCATTTTTTGACCATCAAATACAGTTAAACATCTTCTGCACAACTTAAATATTCTATTAGATTTGTCTAGTTGTGTTCTCACCAAAGCTTCAAGATTATGTATCAGAGTGTAATGGTATGTACTATTCCCTTCAATTAAGAGCAGATCAATCGGAATAGCAGAATCATCATCAAATGTACTGATTCTGAGAGGTGCTATCAAGCAATTGCCAGTGGAACAAATAAATACATTAATAGATAATTGTTTGCCATTGATGTGCCTGGCCCTTTTTTCAAATTTATCAATATTCTGAACAGACATTGGATATTCTAAACCCTCCATTGCATCGTCAAAATCATGTTCATGCTGCTTGTAATAGCTTATTCTCTCAGGATGCCTTGAAACTGGAAACAAAGCAGCTAATATACACCACAGAAAACATTTCTGGTCGGTATTTTCTATATTAACCACGGCTCTTCTGTTTTTAATATTGGCAGGTAATGGCAGATATGTAGATCCTTGTAATGGGCTGAATTCAGAAATATTAACATATAACTTGTGTGGAGAGCCACATAGGGTCCATCCAGACTCTTTTGCTGCAAATTCAGAGTGTTTAATATTCAATTGATCCATCAATCTGCTTATTATTTTGTCTGAATTTGAATTTGAATATACAGGTACAGTTTCTGTTACGTGGGGGTGTATAAATTTTGTAGCGTTTGGCTTCTTATATTGTGTATACAATTTGAGGGATAGCTTATAAGAGCCATTTTGTGCATTTAGAATTGCCTGGAGATCAGAATTTATACTGTTCAAGAAATTCTCAATGCCGCATCTTGGCTCTGATACAAACCGGTGATCCCTTAATTGGCCATTAAAACTGCTACGGATAGGTTCATGGCGTGGCTGCTTTGCTGCTCTGGCATTAAGAGGTGCTTCGTGCTTTCTTTTCAGACCAGATGTAGATGGTTGTGCAGAGCAAGTATCTTTATGTGTATATGTGAAGTATTGCATGCTGTATTTTCTATTGCATTTGGGGCATATTTTTGTGGGAGTTCTGCATTTGTCTGGATTACAAATCTTTTGATGCTTAGCCCAATTGGGGCTGGATATATTCTTATTGCATTGATTACAATATTTTTGATTAGGCATTTTTGCTGTTGTTTATTATATACAATTTCCTGGGATTCAAATCAAAATTCTATGCTGGATAAAAATATCAGTTGGGTTCAGCACTGTGCTTTGTGTGTGTGTGTATGTATGTATGTGTGTATACACTTAATATTTTTGGCTTTGGTATTTATATACAATTTCCTGGGGTTCAAATCAAAACTCTATGCTGGATCAGTTGAGTTCAGCACTGTGCTTTGTGTGTGTGTATATGTGTGTATGTGTATTAATATTTTTGGCTTTGGTATTTATATACAATTTCCTGGGGTTCAAATCAAAACTCTATGCTGGATCAGTTGAGTTCAGTGCAGACAAAAAAAACTGCATAGCTCTATGTCAATTAGTTCTTGAGTTTTGTATTTAGGAACCACTTTGGCCCCCCTGCCAAAAATTGGCTTTTATTGCATCAGTGTATATTGTCTCTATGACCTTACTTGGGTTATTCCAGTGCAGACAAAAAAAACTGCATAGCTCTATGTCAATTAGTTCTTGAGATATTAATTATTTTGTATTTAGGAACCACTTTGGCCCCCCTGCCAAAAATTGGCTTTTATTGCATCAGTGTATATTGTCTCTATGACCTTACTTGGGTTATTCCGCCAAATTATATGCTTCAAGTCTCCTATACTTTGGTGGAGCCTGTTCAGGTTCTATCCCCCACTTGTGGGTTCCACTGCCGATCCAGCAATGGTGAAGAATCTGCACTGTGCCCTGGCTTTTATAGTTTTGTCGGACCAATCAAAACCTTGCTTGCTTTAGCCAATCAGAAAACACCACATCAGCACATTATGTCATAACCATTTAATCAATTAATATTGCACAACATGATGCAATAGAAGTGTGCCGGGAAGTAAATATGTATGGATGTGGGTGGGTGGGTGTGGGGGTGGGTAGGGGTGGGTGGGTGTGGGTGGGTGGGTGTGGGTGGGGGTGGGGGTGGGTGGGGGTGGGGGTGCATCTTGGCTTAGTTTTAAGTGCTGTGTTCAAAATAAAAATATAATGGCTGGTAGCTGTATCCAAGCCCTATTATAATTTTTGTTTCTGCATTCTGTCACTAATTTTGATCCTAGGCCAGTAATATTTTATGGGGTGACTCTGCATGTTCCCCAGAGCAACATACTCAAATTTTGAAAAAATCGATTATTTTATTTTTGCAATTTTCACTAATTTTGATCCTAGGCCAGTAATATTTTATGGGGTGACTCTGCATGTTCCCCAGAGCAACATACTCAAATTTTGAAAAAATCGATAATTTTTTGGATTTTGATTATCTCTGGAACCATGAATCCTAGAGACATGGGGTTTGTTGCTTTGGCCTGGGCATGGCAAGATGCAACTTTTTGATCTCTATAATTTTTCAAAAATCTCTTGTTGTTCTCTAGATCTTGAATAACTTGCCTATTTTTCAAGATAGGTGCATGGGGGTTGCATATTTGAAATCTAGAGGCTGTTTAGAAGTTTTGTTAAAAAATCGATAATTTTTTGAATTTGAGATTTTTCAAAAACTATCAGTACTGGAGACTTGAAATTTTGTAGGCATATTCTAGGCATGATTCTCTACATTTTATGTCTCTATAATTTTCCTGATATATGCAATACTTAAGCTGTAAATGCCTAATTTTTATAAATAGAATTTTCTGAAAAGTGTAATATTAACAAAATTTTGAAATCTATACCTGCTAGGGCACTATAGCAGTCACTATACTTAAGATATCAAAAAATATCAAAAGGGGCATATTTTTAACAAATTTATGGACAACAATCTCACAGAAGTGCCTTTTGTAAGTATAGGCAAATCAATCTGAGGGGGGTCATACTTTCCGAAATATTCCCGAGGGCATTTTTACAAAAATCTTAGATTAAACAGGGGTTCCACACTAGAGCAAAAAGCTCATATGGGCATGTTGAGCAAGTTTTAAGTGTAAGCAAATCTGCTGGAGGGGGGTTCATACTTTCGTGGGTTTATAGTACCGTAAATACCACTACTCCGAAAGCATAATGTTGAGATCACCGCGCCTCAGGCCGCTGATCTCCCGAAGATGGTCCTTGAGAACCATTTCACAAGGGATGCGAAATTCCGGCGTCGTTCTTGCTATGATTACAAGTTTCCCTACATCCTCACAATAGCCGTTTACTCCGTGTTTAAATATTTTACATAGTAGCTCGGGCGGCAAATCAGTTATACGAGACATGTTGTTATTATTATTATTTTTTACTCTATGTTATTTATATACCCCACCCCAATTTTTGTTTCGTGTTCATGGCGATGGTGGTACCCAGTGCGGCGACCCGTTCACCCAGCGATGCGTCTCTGCTCACGAACCTTTCGAAAGCTGCGTGCTCTAACTTTCTGTCTGCTTCGTGACGTGCATCCAGATCCGTCTGCGTGGTGTTGTAGGCGATGTCGTGATCTTTGCATGCGGCGTCCAACGGATTCACACCCTTGTCTCCTCTCTCCAATCTTTTCTCGAGTTTGGTACCCGGTCCGCAGTACTGGTAGCCAGGTAAATGCATCTCGAAAGGTAACTTGTTGATGATGTCGTTCACGAGTCCTTTTCCCTCGGCCACGTTCCAGAATCTCGGAGGCAGCGTGTTGATGATTTTGATCAGGTCACCCATGCCCTTGTCGTCGTTCACGATGAAGTTGGAAAGTTTCGTGCTGATCATGTCCACGATGCCAACCTTCTCGTTGTAGAAATTACGGTTGCCTGCATTCTCTTCGCCGGCTATCACCAACAATCGGTCCACGAGCTTCCTAACGTCGTCCACCCAAACGAATTCTTTGGGTAACGTGTTGTAGCGTTTGACGCCGCTGCCTGTTTTGACCTGGTTCCAAATCGGTTTGATGAGATTCCTGTACTTCTCGCCGCTGCTCGATTTCACCCTATTCTGCGAGGCGTCGTTGTTTTGGTACAAGGCATCCGTCATGATCAAAATTTCCTTGTAACTCTGGTAATCTTCGTCGGTGTAATCTTTCGGCTGCTTTTTGGCAACGAGTTCCCACAGTCCCACCGTACCCGGATACCTGGTCCAACTATCCTTGTCGCCTAAATTGACTTTAATGTCGTTGCCTTCGAAGGTCACCTTCGATTTCCCAATCTTCCACACCACACCGCCGCCTTCGTTGGTTTCCATGCTGGGATACAATCCGAACACTTCATCCTTGTCGAATTTCCCCGTACTCAGGTAGTCTCGTGCCAAAGGTCCCAACTCGATTTTATCCGAAGACGACGACGTGCTACCTATAGCTCGACGTCGTGCCGGTGCATCCTTCAGTTCGAACGGCGTCGAAGGAATGCTCGAAATGGGCGTGGGTACGGCGTAACTTTTAGCTGCGAGCGGTACGAGTTCGTTGATCAAATTTTTATTTTGTTCCGTGACACTTTTAATTTCTTTACCTAGACCGCTGATGGCATCGATCACAGGTTGATCCTGACGTTTCTTCTCTTCGCAGAATCCGCGATTCTCGGATTTCCAACCTTTGAAGCGTTTCGCGAGGTAATCGCGAAGCTTGAGATTTTCGTCTTCGATTTTTCGTTTCGTCATGACGTTATTTATACACGTCGTTTTTCACAACGTTGCAACGTTTAGAAAGTCGTTGATTTTGTTTCTGTATTTTCCGTCGTTGGGTTTCCTCGTCATGTCGATCGTCGCGAATCCGAAATCGTCACCGTTCCAGCAAGTAGAGCAGCAGCGTTCCGAAAATTGATTGTAGTTCATGTCTCCGCCTACGTAGTCATCGTACGCGTGCTTGAGGTTGGTGTGATCTTGACGAAACAAACATATGAAATTAGCGTTGTCGCGTACTAGCTGTTTTGGAATTTTGGAAAACGTTTGAGCTAGGTAGAAGCAATCCATTCCTTTGTGACGACCTTGCGTGAAAAAGTTGCGAATTTCATTTTGATTTTCCAGGATGGCGTCGTCGAACACAACGACTGAATTTTCACGACAATCGTCGAGTGGTTTTATTTCCGAGGCGAACGTTGCAATGTCCAGACCATCGTACAGTTTCATCAGTTGCTGGTATTTGGATTGCTCCAAACTTTTCGAGAACACGTACAGGTGCCTGTTCTTCCAATCTAACCAATTCGGTGCGAGGAGAAAATTGTCCACGAGCAGTGTCGTTTTCCCACACCCCGAAGGACCTACGATCAGACAGCGGATGCTGTCGGGAAGCAACTCACCGTTCTTTTTCTTCGTTTGACTTTCCGGATCCGGTAGACGCTTCACCACGTTCCACGTACTCACAAGATCACTTCGTTCGCGTCGATCCAACTCTTTTCTGGAAGTCCCAGCCATTTGACAAACAGTTTGTCACCTTTCCTACGCAATACTTTCTCGATGAGGTACGTGTCGGGGTGTTTCGTTTTAGAGAGTTCCTCTTCGTAAAATCTTCCTTTCAAAATCTCGCCGCTACTATCTTTTATTATATACGTGTGTCGGTTTCCGGGTAAAACTCGAACCACCGTAAAGAGTTCCGTGCTCCAATTTTTTGTGAATCCCTTCTCGAAGGTGCGTTTGAATTTGCTGATCCTCACCCGGTCTCCAATTTTGTATTTAGCTTTTTTTGTCGTGGGTGTGTACTTTGGACAGTAAACTGTAGAAATTAAACGCTGCTCGTCAGATTTCGTAACGTCAGCTGGCTTCATGCCTATCGTTCTGTGTACCGTATCATTATAGGTGTCGACGAGTTCCGGCAGGATGTCGACCCATTTGTAATTTCCCCGAAGCGTGAATCGTTTCCACATGTGTGTTTTCAAGGTTCGATTGAATCTTTCCACGATGCTGGCTTTGATGTGACTGAAGGTCGAATAATGTCGAATGCCATGTTTTTGAATAAACTTTTGGAATACGGCGTTGTAAAATTCTTTACCGTTGTCCGTGTGCAGAAACCGAGGTCGTCTGCCGCCGCTTTCGCGAAAAATTAATTTGAATGCTTCCGTGACGCACGACCCCGTTTTCGCCTTCAAAGGTAGAGCCCATGCGAATTTCGAAAATGTGTCTATGACGGTGAGGAGGTACTTGTTGCCCTTGTTCCATTTATGTACGTTTTTCAAATTGCCGCTACTCATCTCCACGAGATCGCTTTGCCAGAGGTCGTCGATGCCCTTGGTTACCACAGCCAAACGTTCGTAGTTGCGGCGTGCAGGTTTATGCAATTCTTCGACGATGGCTTGCCTAGACATTTTTTAGAGATTACGTTTCAAGAGAAGCACCAGCGTGATGGGATTCAAAGAGGGTGGCACCTCGCTCGTGTTTTGAATGATCAGCTTATCGCCGGCACTCACGTCGAAAACGGTGAGATCTTCGTCTTCGTGTATTTCATATATGTTGCGCGTTTCGTTCCAACGTGCCAGAGGAATGTTTCCTGCTTTCTGGACACCACGATTCGATATTAAGGTCATGGTGGGAACGCTAGCTTTTCTGCCGTGAGACCAGTACGAAAATTCGTTTATCTGAATTGTCCCATCGAGGAGAAACTTGTAGTACGGATGATAAGGATGCAACATGTACAGTTTGTTACCTTCGACGAACGTGGAGATTCTCTGTTGATTGGGAACGCTGTTGATTTCGATGGCTTGCAAGGTGAACAATTTGGCGAATTTAGTGTCGAAGGTGACGAGATTACTGTGAACTTGTCCGAGTTTATTTTCGATGGGCAGCAAATGCTCGATTATGGTATCCGTTACGGTAGAAAACGACGGTTTGATTTTCACTTCCACGTTCAACTGCTTGTAGTTTTCGTTGAGTTCTTGCAACTTGGCACCGAAAGAGGCCAGCGTCGATTCCTGCGTGGATTCCAGCACTCCAACTTGATCTCTGACGTTGACGACGATGTTCTGAAGGTTCTCGACTTGATTCAATTTCGAGCTCTTCTCGGTAAGATCGTTCACGATGCTTCGCATCTCTGTAAACTGCGTGTGAAGGTCGGCGACGCTCTGCGAAGTGGGCAGCGTCGACACCAGCGAACTAATTTCGTCTCGAATCTGTTCCACGTTCGCCGTTTCCGTTTCTAGTCGTTTCAGCATTCGAGATATGTTTCTTTTCAAAGCGTGCAATTCTTTGGAGGTGGGGAGATTGGCCACCCTACTCTCGAGATCGCTCAATGAACTTTTGATGTCGCTCGAATCGGATAGTGCCGTCACCGCCGTTTTCAATTTTTCCAAATCTTCGCTCGAAGGCACGCTCGTCCGTAACGATCCCAAGTCACCCTGTATGTTGTCGAGTACGTGATGAAAATGAGCGAGATTCGTTTCGACGTTCAAATTTTCTAAATATTCGATCTTCTGCTGAACCGTGCTCAACGTGTTTTGAATGCTCGTCAACGCTCTCGCTTCAGCGTGAATATTTTTAATTTCTTCGTTGATCAATTCCAAGGACGCCTGAAGCGTAGCGATGGTGGTTTGAATGTGTTCGAAATCTCGATACGCCTCCAATTGAATTTTTATGTTCGCGACGCTTTTACCGATGACCTGCAGTTCGTCTGACGATGGTAGGTTCGTCATTGTATCTTCCAAAGTCTGCAACTTGGATTTAATTTCTTCCAACGTGCTGGTGAATTCTTCTTGTAATTTGGAAACGACGACGTGCAAGCGTTCTGCGTCTATATCGTTCACGACGGTTTGAAGTTCAGAGAAATTCTTTTCTATTGCGGAAGTTCGTTCTTCGATTTCGAGTTTCAATTTTTCCAAATCTTCATTTTTCGATTGAAATTGCTGTAATTTGGCCAAATCATTTTGAAGCGAATCCACGCTCAACTGTATATTTTGAACGCTGTCGTAAGAAGGTACGTCGACATAATTTTTTATCAGCGTCTTCAGTTCGGAATCGATTTTCAGAATGGGGTCGAGACATTGCGTTTGGAGCGTGGCGATTTCCGACTCTAAACTTTTGTTTAAGGTCTCCTGCAAAGCGATCAAATCGGTCCTCAACTTCTTAACTCGAACGTCCAACATGAGAATCTCTTCTGCATGGTCTACACGCTTGGTGTTGCCGAAAATGTCGTTAGGCATTTTTGGTTAACGGTTATTTATAATAGGATAGACGATTCGTAATTCTACGAAGAGAGGAATGAGTTTGTCGTAATCTCCGAGGAGTTCCATGTAAAAATAATCTCCAGCGGAAACATCGTACGTAATGTTAGAAAGCATCTTGTCGTGCTTGATTCGAAAAATGTTCTTGCCGGTAGAAATTTTGATTTCGCCTGCGTTCACCGGATTCACGGTGATTTGAAGTTTCCCGTCGATCGGAATTTCGTAGAAATGTAAATTGTTATTAAAAACATAAAACATCTTGCCCACATCGTCATTCAGTTTCGTCCAAATGCTGTTGAGGTGAACAATCAGTAAACCATTGAGTTTAGATAACACGGAAGGTAAGAGGTTATTGAAATTTGGCGGTGCAGTCTCCATGTTGATCTGTTTGCGGAAGCCAAAAAGATTCATTGTCCTTGTTAGTTATTTAAGAATACGGTCAAAGTTTTTTTTTTATAATAACAGGCAAAGTTTTTTTTTCCACATGTATATAATGCGATTTAGGAGGAAGATCGTGGCCTACCTATTTGTTGAATTTGTGTCATTGTGTCAACGTTGATAGCACACGCAGAGAGAGGGAACAAAATTGTCGTTTTTCTAGATATCCACAGGCAAAAGCGTAATATTTTGTTTATTTGCTTGCGTCACAATACACGCGCGCGCGTGTGTGTGTGTGTGTGTGTGTGGCACATCGTTCCCCCGAGAGAGGTTTACAAAGGTCACGATATACAAACATTGCCGGAGTTGGAAAATTACGATATGACGCATTCGCTCACCACTGTTGCCAGCCGTAGGTCTCTCTCTCTCTAGCCCCTTGCCAAGTAAAAAAAAGTGTAGGTAGGAGTTGGTAACACTGCGAGAAAATAAAGCTCATGCCTTACAAGAGAAAACCATTAAGGCAATCTTCACTTGATGACGTTGAACCCGTGCAGTGTTGCCATCCACCCATCTCTCTCTTTTACGGCAGTGCGTGTTTGTTGCCGGCTCTCCTTGCCCAGTGTGTGTAGGTTGGCAAAAATTGCTTTATGCACTGTAAGGCAAGCCTCAAGCAAAGTTGCCAGCTCCTTGCTTTAGGTTAGGTTAGACCAAGAAAAAAAAAGCTGTAGGTAGGCTGTCGGTTGTTTAACTCTTCCCTCTCTCTCTCTCCTCTCTCTTTTTTTTTGTAAAAAGTTATGGCAAAAGCACCAGTAGGTTGGCAACCTTGCTTTATGCACTGTAAGACAAGCCTCAAGCAAGGTTGCCAGCTCCTTGCTTTAGGTTAGGTTAGACCAAGAAAAAAAAAACCTTGGTGATTTTTTTCGAGTAAGATGTTGGCAACACTGCGAGAAAATGAGGCTTATGCCTTACAAGAGCAAACCATTAAGAAGCCTCAAGCAAGGTTGCCAGCTCCTTGCTTTAGGTTAGGTTAGACCAAAAAAAACCTTGGTGATTTTTTTTCGAGTGAGGAGTTGGCAACACTGCGAGAAAATGGGGCTCATGCCTTACAAGAGAAATCCATTAAGGCGAGCCCCACCGAGCCCCATTTTCGGTTTGTGAACTGGTGCACTTCACCTACTTTTCTCATACCATATTGATATTTGAAGATAACAGGTATATAAAAATTGTAATGAAATAATAAAAGGGACACTTCTGGAATTTCAATGCAGAGCTAATTTAAGCTATATTATACTCTATAGCATACTTTAACCCGAAGGTTTATGGCTTCAGCAACACAAGTCTTCCATCTTTCCCTATTCTGGGCCAGATCAATTCAATCTTTCCCATCGTTGCTGATTTCTTTTAGGTCCATCTCAACATTATTCCTCTATCTTCGTCTTGGTCTTCCTACTGGTCTCTTACCATCAGGTTTCCCAACAAGAATCCTGCAAACTATTCTTTCCTCTGCCATTCGTGTCACCTGGTCTGCCCATCTAAGTCTTCTTGATTAAATTATTATAATAATAATAATTAAAAAGTCGAAATAATGTATTGTGTTGCTGGAGGAAGTAACGCTAAGATGATGTTTTTATTTGTTTATTTGGAGATTATTTCAACCATTCCCGAGCCGGGATTTATATACGTATATGGAGGCCCGGAGCTGCAGTCCTCAAGTTCACCTTAAATTCTGATCTAATCTTGATCATACCCTTCATAATTTGAGCCTCCTAAGCCTACTAGCTGCTTTTAATCATGGAAGTATTCATTTGATGACAGTTTTTGTTTGAATAGCTCTAGTAATTACTTTCACTTTCTAATGACAAAATTGGCATTTTATGAGTTGATAATATGTGAACATTTCTAGCACAGATATAATATTCACAAGTAAAATATACATGATATGAACACCAGAATCGAATCATTCATATAGCTATCTCCAAGTATATGTACTTATTGAATTTGATTGGGTGGGCAATCGGGTGGGCACAGGAATTTTTGGGTGGGCGCTTGCCCACCCGTGCCCACCCCTGTCGCCGTCCCTGCCAAGGGCACCTGCAGGGAGCACAGAGGAGCAATTACACCTTTCGATTTCAAATTTTATGCAAATAAAGATACATTTTGTAAAATTTTGTTACTTGCTTTGCTCGCATTATCTGCTTTTCTCGTTTTAGTAAAGTTCAGAGCTGTAGCTAGGGGCGGCGGGAGTCGACCATGGGCGCCGAATGATCTAAAAAAAAAGTTGTAGAAGAGAGAATGCAATGGAGTCCAGTGAAATTATTTGCACCCTATTAAATCAATATAGTTTTCAATTGGAAAAATTGGATCTAAAAATTTTCTTGCTCGCTTCGCTCGCAGTCTACTTGTTTTCTGGAATGTAATGTATTTCAATAATATGTGTGGTATATTTGTATTGAATAAGCTTTGAATACGTACATAATTTAGTGTTAGCTTGTTGCATATGTATTTTCTTATTTTATGTCGCTCCATGTTGCATATGTGTACAGTTTGTGTGCTTGATTTCCATTATTAGCTAATGTGAAGTTGACGGTGTTGAAAAAATATTTCAAATCGATTGTTCCAAACAAATGCTTTAGCACAGACTTCTACCCCCTTTAATCGTAATTTATGAGGATAATAACTACTACTACTACCATCACTAATAATAATAATAATAATAATAATAATAATGTTGTTATTATTATTATTATTATTATTATTATTATTATTATTATTATTATTATTATTGGTACGTTTATCCTGGTACTTGCCCCCTCCTCCAGACAAAAAATCGTGGTTGCACCTCTGGTATTATACTTTTCCGCATATTTTGTCTGACAAAAATAATTTGAGTAGGGTCATTCCACGTCAATTCATCCAGGCCAAGTCACCCGCCATTCCCGATTTTGATGAAATTCGGTATACTTATAGAACTTTTGATGCTGATTACAAAAATGACAACTTTTTTAAAATTAGTCAAGGGGTTCAGAAGTTACGCGCTTTTTAAGATCTCCGTGTACGCCACATGCGGCTCCACTTTGAATGACACGCATTAAGTTATAAACGATCGTATCTTCCCTCGGGTTTGCCGTAGAAACTTCAAGTTTGTTTTCTTTTGTTCAGAATAGTATAAGCTTTCATTTAAATAACGTTTCAGATGAATGCATTAATAGACATGTATTTTTATATATAGTTTTATGTATTTTTTTAGAAAAATAAATGACTAACTTCAAGAGCTAATTTCATGCAATGCCCCCCCTTCAATTTCCTACCAATTTTATATGTAGGTAGCTCAGAGTGTGTACTAATGCCTGATGAAAAAAATGGGATGGGCGGTTCAGAGACAGGGTGATAAAAAAATTATTTGCATAAAATGACATTAAAAGGAAATCTTATTAAAAATGCTTATGTATTTAGCACAAAGCCTGTAGTACAATATGTTTCAAGCTACAATATTCAAAATTTATGTTCACTATGTGTTAATGTAAGCATAGGCGTAACCTGGCGAGGGCAAAGGGAAGCTCTTGCTTCTCCCAAATTTATAGATTAATTTAAAGTTTGGAAGTAATAATTACAGTGGAACCCTGATTTAAGTTCCTCGATTTTACATTTTTCTTCATTTTGCATTCAATGTTGGTGGTCTGTTTAGAAATTTTCCAAGATTTTACATTTTCCCGCGTATTAAGATTTTTCAGCTAGGTCCCCTGGATAACTAAAATCGAGGTTCCACTGTATCTAAGTTAGTTTCAACAGTCTTCATTTTTTAAAAATTTTATATATTTCTATAATTATATAATCATTATTAACATTCCCAAGTTTAGCAAATTTATCTTCGAGAACATTCTTTTTGTCCTTTTTTTGTTAATATGGAAATTCTTTTTTGGCTACCCTTCATGGGGATACGTAATATGAAGTAAGAATTAAAACTACACATTTGTGCTGATTGAAGTTTTTTCAAATGGAGCTTTTTCGCCACATACCACAGAAAATATCCTTGTGACGGGATGGTTGGAACAGTAAAACTACTTGTATAGACTTCTATAGTATAAAGCAACAAGTAGGCTACGGCAATTATGTACCAATTCCGTACAAATAGTATTCAAGGCATAAATTTCTTAGTATCATCTAGGGTGAAATGACAACAATCCACAGTACAATGTGTCAGCGATTGCAAAGTACTACAACAGTACCAGGAAGTATGCACTATTTTGAACTTACAGGTTCCGTAAGTTACTTTTTACAAGTAACTAAGTTACAGACAATCATTAAAAAAGTTACTCAGTTATTGTTACTGGTACTTTGAAAGTAACTGAGTTTCTTTTACAGTTACTGTAACAGTAACGTACTGTTAATGATCATTGATTTGTTTAAACGTTACACAAAATCAATGATCATGAAGACTTCCGTGTTTTACTTATGTTTCTAGTACATAATATTTATTCATATATTTTCATTATTACTGCTAATAAATGATGGAAAACACAGTCAGCTTTGCTTGAACGATTATAATTAAAAAAATCATTTGTATGCTGACCACGGTATTTTGAATATGGTGTCATTGATTCCACTTGCACCTATTTCTTTCTCCTCCATTCCAAGTTCCACTCCCTCGACAATGACTTTTTCCTAGCTGGACAACAACATTCCAAACGAACGCAGCAATCTACCAAAAACAATGGAGTTTTCACATACAATTAGAAATGAATTACAGTAAAGCGTGGATGTTCTAAATTTAGCTTGCAACAAAGTATATTCCTTGCCAGCAATTCCAAGAAAATCCTTTCACGTAGCACCCGGAGAAGGTACATATTTTATTTTTATATAGTCTGGAACAGAATTGTCCAATTTAGCTATTTCCCTACTGCAAAACGTAACTCTGTTACCGTTGTTATAGTTACAGTTACTTACTTTTAAAAGTAACTAGTTACAGTTAGAATTCCTAAAAAAGTAACTGTACTTATAACTTTGTAAATATTTACTTCGAAACACTAGTTGTTTAACAGTCAGAGCAAAAATAGTAAGTGCTGATGTAATATGTTTTGTATAACTGTATGGGTTGACTTTTGTGAAGAAGTGGCTTTCCGAATTCCAACTGTAAACAGCTATGTAGTAGCATGTGTGTGCGTGACTCAAACTTGTTTCTAGGATTGCTTGAAAAGTCCACGTGAAAATGGAGATGCAGCTATTAAATTCTTGCATCCACTTGGTCCATCAACTTCCCACCACTGGCCAAAACGTATGCTGTGTCCAGTGGACATTAACAACACAAATGGATGGACATATGTACTTAGTGATAAGTCAAATACTTTAGTGTGTTTGAAATGATCAAAATATCCATCTAAAATTTGAACGACACAATTTATAGTACATGAAATTTTGGCAATGCATAGAGTACAATTTTTAAGTACTATCTTAATGGGTGTCACTTGGAGACTATCTTCGGGTTGAGATAATCACCAAGTTTTCCATCGCATAAAAATAGTGGCCAGGATTATTTGAAAAATCACAATTATTATTCTTTATTCTTTTGTTCCTCAAGTGCCAGGAGGATCACAAAATATATTTAACTAGTAAATTTTAAATTAATATATAAATTTGGGAGGAGGCAGGTTACGCCTCGCCAGGTTACGCCTATGCTTACATTCACACATAATGAACATGAATTTTGAATGTTGAATCATTTTTTTATCACCCTGTCTCTGAACCGCCCATCCCAATTTTTTCATCAGGCATTAGTACACACTCTGAGCTACCTACATATAAAATTGGGAGGAAATTGAAGGGGGGGCATTGCATGAAATTAGCTCTTGAAGTTAGTCATTTATTTTTCTAAAAAAATACATAAAACTATATATAAAAATACATGTCTATTAATGCATTCATCTGAAACGTTATTTAAATGAAAGCTTATACTATTCTGAACAAAAGAAAACAAACTTGAAGTTTCTACGGCAAACCCGAGGGAAGATACGATCGTTTATAACTTAATGCGTGTCATTCAAAGTGGAGCCGCATGTGGCGTACACGGAGATCTTAAAAAGCGCGTAACTTCTGAACCCCTTGACCAATTTTAAAAAAGTTGTCATTTTTGTAATCAGCATCAAAAGTTCTATAAGTATACCGAATTTAATCAAAATCGGGGATGGTGGGTGACATTTTCACAAAATTCTGGATGATTTGACATGAAATGACCCAGTAATTAATTCGGCATAAACGGGTTGGCAAATGTTCTACCTTTTTGGGGGGGAGCGCGTCATGGGTCTTGGGGGATGGGCACCCCTGCAGAGGAACGCCGTTGCTCTGTCCATTGTCAAATAAACTACGAAAGTCTACTGCCATGGCAAGAAGAGTTGATTTCGTCAGCTTTATTCGTTGGACATACGTAGATCACATTTCTCACTTCACGCCGTCATTGAGTTGAACGCGCAATAGATATTGGTCAAGTTTTCTCAGTGTTACCAATTCAATAGCTCTTTTTGTGTATGGATTTGGGTTTTAGTTTTCTTAGAATATACTTTTTAGAATTACGTCTAAATGTTATCATTAAAAACTACCCCCCCCCCCCGGTAATGAAATCACAAATACGGCACTGACATGAACATCACCCCCCCCCCCCCCCCAAAGCAAAGAGCTTAATTCGCACACTGTTTCTACTTCTCCATAAACGAAAAATAATTGTGACAGTGAGGATAAATCGCGAATTGATGAAGTAATAGTCTCAATTAAATTCCCGGCTTTAATCAGGATTCGAACTGACGACTTTTGGATTCGGAGCGAGTACACTACGCTAACCACAACACTCTGACTGACTATATTCCATGCTTATTTGTTTATAAAGCATTTTTGTTTTGCGAAATGAATAATGACACCCATTCATTTACGTTGATATAAATGGAAAGTGGAAACTAACATTTCTATTTCCTAATATTTATAATGCAATCTTTGTATTAGTAGGCCTATAGGAGAATAATTTTTATTTGTTGAAATTGACTGTGAGAATGTGAGTGACCCCAGAAAAAAATGATTATTTTTTATTTCACTGTATGTAGCTTACTATGAAATATAAAAAGAGCTTTTTTATCTTAAAAAACGTATATCTTATCCCATCACAATGACACTTTCTTCAGAAGTAGATTAACTTTCATAGCACCTATGTTTCAAACTGCCATCTATTGGTGGCAACTTGAAATTACTTGATCTGTTAGGTTCCACCATCTGGTGGTATGTTTCGGTACTACGTGGCTGAAAACGAAGGTCGCTGTATATCTTCCTTGCCAATACAGGACAAATACTGAAACGGATTTTATTTATATACACTAACACAAAGTGACATAGTTTGAATATTCTATTGTACATTACATAAAAAATCATGGGCAAGTTTATGACCTCTCACATAAAACCATTTATTCTTTGGATTAAATCGCAGGAGACGAAAATAATAACGTGGATATTTCACTAAATATTTTCGATGTAATGAAGTTTTTACTTTGGTAATTCTGTTCGAATGCTAACTAAATTAAGTTTATTCCTATTATTAAGAATAAAAATATCAAGCATTCTGCTTTTTTTTTTTAACTTTAAATGAACGATGCCAATTTCAAAACTTAAAACGAAAACTCAAAACTGCAAAGGAGGATATAACAATAGATACAGATTATCCTATGAAGACTGGCAACTTCACAGAAAATGGACGCTAAATGAAAAAAAAAAAGTTCCTTGTGAGAAAAAAACACAATGAAACGTTATATTTTAATGAATTAAGCATACTTAATTGAACAGAAGCAGAAAAATAATTCGTTGGAGGTCCACAAAATAATATTTTTTTTTTGCAAACTGGCAAGCCAATTTGGATACTTCATGGGGAGATATTTCGCATGCTTATTTCTTCTATTTTGTTGGAACAAGATCATATTGGAGATTATGTTAATCATATCTCAGTATAACATTTTACTGCAATTGAAGCTGCATTAGAAATGCATGTGCGTCGTCAACAAACTTCGAAGTCATGTTGAGTAAAATGAAACTAGCATTTGATTGATTTGGTTTATTTTACTTCGCATTTCTGACAATTTTGGCTGATCGCGAGGATGAGTGACGACACTAATAAAGAATATCCATGTCCAAGCCGGGATTCGAGCCTGGGACCAGTGGTTTCGAAGCGCGCTGTGCTAACCACTCCGCAACGGGGGGTCGGCAAATGAAACTTGAAGTCTGTGCCAAGTCTTATCTCGACTCGTCAAGAGATTAATGTAATTAGCAGTGTTTAACAATGTCCTGCAGTTTCCCAACATTTACTTTATGTTTTGGCATGGTGAACAAGCAGTCGATCACAGACTGCAACAGTTACCTTGCTCGCTGAGACGGGAGAAGGAAACGAAAACAAAACAGCTTTCCTACAACAATTAGTAAACAATACAGCATAGGACAAAAAGAGCACAACTTCTAGCAATTGTAACGCGTCATTGTTGGCACTGTTTAAAGTCCGCGCGCTTACTACATTAACGTCCAAGAACTGAAGAAAGCCGATTCATTGTTGTGCGGTACACAAGAATCGCGTGCCTCAAATGTGGGTGGGGTTAAACAGCACGCGAGTTGTATTAAAAAAAATGATAAAGATGCAAAAAGGGCGAAAAGGTGCAAAAGGTTCTGAGATTGTGAAAAAGGTGCAAGAAGGTGCAACCGAAACACCATGAGTAAAGTTCAATACGTGCTTATTTTGGGGATGAGTAACTTTTTTACCCATTTTCACACAAAAAAATTTAGTGCAGCACCTAAAATTCCTAGCTCTAATGACGATATGTTCATAAGTTCCCGACAATAAAATCACGAAACACTTAAAAAGAGATGCCTGAAAGGGCATTTTCTGACTAAGGAACAAAAAAATAATTTTGGGGCAAACCCTCAGCCTACTTATGAGTTATGACATAAACAGAGTTATTCAGAAAAACTTTCTGGTTTCGTGATTTTATTGACGCAATAGTAAGTACGAATATCCGCTGTTTTTGTCGTTGCTGGTTGCACCTCATTTTCGATCTTGACGGTGTAACAATAGTGCAGTTAGTATATGTCGTGTGTGAGAACGCGCGCGCGTTTGGGTGTGACAATGTTTTGAGAGATTTGTGTATTTGTGCTGTCATTAAAACAACTGGTTTGTCAAGTCGTCGTAAGAGGTAATATGCCCATGGGAAAATACCCTACTTGTAATTCCATGAAAAAAAAATCTTCGGACGTCCATAATTAGGGAGGGGGAATTGTCCCCCCCGTGCGCACGCCTATTGGATGAGTAATTATATGATGATATTGGTGAAGGGACACTCACAAAGAACGCAGACATCCAAGCCTGGCGTCGTAGTGCACTATGTTAACCACTCCGGCGCGGAGTTCGACACCCATTTGCAACGTTCAGTAAGGAAACCAAATTTTTAAAACAACAAAACGGGACATTTTTCACATTTTCCTGGAGGAAGAACGGGAGAAAACAGGACGGAAAAATGTTCACATTTTAAAATAAAAACTGTTTTGTCATAAATACTTATTTTGGAAACTAATTAAGTAAATAAATATTGCGTAAATAACTTACATAATATAGTGATACACTGCACTCCATTCATTCATACTTTATTGGTTTTAGCTGTTATACCAGCTCTACACCAAGTGTCCTAAAAATATGTCATGCATAACACTGTTACACAAATTACAAATTTTGAATATATACAGTTTTCTTATACATAATTTATCTACATCATTATCATACAAATTTAAAATTGATAATAAATACAATTGTTATATCTGGTGACTATATCAAGTTACACATTTTGAATATTTACAATTTTCATATGTCTATATTAATATCATGAAAAAATCTACAAATGATAAATACAATTGTTACATCTGGTGACGATATTAAACAGGATAAAGAAGTTGGAAGAGGTATTCCTTTCTTTATTAGATTCTTGGATAACATCTCCCTTTGAGTGGTATAAAGTGGACATTGAAATATAACATGATGAGCATCTTCCTGATCTAGATTGCACTTGCACATAGGTGAATTTACTAAATTAATTTTATATAAATGGTGATTTAAACGTATGTGACCTGATCTCAATCTTAGTATTAAAACTAAAAACTTTCTGGGTATATTAAATGTATAAAACCACGGAGTCTTATTGTTTAAATTTAGTACATTTTTATATGAATGACCCATATATGTAAATTTTTGTTTGACCCATATCTCCCAATCTTGTTGAATTTTGTTTTTAACTCTTGGTAACATATCTGTATATGATAATAATATATTCGTTCTGTGATCCATAATTCTTGCTTCTTTAGCATTTTTATCTGCCAGTTCATTATAATGAAACCCTGAATGTGCTGGTATATATGCAAAATGAATTGTCCTTCCCTCTGTAGTTAACTTACCATACAATCTTATTATGTAAAGTACCAATGCTGATGCCTTATATAACTTTTTATATGAAGATTGCACACTGTACAAAACACTTTTAGCATCTGTTAATATTAATATCCTTTTATCTGGAATATTATTAATGTACATCAATGCACGATATATTCCATATGCTTCTGCCGAGAAAATAGAACACTCTCCAGGTAGTCTAAACTTTTTAATATTTCCATTTGAAGAGTCAATAAAAGCACATCCTACTTCTTCTTTATTTCTTGATGCATCTGTGTATATGAATCTATAATTCTCCCAATTTTGTAAATATAATTGAATATTTGCATAACTTGTTAATGAAACATTCCTTACCGGTATTTGATCATATGAAATTTCATAAATTGGATGTTTCCTATGCGTTATTATTGTAGAAAATAAATCTTGAAATTCTATTTTACATTGTAGGAAAGTTGAATATTGTCCCTTTATTTTGTTCTCTTGATATAAAATCCATTGGTCTTGCATAAGTTTATTTACTGGATGTTCTTGTGTTTCCCAGCACTTGAAAACGAATTTATTTGTAATCCATTTGCATCTATACTTAAAAGGTTTTTCTATGGATTCTAAATAAACTCCTACATTGGGAGCTGAATTCATGAGACCCAATGATCTCCTCAAGACTTTTCTTTCTAAACTATCTATCTTGGATAGAATTATTTCTGTAGCATTTCCATATATGCTGCATCCGTATTCTAGCTTAGGCCTAAAAAATTTTTTGTAAAATAAAAGCATTATTCTTGGGTGAGCACCCCAATTAGTATTTCCTAAAATTTTAAGCATGTTGAAAATGTTTTCACCTTTAGCTTGTAAATACCTTATATGATCCATCCACATTAATTTTCTATCAAAATTAATTCCTAAATATTTTATTTTATTTTGAAATGGAATACCAGCAATTTGTGTCAACGTATTTGGATATTTATGTTCACTTTTGTTATTAAAACATACAGCTGCTGACTTGTTCTGTGATATGATAAAGTTCATTCTCTCCAGCCAACATTTCACTTTATAAAAAATATTTTCTATTTTCTGAATACCTTCATATGGATTACAAAATGATCCTAATATACACAAGTCGTCTGCATACTGAATTATTTTTATTGTAGAATTATGAAATTGAAATATTCCTCTCATATATATATTAAATAATAATGGACTCAGTGGACTTCCCTGAGGTAATCCTTGTGAAGTGGTACGGGGTCCACTAAGTGTGTCCTGAAACCAAAATAATATTTTCCTATTTATCATCAAGTTCCATATTATCTTCATAATTATTTTCGGAGTATTTGTCTGATTTAACATATCAATTAATATATGAGGATCAACGCTATCATATGCACCTTGTATATCTATAAAGTGAGCAAATGTATATTGTTTCTTATACATTGCATTTTGAACATGCAATGTTAATGTTGATAATGCATCAATACAACCCTTGTTTAGCCTAAAACCGAACTGATAGGGATAAAAATATTGTTCTTTCTCAAAATACCACTCTAATCTTTTTAATAATAATCTTTCAAATATCTTCTCAATTGTAGGAGCCAACGTAATAGGTCGATATGATTCAGCTTCTTTCGGATCTTTAGTTGATTTAAGTATAGGTAGTATCAGATGTGTTTTCCAGTTTTGTGGCACATTTCCACTTCTCAGAATATTATTATAAATATTTACAAGTACTTTTAATGCATTGTCCGATTGATGTCCTATCATTTCATACGTTATTCCGTCGTATCCTGGAGCAGTTGATTTTATACTACTTAGAGTTTCTCTTAATTCTTGCAATGTTATTTTTGAATAAATTTCATCACTGGAACTTATATTATTTATAATCTCGGGTATTTTATTTCTTACATAACTAGGTGTAAACTTTTTTTCAAAATGTTCTTGCCAAATTGTTGTTATAGGTGAAACTCTAGTTTTATGTCCTTTTTTAAGAAAATTTATTTTTTTCCAAATTGTGTTTGTTTTAACAGATGGTGATAATGATTCACAGAATTCTTCCCATGCTTTTCTTTTTGCTTTATTAAAGATACGTTTTGCTTTAGCTATTACTTGTTTTAAATTTATCCAATTATTTGGCAAAGCTTGTTCAGCAAATATTTCAGACAATCTTATTCTTTCTTCTTTTGCATCTTGACACTCATCATTCCACCAACTTATAGTAGGAAAATTGTTTTTATTATTAATTTTCTTCCGTTTAGCTACAATATCCATTGCATATGTTATTAATTGTAAATAACGTTGACACGTTATGTTTTGTTCCTGTTTAATATCTTCCATTGAGATATAAGAGTCCAAAATTACAGAATATAATTCCCAATCGATGTTTTTAACCTGCCACCTTCTAATTGGTAATGAATATATTTTAGGTACTGAGTGTGCATCATTTAACAGTGTAATGAAAATTGGCAAATGATCACTACCCCTATTCACAAAATCTACTTCCCAAAACAATTTATTTATTATATTATTTGATACAATAGTTAAATCTATGGCTGTTGGTGATTTACCATTCCATGGATAATGTGTAGCTGACCCATCGTTCATGAAATGTAATGATCGATCACTAATCCAGTCCAAAATACTACATCCTAATGCATCTCTATAATTACAACCCCATGCTTCATGATGAGCATTCATATCACCTGTGATAATGACATTGTCGTGGACATAATATAATAATTCATTAAAGTGTTTTACTTTAATATGTTGAGATTTATAACTCGATGGAATATAAATTGAAACTATTGTACACTCTAATGTGTTCATCTTAATTTTCACTGCTATTAATTCTACATTAAATAATTTTATCAACCCTAATGATTCTGGTAATGTTACTCTCTTAAATTTTATACTTTCATGTATATATAAACCTACACCTCTTGTATCTTTAGTATGTAAATTAGATATTAACTCGTAATGAGGTATTTGATAATATTGATGCTGTCTACCACGAAATTCGGACAAACTCAATATACCTGGATGATACTCATCTATAATTTGTAATACTTCTAATCTTCTAGCTGTAAATGAATTTATATTCCATTGCACTATAAAAGACATACCTATTGATCCTCTTCTACAAGTTTAACTTTCTGATAATATTGCAATTATCTTTCCTATAATTTGTTGCATTGAAATTAAAATCTTCTGTTTCTTCCTGGAATCATTTAAATCACGAACTGATTCAATCATGTCTGGTAAAAGGTCCAACAATGACTGATATATTTCCTTTTGTCTACAAGAAACTGATTTACGATCCGAATATCTTCTGCAATTTATATTGTCCATATCTTGTTCTTGCTTACTATAAGGGGATTCTCTCAAATATACTGGATATTTGTATTTTATTTGTTCTTGTTCTGTGTCTGATGAGGATGAAGAATCCACATTCACATCCTTTTTGTTTTCCCGTGGGAGTTGTACAATACGTCTTGTAGCCGTTTTCATAATCTTCTTTGGAGGTGATGTAACAACTTTGCTGTATTGTACTCTCATTTTTTGACCACTATTCTCTTTTGATATTTTCTTTTGTTCCGCCATTTGAGTTACAAAACTCGCACAATAACTCTCTCTGCCCTCCTTGCAACTATCACTTGTTGGTGCATTCTTCTCATTCACATAACTCTTTTTGATGGGAGGGAATTCCAATCCGCTTCTTCGAACAGTTTCATGTTGAAATTGATCCCTAAATAATTTAATTTTTTGTTCACATGATATATTTTTTTAATTATTTCCCGTCACAATACCTTTTGCTTCATAGTATGAGATGTTTTTCTCGGCCATAATAATTTGAATTTGCTTTTCATCCTGATATTTTGAGCACATTTTGTTGCAAGCGTTATGATCTCCTTTGCAATTTATACATGTTTCACTCATTTCGCAGTTTCCTTCGTGATAATCTTGGCCACATTTATAACACAATTTTTTACCCTTGCACTGTTGACCTGTGTGAGCAAATCTGAAACATCTATTACATTGCAACACTGGTTTCACACGTGGCACTACCTCAACTATTTGTTTTCCAACTGCTATGTATTGTGGTAAAACTGTCCCCTTAAAAGTTACACATAAGACTTGAGTAGGTTCAAGCTTAAATGACCCATCATTCCGCCATATTTTCTTCTTCATTCTTTCCATCTTAGTCACTAGCACTGGGCTTTCTATACTGCTTTCCAAATACTGCATTTCAAATTCTGTGGGTATTCCAAACACAAGGCCTTCCTTCTCCACTAAAGATTTAGGAATTCTGGCATTTACTCCTAACTTGTCTAATAACACTTTATTTTTCACAAAGTTATTAGCTTCTTGTGACGTGTTGAATAATGCTCGAACTCTATTTCGTCCACTTTGATCTACATACTTTACTTTCACATTATTATCCATCAACATATATCCAACTTTAACTGGATGCAAATTTCCTAACTGTTGGTTTCTGCTTTCTATTATCACTAAATAGGGTTCGTTGGCACCTATGTCATACTGGTATATTTTTTCTTCATGATTGGTAGTGTGTTCCATCCTAGAACTTTTGTTACCCATTTCATTTTGTATTGTATTGTTCTTTCTTTTATTCGGCCCATTTACTTTGTGTGAAATGTCCATGACATCATTTACATCATTTTCTTCATGTTTTGAATCAGATGATATTATATCAATATTATCACAGGTTATAGTATTATTGCATATAGCACTATGTCCGTCCTCAACAATATTGCTTCCCTTTTGATCCATTATGATAAATAAACGAGACAGTTAAAGCACATCTCTAATACAATCCAAAGGGATATTGAACGTCTTAAATTGTAATCGATTTGATTATTATCAATCAACTTTTGTCCTTTTCTATCACAATAGATAATAATCTAAACACTACTTAATCTTACTACACAAGTCCTTCAATTAAATCCACATAACATTCGATTCAATCTAGCGAATAATCTTGCTTATTGAACCAATACGCCATTTTTTCACTCACTCCCACTGCACTCCAACAAAACAATCCTTTAGAATTAGAAGTCCTTCTTTCATATTTTGTCGATGAATGGATCTTCTTCGTTGCATCCTTCTTTTCAAATAACATTTTGTAAAAATTTACACACCTGTGATTTAAGTTCACCTTATTAATCAACATGGCTTTCAATGTTTGTACGAAAAGAGCGTTCTCGTCACTTGTCCACAAAAATCATTCATGTACAGTGGGATCCATGAGTATTACCGTGCAAAGTGGCCATCACAATTTTCGTGCACTTTATTTGACCCAATAAGATCTTCAAAAATTAAAAGAAAACTCAAAACAAGCTGTTGACAACTTCTGCACCAGCATACATAAAAATCCATCGCTTAAAAATACATAGGAAAATTAATGAAAATAGTCATGGACAATTTTCATGGTAATGATCATATATCCAACTGTACCTCTCTGTTAAGAGTAAAAGTTGGCTAAATGTTCTGGACAGATTTGAGGTAACAGTTTTTATTCTGTGACTTTGTTGTCATGATGTTTTGAAGCAATGGTGTACAGTGGGATCCACTAGTATTGCTCCGCAAATTGTCCTTGACTATTATCATTAACTTTTCTCTTACATTTTGAAGCGATGGATTTTTATGCATGCTAATGCAGTTTTCAACAGCTTGTTTTGAGTTTTCTTTTAATTTTTGAAGCTCTAATTGGGTCAAATAAAGTGCAGGAACAAGATGATGGACAATTTGCACGGTAATACTCATTGATCCCACTGTACAATAATACGAGACAAATTGTTCATCCTGTTGAATCACATTTCTTTACGCAATGCGAGGTTCAAGAACTGAAAAAAAATCAGAGAAGCTTATAACCTCTGAATAAGCATCAGCATGATTTCATTCCTTAAAATCATGTGCAAAGCAAGAGAATTGTCAATGACATTAATGGTGGACATTTTGCCTGTTAATATAGTACTTATGCATCCCACTGTACACGTTCTACAGGTCTAAGATTACAGTTACATTTATATAATTATTGCATAAATTGTTTAATCAAGTACATGTAGTTTAATTTTAGACTCTCACCTTCCCTGTCCCAGTTAACGTGACTTACAAAGTAAGTGAAGTTGAGAAAATCAAGGGACCGACTTTTTTTGTATGAAGTGTCTACCCTGCTCTGAAGATCCACTTCCTCGTCTGGGAATGTGTGCAAATTCTTCACACATGTTCTCTTTGGAAATTGCTCTGGCGACCTTCGTGGCAACACAACGAGAAAACATTTAAATGAATTGGATGACAATAGCAATGGCCTTTCATGTGTAAGGTTTCCATGTGATCGAATACGCGAAGCAACGTTCCCGGAATCAACGTGCGAACAGTCACGTAGTTTACCTTCGAAAAACAGCTTCCAGATATAACCCTGGCGGATTTAATAATTGCAGGACAAGTTCTTGATTCACCAAACAGTGTTGCCACACAAAAGGAAATTTCCCTCTGCGCAGGGTAATTCGGAAAGATTGGTGAAAAGTTTCACTGAAGACGAAAACATAGAAGTGAAATTTGAATATGTCGAGGCAGGGGCGGCGATTGGGTGTTAAAACGGGGGCGGGGGAGGGACAAGAAGAGTTTACTTTCTCTTGGTAGACAAGGTTAGGATTAAGAGACAGACACGTAGCCAAAGAGGGTGCTCGAGGGGCTCAAAACTACCCAAGAAATCCTACAAATATTAAATATAAATAGTGTATTGTGGTAATGAATGTTTACTTCATTAGCAGCATTAAACATTTTGTATAATAAGTTGTAAGATACTGAGAAATTCATCTTCACGGCTTCTACCCTCCCTACTTTTTCGCTTTTAAATGGAGGCTGCTGATAAGGGCTAAACCCTTCCCGAAACAAAACTCTGGCTAGAAGTGACCATAGTGCGGGGCAAGTAGTGCCACCACACATCCCTAATCGCCGCCTCTGTGTCGAGGTACAAATATGAGATTCCAGCTATTGAGTTAGTTATTTTCAAGTCAAGAGTTGAAAACAAACAATGGAAGTAAGGGAATTATGTTTTCAATATATTAGCCGTCAGAGGTATATTTTGCCAACTTTTCCTATACTAGACGTTGTTTTAAAGAAAGGACAAAGAGGGAGTAATGATCCCTATAAAAATGGTTCAAGGAAAATAATATAAACGTTCACATATTTAAAATCTCTATAAATTGGTATTTTTAAAATATAAATAATATGTGTTTGGAAATTTCAATTTCTTAAGGTGAAGGGAAAAAATGATCCGAATGGGAAATTTTGAACCAGCTGATGATATTTGTGCCGTTAGTTCGCGGCAACACTGACCCACGTGTGTCCGTTCACTTTTTGTGATATGTTCTGCGTGTAGCTGTTTTCTTATGTGTCTGTTCCTGTTTTGTGGACGACCTCGCACCCTATGGGAAATGACCTGAAGTGGAACAACCTTGTCTGGAGTCAGGTGTCTGTCTTCTTGCGTTCACTCTTTCGTTACTGCTTCAGTGTCCATTTATAAGTAGCTGTTTTTTTTCTACAAAGATAATCATTCATTATTTTTCAATCTCTTGACATGGGCAATGAATGACACGCAAGATTTTATGAGCTTTTCTTTCCCAGACCTGTAACAATCTTGTTCAGAGGTAACTGACCAACTTTAATATACTAATTGACAACCAAAGTTGACAGTGACGTACGTACACCAGGATCCATGAGTATTACCGTGTAAATTGTCCATGATTATTTTCATTAATTTTTCTCTTACACCCTATGTGTTTTTTTAGCGATTGATTTTTATGTATGCTGGTGCAGAAGTTACCAACAGCTTGTTCTGAGTTTTCCTTTAATTCTTGAAGCTCTTCTTGGTTCAAATAAAGTGCACGAACATGTTGATGGACAATTTGCACGGTAATAGTCATAGATCCCACTCAGGCGCGAAGATAACAATATGCAACTTGTCCATTGTTAATTGCGTTCTTATTTCTTCTTCGTTTTTTGCGCTTTAACGGAATGGAATTCTGAGGTTATCCTTTGCTTATTTTATATTTTTATTCATATTCCTGAACACCATGTTGTGGAAAACAGATTGAAGGAACAGTGGACAATTGTCTATGTGCTACACTTACCTTTGGGTTTAGTTGTGTCTAGTTTTAAGTCCAATCGGGACTAATCTACAGTTTAAAGTGGGATCTGAAGCATTGTGTGCCTCCACTGGGTATTCAATCAGGAATCCCTTACTTACAAGGCGATTACATTACCACTACGCCACCGGAGAGACCAAAGTTACCTTTGGATAACGGACTTACATTGAAATTTTAGTGAAATACGCCGTCAAAATGTGATTCAACAAACTTCCGTAAGATTACAACGTATCATTGAAAGCCACAACAACCCCTTGCATCCGAAAATATAGATCCATTTTTTACTAATCGCATAGCATTATTTGGAGACTTTCTATAAACATGGTAACTAATATAGATATTTATAAATATTGCATTGTAAATCAAGTCAAGGCTATAATTCATCATATTTTTCAAGGATCTGATGTTCTGTGTGAAAGGTGGTTAAAATCCCTGTCCAACAACTTACAAGCTCCCCACTGCCGATTGCTGTTCGATACTTTAATAGCAGTGGCGGCGATTAGGGGGCGAGGGGGCATTTGCTCTCCCCACTTTTAGCCACTTTTGTCCCCGCACTATATGCTAAACCTTATTTTTTACAAAGGGAAATATACTGTATTCCCCCACCCCAGTTTTTGCACCCAATCGCCGCCACTGTTTAATAGATTGAAAGTTTCTGTTAAGGTTTGATGTAGCGAATTATACACATAAAATAGTTCTCGTGATATTGTAGACAGTAGGGCGCTAGTGACGTACGAAACTTGCCTAACGTACACGTAGGCACATCGTAAAGCACCAAATTCGGCATGAAATAAGAAGGTCATGTAACCTTCCTGGCAAATAATATCAGGGAGCGATTATGTAGACCACTTTTCTCACTCCTGTTAGTGCTACGAGTATGCAATTAGAACTTACTAGTAGTAGCAGTTGTCGGGCTGAAGGCCTCCTCATTGGGCGCCTTTTGGGGAACGATCTACAATAGGCAAGGTGAGTGAATGTCTGTGCCTTCCTTCTGCAATCCAACGTCCTTCGTGGCTCAATAAACGCCTATGTGGACCGAGATTCTGTTATTGTGATTTCAGGATTAAGCATATCGCGCACTGAAACGCGGCATAAAATAATTCAGTTTAAAGGATATATTTGTGGAATTAAAAAGTATCCTTATTATGGATAATTTAGGTTTGACATTCCTGTTATAAATGTTAACTAACTTTTTCACCAGAAGTAGTTGTTAAATTACTTTTTTTGTTTTGTTTAGAAGACCATTACTTACTTTTCAGTTCTTCTGTTGTCTGCTTCTATTGGAAGAAAATGGTGTAACGCCAACTACAGGAAAACGCACGGAACCGAAACGGAAATTTCCGTACCAGAAGTCTGCAAGTTATCTTGAAGGTTATCGCCGACTGAGACGCCTAAAACGCATCTGTTGCGTTCTGTTGCCGCGTCTCAGTGAACGTTAAGCTTTACGGTTCTAAAATATACTTTACTAAGGATAATATCAAAAATGCACATAAAGTAGCATGATTGTGAGTGTTGAATGCTTTATCTGTCTCAAGAGATTATTAACATATCTACATCACAATGACAATATACGCACAACAACTGTAAAACAAGAATGCGAGACAAATAAAACTGAAATTTAATTGATTTATATTAATTGAAGCAAAAACTAAACAAAAACTTATACATGATAAAAGGATTTCAACTATTTTGTAATTAATTGGCATCTTTAACTAGTTAGTAAAAGATTTACTTTGCTGTTTTACAAATGCCTGATATATTTAAAGTAACAAATTAATTCCTTTGTACGTATGTAACCTATAATAATGTAGTTTTAAATACATTTAATATCATTGTATATATATATATATATATATATATATATATATGACGAAAAAAACAATTGGAAATCATATGTCACATGCCTATGGTTCCATTTAAGAAACCTAAGATGCGATCAAGATGGCGGATTCCAAGATGGCGCCCGGGGTGGTCACATGTGTCCTTCGGTTTGCCCCACCCCTCAAACATCACACGTGGCCAAAGTGGACCTCCAACACACCAGCCTTTCCTATGACAATGCTGTCACCTGACTTTTGCCCCACCCTGTATATATATATATATATATATATATATATATATATACATATATATATATATATATATATATATATATATATATGTATATATTAATATATATATATAGATAGATAGAGAGAGAGGGAGGGCCACCGACACGATCACTACTACTAATTATTATTATTATAAATGCACATTAAAAAATAGCAATTGTATTTATTGTTATTATCATCATCATCATCAGTCTTTTTTCGGGGGGGAAAAAGTTTTGGTACTCTTCAAGTTGGTTTATGTTTTGTTATTATGCTCATCATAAGAACCAATCTATATATTGTAGAATGTTCATGTATGATCGAGCATTCATTTAAAAACACACACACACATTTATTTCGTTTAAATAAAACGTTTTCAGCCTTTCTCGCTTATAAAAAGATGCCGAAGTAAATATATTAAGATCTACCACGCCCGTCATTTCAGGAAAATAGGTTCTTATTTACATCCTAAACGAAATGCACTGACCGAAATTACGATCACAAAACTTCATCAATTACAATTATTATTATTTCTATTGATCCCACAACAAAATCAAATTACAAAATACTAATATTGATTGAATAAATTATATTAATGATTATTATTGGTATTAAAATCTACACTTTGTCAAAGATGTACGTGTATTTTCGTGACAACAGGTAATGTTAGATTAATACTCAAAGAATGCGAAGGTTTTGATTGTTAACAGTTCAAATTGTAAATTTTAATTATAGTTTTTTTGGGGGGGGAGAATACATTAAACAGCGAAGTGTCTGTCACACTTCACAAGAGTTTGAATCGAATATAGTATTAGTCTGATGCCATCTAATTTCCCTCCCTGGCTCTTAGTGAACATTGAACACTACAGAATGGCGCGATTTCGATGGATTGCCGAGATAATATTACATGTTACATAAGATACATGGAGACGCGTCATTGAATACTTACGTCACACAATGCAAGGTTATTGGAATTAAATACTCGAACTCCAAACATCGAGGAGTCATTGCGAACAATTTATTTCCTCCAAGGTCAACGAATATGAAATGTCATGATTAAAATTGATTTTTGTGCCACGTAAAGAACATATGCCGATTTTGCACGGTGTGTATCAGTTGCCGATAAAGATGTTCAAATTCTATTATTGTCAATCTTAACTGTGCAGATAATCTGAACAACAAAGGCAATGATGATATAAGTATATTCCTCCCAGAGGAACTATTTTAGGAAACAATTTGATGTGTTCAAGCCCACCACACTACACTAAACATTTTTCATAAACTGACAAAGTTTAACAGTTTTTTTAAAACTTTATGTTCACGGTTTCGTAAATGGGGCATGAATACTCGAAAAGTGGTCCTACTCCATGTTAATAACAAAATTAATTAATATAGAAATCATTATTGTTTTTAATTGCATTAAGGGTTAGATGTTTGTAAATGCATATCGTTTACACATTTCACCAATAAATGTTACTAGCATCTGCAGCCTACACGCTTCACAGACAAATGAATTCAAAATTTGATACATTTTTAAAGGGTCACATATGTAACACACTTTTGTTAATGCTTTTCATACATTCAGCCTATGCCATCATACTCAAGTTTTGTTAGCAACTCTGGGTCCCGGGTTCGAATTACGGCCTGGGCATGGGTGTTTGTGAGTGTCCGTTCATCAATTTCATCATGCCATCCATCACTCATTCCCATCTTCGCAAATTAGCCAAAATTGGCACAAAAAGCTAAGTAAAATAAAGCAAATCAATCAATCAATCAATGTTAGCAGCTCTGGACACCACAAGGTATTTCATGATTCTATAAAATCAGTTCATTATGAATATTTTAATTCAATCTCAAGTCTAGAATCTTAAATTTTGTGGGTAATATCGTAACGCTGGAATGCCTCATTATAATTACTTCAATCTAAGCAGAGCAGGATTTCTGATTTTATAAAGGGAAAAATATGAACTTAGTTGGCTCTCTATCTTGATAATCTAACAGATGTTTGACAATAGCTCCACAGAGAACTATTTAGTAATAAATTTCGTTATATTATTCCCGCATGCAGTATCTTTTCTTATTTCATATTGAGTATGTTTAAGATTGAACGTTAATTACTTAAAATCTAATTTTGATATCTAAGTGAAATTCTAAACACAACTATAAGAAACTTAAATAAAATGATTAGATGAATGAGACTTTTCGATGGTTTGTCAGTTGGTTTATCAAGAGCAATGTTATATTTACACTTGATCTATTCTGTTACATTTATTTCTTCATCGAAGCAATAATAAGCTATAACTCTCATGAAAGGTCACTATCGATCTTTGATTATAGCATATCCTGTACAATACAAACACTCTCATTTTGTTACTTCTTCTTAAACACAGTGTTCGTAATTCCAGTGATTTCAACTTCTGCACATATATAAATAGTAATAATAATAATAAGAGCAATCCTTAGAAAAATATTTGGACCTAAAACAGATGAGGAGACATGTGAGTGGAGAAGGTTACATAATTTAGAACTACATAATTTGTATTCATGTCCACTATTATTAGAATGATGAAATCAAGAAGACTTAGATGGGCAGGCCATGTAGCACGAATGGGAGAGGAAAGAGGAGTTTACAGGATTCTTGTTGGAAAACCTAATGGTAAGAGATCAGTAGGAAGGCCAAGACGAAATGGAGATATAACGTTGAGATGGAAATCGGTTGGGATGGAAAAGAGTGGATAGATCTTGCTCAGGATAGGGACAGAAGGAAGGCTTGTGTTGCTGCAGCCATAAACCTTAGGGTTTAAGATGGCTAGAGAGTTAGGTAGTTAGTTATAATAATAATAATAATAATAACAACAACAGGATCACAAAATCGTTCCTTTTTTTACACTTTGAGTAGGTACTTAAGAAAACTTAAAAACAGAGATTTCTATTAAGGAAATTTAAGTTGAGCTGGGTGGATGTGTATGTTGACCAGGACTTTTCTTTGTAGGCTATGGTCCTCCCCGGCTCCCTTTTGTGATGCCCGTAGCTTCCAGTAGAGTGGTGTTATTTGATGCTTGAGCCTTTAGTCTAGCAGAAGATGCAAATTCAAAATCACCCAAAGCCCACCACACCTTCATTTCAAGGATATTCTGCACTTTAATGTACTGTACACATGTCTTGATTTTGCAACCATAATCCCTTGCGTGATTTGTGTCCAACACCCATTGTTTCACAGCGACAGCAACGCTCACTGAATTTGAAAGGGCCACCATGTCAGATTCTAGGTCACGAACGCAGTCGGTAAAAATGGGAAACAATTGAATTGGCCTATGGTTGCAGAGGTCGAAACAGACAGAAAGAAGAGTTAATTTGTTTAGACAGTTGGTCTTCCTAGGAAAGTGAATGAGAAGAGGTGAGAAAGCAACTTCAGAGAAAGTCGATGAAAGTAAATTTCAGTGTCACGGGCATCCCATCCACTTCGCTTCTCTTCTCGACCCACTTCATCGTCCGCAGCAGTGTTGTCAGCCCCGTATGGTAATAGTCTAACAGCATAAACCTGAGTTTATGTTCGCTGGAATAACTACACTCATTTCCATTCTGGATATCACCATAGACGTGCGCACGGGGGAGTAGGGGGACATTCACTCAGAAATTTAGTATGAGGAACCTCGCCAATTTTAGCAATATTATACTCTTGAATACAAATAAGTATTTTCAAGCCTATGAAAGTTCCATGGAACTGCGGGTGAGGGTGGGAGATGCATTGTATCCTGTGTAATTGGGCTGTCTCACTTCGTTCTCTACCAAATGTCTTGTTATTAGCACTCCCACATACTTTTTTCATTAGTTGTGTTACCTCCATCTGACTTCAGAATAAATTGCTCTTACATTGGAAAATTATAACTATGTGTAGTTATTTTGAATCTGCTGAAAGAAATCACGTTCATATGTAAATTACCGTATTTGCCGGCGTATTTGCACACATTTTTCAGGAAAATAATTAATTTACAGTATTTCAAATATGAAGTAATATGTAAGTCTAATTTAAACAAATAACTTACCTAATCTAGCTAGGAGAGAATACATTTTAATCTTCTTCGAGGCCCCCGTAATGAGGGGCCTAGCCTATGGGTATCACGTTTACTTTTGGAGGAAATCAAAGAATTTACCCATATTATACCGGTAGTGTCTATATGTGGCAACTATATCAAAAACTATTAAAACTACAAAAAAATAGTTTCAGATACATACACCAAATTAAAACTCGATGCAACATAAATTATATTATTAAATAAACATCAATCATGGATCTCAATTGGCATATCCATATTTAGTAGATAGAATTCTAGAAAGTAATTTCAAATAATAATAATAATAATAATACCCGGCCCCAAAGGGCTCGCGGGGGTGAGTGGTGCCCGACCTGAGTCAACCGGCGACTGCACCCGAAGGCGCAGACCTCGCCTGAGGCGTTGTTGTACTGTTGAGTACATCATAGCCCCATGTCTGGTCTTTTGCCTAGGCATAGCATTCCCTTCCGAATAGGTCCAGTCAAGCCGGACTTCTGCCTTGGGGAAACCCCATTCATGTTTGGCATGCACTAGTATGCTAACTACCTACATGACATCGGGATTTGTTTAAACCTGGTTTCAATCTGGGAAAGAGATTTTTACCAGGCGGCGAAGGTAGAATAGATGTTGAAAAGAAATACAAACTAGGAAGAAAAACAAAGAGAAGGGAAGCTCCCGAGGGTAAAACCAAGTAAACTTATAAAACCTCGGCTGCGTCTAGTATCTCTAACCAAAAACAATTTATTCCGCGATAATTATCTATACTGGATCGTCCACTTGTCTAGGGGAATGAAACTGTTGATATCAACAATCAATGTTATTTTTTACGTTTTGATATAAAAGGTACTATTCTAAAAATTAACCTAGAATTCGATGAACTAAAGATTTTGCAAAAGTGACATCTTCATGCCATATGAACACACTCGGCTTACTCGTCCAGTTCATTATTATAGTCGACATCTATCGATCACTCAGAGAACTACGTAAGATATCAATAGATGTATTGGTCTATGTAAGTAAAGCAACATGAAGTGAATGATATATGGGTGGGTGGGGTCCCCTGCATTGTAAGGATGGAACCTGTACTCCATCCATGAGATCTGTGGGGCAAGGCCGCGCATAACGGTAGAAAAGGGGATCAAGCTAGTGGGCGGAGCAAAGCAGTGAGCGCTGCTGCAAAGACCTTTCCATACACTGTGAATGTTTGCCCCCGTGACACATTGTGTATGTTGTTTATACTATATATTTCGAACAGTGGCGTATGCTGAGCCTAAGACCTGAACTAGCTCACTATGACACCTGGTCCTAGGCTATGGAGGAAGGGAGAAGACTAGGCTCATTCTTGACGTCTTCAAGGAAGCCACGTTGCCATCCCAACCGTAGTCAGGTTGCAAACTTATAAAAATTCAGGTTGCCAACTCTTAAGAATTCAGGTTGCCAACTCCTAAGATTCAGGTTGCCAACTCCTAAGAATTCAAGTTGCCAACATCAGAATCACCATTATCTTCTTATTGAAAATTAGGTTTATTCACAGTTTCTAATCGATTTTTCTTTAGTGTTTTACTTTCTAGGCTTCAGGCTTCGCAGATAATATGGAATATACGCTCCTGATTTCGATATTCGAGAAGATAACGATGATTTTAAATCGAGACAAGATCTGGAATGAGATAGAAACTTAATGGAGAGGAGACCGAGTGCAAAACCCCAGCTCGACACCAGCCTGACACCGGGATACACCTACACTACACCTAGTGTCAAAAGTGCAACGAACTAGGAGCTACCATGAATAGATTTGCATATAGTGTAAAAGACTCCATGTAGTCAGAGGTAACGCGCGATACCTCTGTTCAAGGGGTGGGTCGTCATCTGTATTGAATATTCTTGTCAACATAGTGAATTTGAATAGAAAAATAAAGTGCCCTGCATACATTCATACTTTCAATATGAAGGTGTGGGTGGGTGCATTGTAATTCCCCTTGCCTCTATTTTGGAGAAAGTGTTCGTCACTCACTTTGTAACTACAAAGACTGGCCAGGGATTCCGGCCTGAGCATGGGTGTTCTTTGTGAGTGTTCCATCATCAATTTCATCATATCATCACTCATCCTCATCGCCACGATTAACCAAAAGTGACAGAAATGCTAAGTAAAATAAACGAAATCAGCCAATCGATCAATATAACTATATAGCACTCCGAGTCATTTCATACTCGTGGGAGATGCACAGTTGCCTCCAAAGGAGATGAGTTGGCAACATTGACCAACACTCACTCGGACACAAAACTCCGTATCATCCCATGGATTTACCCTTTCGTTCTCTAGCGCACCGAGCTGTTTGAACAGCGTAAACTTGGCCTCAAAAGCTCACCTGAAAATATACATACGCAGGACTTTTGCCAGAATGGGCGAGAAGAATGACAGACTTTACTTTGTTTGCTTGTTTTTTCAGGAAGTCATTTTAGAATTGTTTCCCCACTCAAAGCCTAATAAGTGTTTCCCTTTCCTTGCCGCTCCAACAGTTTTGACATTGACGTGCCTTTGGATGGTGAAAGTCTAAAGTGCTTACCGCGGATTTTTATTGATGTTTTTGTGTAAGTTCGTTCGATGCACCAAACCAGACTAACGATTCAGTTTTCTAAATAGACAGATATGTATATCTTATGTTTGAATCTTGTCTAATGTCCAAGAACTTCACCTTTGTTTCTGAACTTCAAACTTCTGGTTGTCACGAGTCATGGTACACATTTCTCCCACAGAACATGTGTCCTGTGTTGCTGTTGGTTTTAAACACAAAATCTATAAATTTTGTGATAAATAAAAATACAGAAATCATCTTAGGAGTTAGTTTCGTGCATTCCACTATTCCACTATATCCCATAATAATATTACATTTTTCAAACAGTGATAGTGATCATGAAATGTCCTTCTTCTTATCAATTTTTTTTTATCATTACAATAAAATTGTGAATGTTATGAAGAATGTCAGTCACACCAAGGATTATATATACCGGGTGGTCCATTTATAATGATAGTATGGAATATCGCATGCAGAATGCATCCAATCGAAAAATTGCACAGAATAAAAGTTCGATACTATTGAGGGGCTAAGTCAATATTAATTTGTTCCTACTCTTTGGTTTCAAGGAACAATTTCATATGAACAACACTACTCACTACTCCATTCAGGCTCGAGCCATGTTGGACACAAAGTTTCCTGGTCGATGGATAGGACGTGGAGGACCCGTTTCTTGGCCAGCTCGTTCACCCGATCTCACGTCGCCTGATTTCTGTCTTTGGGGACTACTTAAAGAAAAGTGTTACCACGAAGTTCCAACATCGCCAGAAAACATGAGGCAACGAATTATTGATTCCTGTGCCTCTATCACTCCTGACATTTTGGGACGAACAGTGTGGAGCTTCAGACACTGTGTTTTGAAATGCATTGAAGAGAACGGTCATCATTTTGAACATTTGCTCCCTTAAACCTTTATTTGTGTACCTCAAATGATAACTAATTTGTAGTAACATACTTAATATTGTTGTTCATATGAAGTTGTTCCTTGAAACCAAAGAGTTGGAACAAATTAATATTATTTATTGTTACACAAAAACATAAATTGCAAACAATTTTCTTTTGCCGAATTCTTTGCACACATTTTTTTGAATAAAATTCGTTTATGCAATGTTCTCAACGGAAACCAAAACCTTTATTACATAAAGGGAACAAAATGAATCTGAAACTACCAAATGTTTATAAATGTTCGAAGTTTGCAATTTTTTTACAAACTTTTTCAAACAAAAAATTCTTCTTTTTCAACACGGAATCCAAATATGTAAAACGAATGGGGGTTTTTCATTTGAAATTTCAAATTTACCCCCACCCCCTAAGGGGTGGGTGGCGGCGACGAAATTTTTGTGGCATTGACTTACCCCCTCAATAGTATCAAACTTTTATTCTGTGCAATTTTTCGATTGGATGCATTCTGCATGCGATATTCCATACTATCATTATAAATGGACCACCCGGTATATGAGGATGACCCAGCCCCATAAGCCATGGCGAACGCGGAGATCACTAAGAGGATACGGAAGTTGCTATACGACATTTCCGTTGGAGACGGAAGTTGCTAGCGCCATCTAACCGCTTGGACGAAAACTATCAGCCCAAAACTGATGGACAATTAATGGGATCTGCCCTGTCAAGGTTGTCATTAGTCCATGATCAGAGGCTAACTAATAAAATGATTGTATAAATTCAAGGGATGTACATTATAAAGTATATTTGTATTAAATTTATGTAGTACTGCGTTACGTCGTACATATTTAAGCACTTGAAACTTCTAATGAAGCTGTTGTTTTAGACTTTCATGGAAGATTGTGACGCATTTCACTATTCTGAAATTTGGTTATTGACTAACCTATGATAACGCATCGTGGATCAAGTTTCTGTTATAAGTTCAGTGGGATCCATGAATATTACCGTGCAAATTGTCCGTGACTATTTTCATTAATTTTTCTCTTACATAGTACGTGTTTTTAAGCGATGGACTTTTATGTATGCTGGTGCAGAAGTTGTCAACAGCTTGTTTTGAGTTTTCATTTAATTCTTGAAGCTCTTATTGAGTCAAATAAAGTGCACGAACATGGTGATGGACAATTTGCACGGTAATACTCATGGATCCCACTACATTTCGATTTAGTGTGGCTATATTTTACTAAGCCGCGCGTCAGACTAAGTTTGCAGCAGGTTTTATGCATCAATCCGCGCGGGAACTGAGCACAGATTCTTCCGTGCCAGTCTTGCCTCAACCGCCGAGCTGCTTACATCGCAGACACTGAGAAAATCCACAGTATTGCCAACCGCACAACACATCAAAACCCGCATGCATGTCAAGCGGAATATATTTGTGTTTCTTTTTGTCTCCTGAAACATAACATTTTAGAAGTACTTTCGGCGCATAAATTATTTAAAAAAATGTGTCATTACTTAATATAAATGCGAAATATCTTCGAAACATGAGAGTATTTTCCCCAGGGGGGCAAACAAGTCACATTTCCCCCAAAAGAGTGTAGTTCCCTAATAACATTGCTTAAATTTGAATTTATTGTGTTAATGCAATAATTAACACATATTATTGTGGCTAAAATGAAATTATATGTGTGAAATACATAATTTTTGGTTGACTTTCATTTTCCAGGGAGGGAACGGCCCCTTTGCCCCCCTTCCGGACGCCCATGAGCATGTGTGTATATTTCGAGCACGCAAAAATAAAAATAAACAAAGATATAAGTAAACAACGACAGGCCCTCTTGAATTTAATGACAAATTATTGTTTATGGTTTATAAAAAAAATACGTTTATGAAAACCTTTGTTACTGTAAGACACACGCACTTCAAGTTATACCAGCAAAAAAAAAAGTATGATTTGTTATTGTGGATATATACAATCAGGTGCATTGTCTGCTGCTATTATTCTGGTTACAATTTATGAATCACTTCACTAAACCAGGATTCAAATCTTGGTCTGTCCATTTCTTGCTAATCATCCATCCCTTTCCTTGCACGGAACAGTAAATATATGCGCCTTCAACAAAGACGTCATTGCAGTCAGTGGGTGAAACAATAAGCCTCCCCCTTCCCCTCTTCCTTTCTCGTCGGTTTCTTCAGCCCTGGCGGCGGTTTTGCATGGTGATATATATATATATATATAAAATCAATATAACGCCCACGCCCCTTCCAGAGTTAAAGCACGTCTGGTCCAAATAATAAACATGTTTCTTCTCACGGGGATATCTTCTAATACCGGGGACATTCTTTTGTAGTCAAACAACAAACAATCGTTTCCTCTTCCTAAACTCAAACCGCAAATCATTCAACACCCGGGATACAGTTCGTGCGCCCATTGACGGCAAATCACCTCACGCCCTGTTTTACTTTGATCTTGTTTCCGTAAGGAGGATTATGCATTTTAAACAACTTGCTTGATTTGAAGAGCTTTTCCCTTCGGATGAAGCCCACAATAACACTCGCTGAACAGGAGACCTTGCTTGATTCAGCCATTCTCGCCGCTGTATAGCACGAATATTAATCACAATAAACATAGGGTTAAAATAGTGGGATGTGCAACACTGGTATCACGGATTCCACGCGCTCTGCAACGTATTCAGTCTTGCTCGACTCGCACTTGGGCTTCAGGGATTCCTCAGCTCAATACAAACTCCAGTTGGCGAATCTGCGGATCCAAGTTCGTCTGCACAGTGATTGCAACCGATCAAGTCCACACCTGCTAATGGATGTATTATTTTGTCTGTATTTTACAAATTAAATAACTGTTTTCTTGCAAGTATGCAGTTGTGTCGGAATAGAACCCGTCTCAGTGGAACTATATTCTTGCGCGCACGTTTGGATCTACATATGCGAAAACCTGCTGCAAGGTTAACCTGACGCTTGGTTTAGAGTCGCATGCTAAAACAGAATTGTTGAAAAGTTGGCAGAAACAATGGACAATTATAGGGAAGACTAATGGGAAAAAATATTATTCAATTCAACCACTTATACCTAAAGAACCTTGGTATCAGATATTAACCTTTCAAGAAACTCTTTAACAAGCCTTCTTAGATGTCGGCTAAATTACACCCTAGCCCCTAAAGACCTGTACACTAGGAAGATTGTTTAATCCCCAATCTGTCAGTGTGGTGCAACTGAAGGAACATATTATATTATATTTGAATGTCATCTTTATGCAACTACGCGTGATTTTTTCTTTAGAGACCTAAAATAAGCAGGATATAATGTCCCATTATCAACACTTTTATGGAACCCAACAAAGAAAGTAATATATAAAGGTAAAGTGCTCCCCTGTGCTTAGCACCACGCCATGAAGGTGTATATGTACTTACCAACTATATTGTGAGAGAAAATATTGTATTATAAAATTATGAAATCGTAAAATTATGAAATTGTAAAATTATGAAATGTAAACAAATGTAACTGGTGCATAGCAGCAAAGCTACAACCAAATATACATTTATAAATATATATATATTACTTTCTTAACAAAAATTTAGGTTCATTGTGGAGAATTTTAAAGCTTCCGTGATTTCACTTATGCTATTCCTGGAATGTTTAGGAATTCAGTGGTGATTGGTTCTCTGATTAAGCCTCGTGCTGTCAAAGATGTGTTTTATGTCTTATGTCAAGTATAGTATAGAATAGGCTAGGAATTGGGTATTTATTTTTAACGTAGATATCTCGTCATTACAAAACTTTTACATTCGTCGTTTACCTTCTATATTGATTAAATACCATCCTCTAAGAAGTCTCAAAGCACACATTTTGAGTTTGATCGCTCTAAGCAAAGGTTAGAAACTGTACATATTTTATGTGTTTGTGTAATTTAAATTAGTATGGAATTAAATTTACGTTTAGTTGGAAAATAAATCTTTCTTGTATCCTACAAATGAGTTTTGGCTGCATACGTGAATAGTTAATATTTTAAAGGAGAAACTAGATATACTTGGAATAGTAAATGATTTTTAATTAATGCCAGTAGGAAGAATACAATGTGCAAGGTCAACGTTGACGAATCAAATTTAAAAAACGTATGTAGTCAACGTTACAACGTTACAAATTCTTACAGTTGGACATTATGTGGCTAATTCTTTCTCTATATTTGCATACGATAAATTTTCATTGTAACTCCACAGTACAATATTTCTTCTTTGGTAAATATGCTGTGTTACGGGTAGTTTGTTATTTTAGTGCAATGGGAAGATAGTTGGGTTCTATTATTGTTCATCTCATTGCATATCACGTGGATTGCAATCATTAAACTCCAAGGTAAATAATATAAAAATTCTGAAATCAATTACAATAATGAACCATCAAGTAAGATTTTTAGTGTAAAAAATAAAATGTTGTTTCTTGTCTTGAATTTTACGAAAACCAGAAAATGACCCAATATCATATATGTTTAGTAAATGTATAAGAAATTAGAATATTTTCTAGATATTTCCTTTGGACAATCCAAGACTAGAATCCACAATTTTAATTATTCCTTTTTAAAATTTATTACATTCCAATGGAAAAAGTCGATATGCATTCCAAGTGTCGAGCTCAAACATCGATATCCGTATTATTCGATAGTTTCTCACTGTTCTAGTACGTTGTCTTTTCCCGCCAGATGGCTCTGCTTGTACTGGGTATGAATAGTCTGTGGTTTATAAGGCCGTAGAAAATTGTTCGCACAAGTCAATGGAGAATATGCTCAGTGTCCCATCGTGTAATAGATAATCCTTGGTCACACCTTCCACATGATTCCACACAAGATACCTCCCTACACAGGACGTTTTTTTTATTTGAGGAGGTGGAAAGTTCACTTGAAAATCTCATACACACCTAGGGGTCGTAGGGGAGAAGGGGGGAATCGAACCGGTCCGTCGATCACACCTGGAAATTGGCATCGTTCATTTCAAATTACAGGAGAGCAGAAAGCACGTTATTGACAGAAATATAGCTGTTACTTTTCGAACAGAATAACCATAGTTAAAAAAAAATTAATCGAAACAATTGAGTGTATAATGAAGAAAACAATTTATGTTTTCATATTCTATCATTTCACCAAATATAAAGATGAATTCTATTAAAATTTAAATTTATATTAATTAAAAGCAAAAAAATAACTTAAACTAAAACATAATAAAGCAATTTCAACTATTTTGTAATTTATTAACATTTTGAGCAGGTTGGTAAATGAATTAGTTTGTTGGGTTTTTTATAATATTAAGTTATGATTTAGAAGTCTGCACTTTATATTTCCTCCAACTCAAACAATTGTTAGAAGTTTAAAGACTATATCATTGTAAAATGCGCCATCTGTTTTATACATCAAACAAAATTTCTAAATGTACTCTCCTTGCTATTTTTGATTGAACAAATATCAAGTAGTTCGTCCTTCCAAAATAACTAATAGGTATTAGGGCCAGGTTTATGCAACCTTTAAAAAAAGGACAATAGAAATGCAAAACGTTTGATAGTGATTTATTCTATCATTTCGTGAAGCTAAGTTTTGTCGATACAAGTTTGTGTCTTTCTAATGATTTTTTTTTGTTCGATCACAATTTAGGCGTGTCTCCAGGGGTGCCCATCCCCCCAAGGCTTATAATGCACTCCCCCAAAAGATAGAACATTCGCCCCTCCCCCTTTATACCAAATTATTTACTCAAATTATTTTGGTCAGATAAAATTTGGGGAACAATATAATACAAACAATATGTTTACTTTATATACTTTAGGCTCACTTTCATGTTTGCTAACATATAACGTACAACACTGCTCAGGCTCACTGTCATTGTTAGTGTACTGAACCTTATTGTTAACAGTTTGTCTGCTTGACTAACCTTGCATTAATGCGAACAGCACCCCCCCCCCCCCAAACCAAACCGATTCTAAAGGCATAAGAGGTGGTGTTTCATTTCAACCCTGTCGCCGCGATCACCCCCAGGTAGGTAGTAAAACTGTAGGTAATAACCAAAACTAAAAATCAATAAGAAGTCAATCGAACGAAACGACCCCCCTCCCAATTTTTGTGTGAAGATATATAGAACTGGTATAAAATGTTGTTTCCCCAAAAAATTCCCAAGACGCAGGCGCGTCATGAAACCCCCTGTGGGCACCCCTGGGTGTCTCAATTCCGAAATCATCCCTCTTAAAAAAGCCATTCTATTAAGAGATCGGGGCTGAAAGGGGTGACCTTTTGAGAAATCAACATCACTTCCACGTAGACGTAGTACATCCCGGTATTTGCAATGTTTCAGGGCAACGAGGCTCTGGCGTCTGAACCTACGGCCAGTATAATCAGCTGTAATGTTGTGTGTTGCCCAGCGTTTTAACCTTATATGTGCTTAGCGCCCATTTACAGCCTCAGCTTTTAATTAGGTAAGGAGCTTTTATTCCTCAGAGACAGGTGTTCATTTTTTTCTATGGTAAGGGGCTTGACCCGTATTATGTGACGGGTGCTGACGCACCCAACATTTTCAATTCGATCGATCGATATATGGAAATCGATATTGAGAAACCACATGGATGCGGAAACACACCAATATCCACCCACTTAATTCTCTTGATGGTAGGGAAATGAAGGGGAAAGCTTCACGCATCAATTAATTTACAAACAGCAGTACACAGTGAAGGAGCAACAGGAAATGGCAGTTTGCAATAATAAAAAAAGGACTTGTCTAAACCGGTTGTAAGGCTGTCTCTGGAAACTTGATTGCAGACGATTTTTTCCGTGTCTGAGGTCAAAGGTCGCTGAAAGGAAAAAGACCCCACCAGAATGAAACATTAGTCTGTATGGAAAGTAGCTGGAAGTCACTATGAACAAAACCGTGGCTATGTTTTTAAATATTACTGCGCGCCATTATTTTTGCTTTTTATTATTAATATTTCTAGTTCTCTTTAGTCGAACGATCATGTATGGGCTAAAATTTTCCTTTTTAAAATACCAATATAGTTTCTAATTATAATCTATTTTAATATAAGTCATGTTATGTAATAATAAGAACATCTCTTTATAACTTAAAGTTTTGCAGATTTTTCGTAAACTCAAAGGAACGTTTTAGGGATAATATAATTAACTCTATTGCAGAAGACCGGAACAACCCTTAAAAGCTTAAAGCAGCACAGAGTTCTTCTAATTTATAAGTCTTTCTAAGGTTTTAAGTTAATTTTAAACTAATGACCTTCAAAGTAAACGTTTTATTATACAGCGCAAAACTTGTAATCTGTAATATTCATTTTATCTTAAGATACGTTTAATCATATCCTGTAGACGTATTCAAGATGTCTTCTTTGTAGCTGATCAATGGTGATTCAGTCATTTTGAGTTTTTGGAATTTTAACCACTGCGTTAAATCTTTAATTACTTACTTCTCGGACACTGATTCTGCCTCCGTCTTCCAGGGTATTGTGTTTTCTGATAAATCATAGTTCAGTCCCTGGATGTTTGGGACGGTGTCTATTATGGAAAATAAAAATGTGTTGCCTTGGAGGATTATTCTCAGTGAGCAAGGCTGCACCTCGTCTGCTGGTCATAAAGACCTGTTGTAATTTTTTTTGGTTGATTACCAGTACTATTAACCTTCTGACAGGTGGAGCCTGGGCCCCACTGCAATATAATCCTCCCTGGCTATTTACATATAAGAACAGGTCTTGACATGACCATCGGACGAGGTGGAACCTTGGCCACTGAAAATAATCATCCAAGGCAACACTTTTTTATTCTCCATAATAGACACCGCCCCCATACACATGTGCCCAGGGACTGAAGTATGATGTATTACATAACGCACTACCCTGAAGACGGAGGCAGAATCAGCCTCCGAAACGTAGGTAATTAAAGATTTAGCACAGTGGTTAAAAGTCCAATAACTCAAAATATTCTAAATGTGTTTGTATTTTTGTTATTCAGCGTCGCGTTTTTGCACTTTTAGCTAATCGATGAGGATAAGTGATGATATGATTAATTGATGAAGGGACACTCACAAAGAACACCCATGCCCGGGGAGTATTATTCGAACCCAGGACCCCTCGCATCGTAGCGCGTTGTGCTAACTGCTAACCACCCAGCCACGGAGAGCGATGCATATTCTACATGTATTCTTTCAATGTACTTGGACCATTTTGGCTTTGCATTATACCACATGTTCTTGAATGCTTATTTAAGTGCAGATGTAAGCACATAGTATATTGGGGTATTTTGAAAAGTAAGTAAACTTTCCCAAGTGGTAAAATGATCACAATTTCTTGTGAAGTTTCGTCTCAAGAAGACGCTGTTAGAGGGTGGAAACTTTACGTTTTTAGTGTATATATTTTTTATACTATAAAATGTTGCCTTGCTCAGTATTTTAATGTTTTATTAACATGGAGACAAGGCTTAACTGTGTTACCATTGGTAAAATGAATTTTCAATATTCCAAAAATGAGATTTTTATATGATAGACAAAGAAACTTACACTTCATCTCTAATATTTGTTCTTGAACGAGGTCTGTGAAATGTAGTTACACAATAGAATTACTACGCATTTCTGTACATTTGGGTATATTAATGATATGAAATGTGGAAAATTAAAGATAAATAGTTGTGCCAGATATTCACTTATTTGGTGGATCTAGCAGAAATCTTAAATAGTAATTAGATAACTATTGTCACTAACATTCAGACAGTTACAAAATTAAATTTGTTCCACCATGTATATTACATTTTTTGTACGTGGTACACACAATAAGTACACATTCTAAAATAGAGAAATAACCTTGTACCTTAGGAAAACTTAATGCACACCGGAAGCTTTCATCACTTGATTTCACCTTGAGAAAAATTACATCACTCATTATGTAATATGTGATAAAAGCAAACACAATTCATACCGTGCTTGGGTGACAAATATTCTTCCATTTCCTGTTCTTGACATTGGGCGATCAATTTTGCAACAGCTGCATTACAAATGCAAGGTCACTGTTGATGCAGTAAAGCAAACTAGCATTATTTAGTAACGGATTCACAAATTTGTATTTCCCGTACTTCCTGTATCTCTTTGCTTCCATTTGCCCTTGGGGAAATTTATCACAATGGAAACACGCACAACTCGTCATGTAGTTAATCAACCGAATTTCAAAACTCGAAGGAGATCACCTACTTTTCTTTACGATTCAAAAATCTACACTCAATATGTTTCGAATTCAAACAATTCTTAGAACTGGAACAATTACATGTTGTTCGATGAACCAAGCGAGCCATTACGCTTTCTCTTCCGGGTACCACATTTTTATACTATAAAACAGTGGGGCACCTGAAACAAACAACGACAATGATATGATATGATTTTAAAATTTTTGGGTGCGTCAGCACTAAGGCTATTTTGCACCCGTCACATTATACGGGGTCCAGCCCCTTAACGTTACACGTAACAACTCTAACGTTGCTTAATTAAAATTATAAAAGATTAAAATGTTCTGACTGTTGTTAAAAGCCGAGGCTGCAAAGAACACTCAGCACAAATAAGGACAAAACACAGGACAACACAAACAAAATTATACTGGCCATGGTGCCAGTCGCCAGAGCCTCGTTAGTCTTTAGTCCAGGGTGCACTACGTGGAAGTGAGGTTGACTTTTGGGCGCCTACGTGAAAGGTACCCCTTACACCCCACAAACAACGACAAGGTCAATTAGAACTTTGATATTTACAGTTTATCATACAACAAAAACCATGAACTTAAATAGTACCGGGTGCAGTGGCGCAACCACAGGGGGGCATTGCCCCCCCTCCCAACCTTGGACTGAAATGAGTTCTAGGGAGGCAAACATTGACGGCCAAGTGTACCTGCAGGGGGCAATTACAGCCCACAACTTCAAATTTTATGCAAATAAAAATACTTTTCGTAAAATGTTCTTGCTCGCCTCTCTCGCAATACCTGTTTTTCTTAGTCTTATCAACTTCAGAACCGTAGCTAGGGGGCGGCGGGAGTCGGCCCTGGGCGCTGAACGGTCTAAATTAAAATACAACCTTGATGACAATGAAGTTCGTCCAGAAAGGAATACGTGATTAAATGCACAGAGGCATAGGCGGTGGAATAGGTGACCCGCAGAAGTGACGCATGTGTGTAAGAGGAGGTGTGTGAGCAGGCAAGAATCGTGATCCCAGCATGTTGCACCCAAGGTCACGTAAAGAACGAAAACGGGGAACTATACGCGTGACATTGAACTTCGACCAGGCACCAGACCCATACGGCAAATTCCAGATAGTGGCGCATTCGACGGAAGCATGACGTCACGGACACGATAAGGGAGTCCGCCGTATATAAGCGCGTGCTGTGCACCGAGGAACCGCAGTGCATCATCAGCATGGCCAAGGGCAAACCTATTGACAACACCGTGAGGAGAAGAGTGGTGGAGTTGCAACGGGATGGACTCAGTGAACGGGAAATAGGGTGCCAACTGAACTTACCCAAGTCAACCGTCCACTGCATCATCAAACACCACCAAAATACGGGTACTACAGAGCCAGGTAAGACCCCCGGTCGAAAACGCCTGCTGAGCGTGCGTGACCTACGGATATTTAGGCGCTATATCCAGACCAACAATCATGTTTCTGTGGCCGAATTACGACTGTGGACTCGAGAACGCTTTCACATTGAAGTGTCAACCAGAACCATTCGCCGTTACCTACAGCGATTCGGTTACCGAGTGTACAAGGCGAAACGTAAACCCTTCCTTTCCATGTTGAACAAAGGCAATCGACTACGGTGGGCACGAATGTACCGGGGATGGACATTTCGGCAGTGGAACAGGGTTTTGTGGTCGGACGAATCCATTTTCAATGTTGTGTACGGAAAAATACGGAAAACAGTCATTTGTCGGAAGGAGGAACGGAATGAAGCAAAATGTTATGCACGTCGGGTACAGAAACCAGCGTCAGTGATGGTATGGGGATGCATGACGACATCTGGGGTTGGCCCACTACACGTCTGTGAGGGCATTGTGAATGCACACGCCTATACACGCATACTGGAGCGGCATCTTCCCACAGTGCGAAGGCACCTGTTCCACAGGCGGCGTCTCATCTTTCAACACGACAATGCCAGGCCTCATACAGCGCGGCTGACAAGAGAATGGTTGACTCGCCATCACGTGCGAACTCTGCCATGGCCACCATCGAGTCCCGACCTCTCGCACATTGAGAATGTGTGGCGTGTTCTTAAGCGACGTGTGCAACAGAGGGGACCCACGACAGTGGCTGCTCTTATCGCCTGCCTGCAGGAGGAATGGCACCGCATCGATGTGGAATACCTTGAACGACTCGTCCGCAGCATGCCCGGACGCATTGCCACAGTTATTCGCCGACGGGGCGGCGTCACACCATGGTAAACAGGATCCCCTCTAACAGTGGTCGAACTTCAATGTCACGTGTAGATGGACGAAAATGTTTTATTTTGTGTGGACACCATACATTGCTGCGTTGCAGCGGAAATTTATGTTTTCCTTTGTTCCATGTAGCCTGCTGAATAAAATATGTTCAGCATATGCATGTGTTCTCCTTTTTTCACAACGCACTCCTATATTTGTGACTGGTCGAACTTCATTGTCACTAAGGTTGTAAGTTGTAAGATTGATTTATTTATTTTTTGTTTTAAGTCCACTTTACACATAGAAAGGCTAATCGGGACTGGACCTACAGTTTAAAGTGGGATCCGAACCACAGTGCCATGTGCCTCCACCGGGCATCGAACGCGGGACCCCTTGATCACAAGGCAAGTATGTTACCACTACACCATCGGGGAGGCACAAAAGTTTGTAAAAGAGAGAATGCATTGGCGTCCAATAAAATTATTTGCGCCCTATTAAATCAATATTGATTACAGCCTGAAAAAAAAATGGATCCAAAAATTTTCTTCCTCGCTTCGCTAGCAATGTTTCATTCTTCCCTGTGATGCAATCTAAATTTCGAAACAGAGAAATAAGATTTGTCTTAATTGATCTTGTTTTAAATGCATGAATAATTGTTTTGAGGTTGGTTTATTGTGAGATGGATGAATTGGATGTGTAATGTATTTAAATAACATATGTTCTATATAATATTTATTAAAGAAACTTTGAATACGTACACAATTTAGTGTCCACGTCGCTCCATGTTACATATATGTGAAACATATATCGTGCATGAAAGTTATACATGTTAATGTAAAAAAGAATTATATTTGGAATGCATTTATCAAGCATTTTCTGTCTCAAAAAAGTTTGTGTGCATGTTTTCCATTATTAATGTGAAATTGAACATGTTGAAAAAATAATTCAAATTTGTTCGAACACAAATGCTTTAGCACCAACTTCTACCCCCTTTTTGCATAATTTACGAGGCTAATAACGTCCTAGATATTACTACTACTACGCTACTACTACTACTACTAATAATAATAATGTTGGTTCCGGTTCGAATCCCGGCTTGGGCATGGATGTTTGTGAGTGTCCATTCATCAATTTCATCATCCCATCACTCATCCCCATCTTCGCAAATTAGCCAAAAGTGGCACAAGAAGCGAAGTAAAATAAAGCAAATCAATAATAATAATAATGTTAACAACATTATTAGTATTAGCATTATTATTATTGTTATTGGTACGCTTATCCTAGTACTTGCCTTCCCCCCAGACATAAATTCGTGGTTGCGCCTCTGACCGGGTGTCCATAATAAATGTGCAAAATTGTAAAGAGACTTTGTGGGCACCCTATATTTCACGTTTTCTTAATATTGAAATTATAAGGTCATTGGATCATAAGCTTCATATATTTGTACTATCTTTCTGGTAAGTATATTACGAATTAAAATAAACATAAGAACAAAATTTGATGATGGAATTGTAAAAAAACAAAATCAACTCAAAATCATAAAGCAAGAATACATTTCTTGGTATTAATACTTATAGAGCTAACATATTTTTATTTTATACTTGCCGTTGCATTTTATTGCAAAATGTTTTAAAATTGTATAGAGGAATAGGACCGTAAGATATGCAAACCGGTTTCCATGCTTTCATAAAAATAATCAGTTCTACTCGCATGACAGATATATAGGAACAAAGTACAAACTGAATGATAAACAATTTTTCTTTCATACGCGTTTCAAGAGATCAGAGTGTATCTGAAATAATCGTGTAAAAGAGATATTTGTATGACGATAAAGGTCATCTCTTTTTTGTTATCCATTAATTAATATCTTTGTTGGTGGTTATTTTCTGTTTTCGATTAATATGTGGAGTTTATATGAAAAAATTGTTAGAGATTTCATTGTTTATATCAAGAACTAATAACCCTTATTTCATAAGGTAAGGAATAGAAACTGTTCTTTTTTTTACGATGAATATCATAATGTAAATTTGTCTATGAAGAACAGTAAAATAATAGTGACAATAATAATACCTTAGCAAGTGGAAGGGGCACGATAATTAATATATATAAATATATGGCAGGCATTGGCGTATTCTGAAAATTTGACCTGGTTTAATGCAACAATTCTCATTTATTGTATATAATATATTTATTGTACATCCCATATATAAACTGCAACGATTATGCAATTTACACTAAAGCAAAATTCTGTAAACGTAATGCACACGTACTTAGTTTCCTATTTGGTTTACAATTCGACCCCCGAACATGGTGGTGTCTCGTGCTATGACGTCATGTGAAACTCGTCTATCTCGTATTTGGTCTGGCCGTTCAAGAATTTTTGGCATTGTCGCTCTCCTCCAGAGTCACCAGTAATTTGAATATACAAGATAACCATAAAGTCTGGATCTAAAGACGGTATTCAGAAAGCACACGTGACTGGACACTGGAATGGGAGTACGGCCCTATGAAATGACACCACGACCATCTGACCTAAATCCCATAGAGTTTGCCAAAGGTGAATTGTGAAATCTCCACTGCTCCACTGCGTATGCCAATGCACCCCTATAGACTCGCCCTTACTGGACCTAAGCTTAAATGTAACCCTATCCCTGCTTGCAATATGCCACTTTACAGTTTCCCCAAAATAACTAAATGAGGCGCTAAGCACGGCGACAAAACAAAAACTGAGTTGGCAACTGTGAAATGAGTCAATAAGGTACCTGATTTGCATTAAATATAGTAACATGGATATGCAACCTGCACTGTAGTTAACGCCCTTTTCGTGTTTTTGTTAAATTGAAGACGTAAATTGGCAAGCTTCCAAATCTATAGTTGTCCTACCCTGAATTGCATGTCGGGAGATGATTGAATCTTTTCCTTTAAAGAAACATCTGATCGATAATTTAGGATATTTCTGCTCACAGGTTCGTGACTGTGATTCAATAGTACTTTCTTAGTTTGAAGAAAGAATAGGACCAAAGCAATTAAAATTAAAGTAATGAAAAATCGGAAGAAAATCGAGTACTTTAGTATTATACAGATTACCTGTTTTCTGGAGAAGCAAAAGAAACACTTATGGGCATTATAATAGGAACACTGTATTAGGTTAGGTTAGGTTAGGTTAGGTACTTATCATAATGAATGTCGATTACACAATACACAAGGCAATAAATCACTTGGGCAATGCAATGATGTAGTCCGTATAATACTAAAGTACCGAAAATCGAATTGAAGAAATATTTTATTCTACTTTTACTTTGTCGTATTTGATCAAAATAAATACGCGAATATCGTATTATGGAATGATGAACTAACAGTGTTTCAGAATATATTACCTTGTATCTGTAGTCTAATTGTGAGCATGGGTGTAACCAAATATATTTTTTTAATCGGTAAGGCCTTGGGTAGATATTTGAATAGTAGAAAACAGTAATACTATAAAATTATTATAAACTAATAATAAATAATAAACTAATTTTTTGGCAATATATTATCATCCTTCTACTCGATACACCAGATGAGTGAATATCCGGCATACATATTTTTCTTTATTTTTCACATTTCATGAAAACAATACTTAAAATAATAATAATACCGGTAATAATACATTTATTTAGCGGGCTAGGTTCAGTCATAGCCTTCTCTACCATCTAACATGATTATTAACTTTCACACACCTCTTTCTAGAAAATCTTTCAAACTCAAGAGAAAATTTTAGTTTACATTGTGTGAGCTCTCATAAACTTCCAGAGCGACCTTCGAAATCTATTCGCTGACCAGTCAGCCAACGAAAACCCTTTTGGCTGTTACGGCACTGAGTAATGGCATATTTATAATTGTATTTCGGAAAGGTGGTTTCTTTTCTCTTTTTACTGTATTCATTTCACTTGTACATTCCGAATGCCGACGTTCAAATTGCTACTGCGTTCATTTCTAAATAAGATATTATCTAATGACCTATTGGCTTTTTGGGGGTTGAGAAAATTTCTGAAATAAGCATCAGCCCCATAACACTCATGCGAATGAGTATAAGTTCAAGTAGAAATTTATAATCGTTTAGTGGAGCTGAGTTCCTTAACAATTATGTTTCTTACTGTACCTGAGGAACAAAGTTAACATTTTGTAAATAGGGCTATACGTATTACTTAAATTGACTTCGAATATATGTGTAGTCTGAATTTGTTCACCCTCAGTTGAAACAGATCTGTACTCATGTTTTAAATCAACACCCGAACATATCAGAACATACACGAACATTGCTGACCTAGAATCAAGTTAGCCTCCTGATAAGATCACCAAGCTAGACCTACCTGTATTAGTTATGGACCTTCGTAATAGGATATCTGTGGATAAACGTGTAACCTTGACGTTACAAGTTCAAACTTCCCTTCTGAGAAAAACATTTCAAAAGTTTTATAATCAGTGATCGAATTCTAGAAATTGCTCACTACAACACAGTTTTCTTCCTCGTCGATCAGACACCGTTTAGTAAGATTGTGTTAGAAAATGTCGAGTAAACAACGAGAACAAATTAATTTATGAATATAAAAAAATTAAACTTATCAATGAAGAAAAATCAATGTAAAAATGAATGATTCAAATTAGTGATTATTTTGTTTTCAAGCGGCCTCCGAAATAAGCCCAAAGACTTCACAACATACGTAGGTAGTTTGACAAACTTAGCATAAAGTGCAGGACTTGTTTGAACTGCAAAAGGCAGTAATTTCTGAAGCCTGAACACATACTGCGGAAATTTCTTGCTTATAAAGTGTATTGTGTTTAAGTCAGTGTGTATATTTCATGTGACATGAGGACATAAACTGATGTATACACAATAAAAAGTATAATAATAATAACCCGTGGCTCTACAGCCCGTAAGGACCTTGGCCTATCTCCCGACTGCCAGTCTCCCTCCCACAATCCTACACAGAGGTGTGGAGATCCTTAACCAGTAATGGTGTCAGCACGTCGAACTCCCAGCCGTCATAGGAGATTTCCGAGACCGGATTATTCTACTCACTCGTAGCTCTCCAATTACCTCACGATAGTGGGTTGCTACCGGTCCTATACACAGGCCGAGAACCCAGAGACTGAACCCAGGTGGACTCGAACCAAAGTGTTTTGATTTAAATTAAGATTTAAATCAGGTGATTTAAAAGAAATCACTGATTTAAATCACTTTATAGAATAATGAACATAAGGATTTTAATCTCGTAATCATTTAATGGTGTTTATTAGGCTCTAAGAAAGGAATCAAATATACGTACTGATGGGGTGAATAGCTCATACTAATAGAAATGTAATACGTTAACTGCAAACACACTTACATTTCTGTTGATTTAAAATTTAACAAATTTTATAGGCAAAAGTACAGTGTCATTATCATTAAACTGTAAATAAACATTATATTATCGTTAACACACTCAACAAACATTTCCATAGTAGGTTCATACATACGATATCAGAAACAAAAAATATATATTTACATATAATTTGTTGTTTGTTTTAATCAAACTGTTCAAATATTTTACTAGAAAAAGCATTTCTATAAAAAGAAACATGTATCTGTATGTATGGTGCCAAAAACCATACAAGCAATTTTAGGTGTGATATTGAAAAAATCAAATAAATCGATTTAAATAAAAAATAATAAAAAAATGTTTTTTTTAAATAAAAATCATGATTGTTATTCATCCTGACTCGAAGCCATGCCGTCCCGCAGTTGGAATCCAAAGCACAGCGCCTTAGACCACACGGCCACATAAATTCATGCGCAGTATGTTAAAATATACAAAACAGTAATTTTGCCTGTAGTATTATATGAATGTGAAACTTTGTCCCTCACATTAAAAGAGAAACATAAATCAAGAGTATTTGAAAATAAAATTCTTAGAAAATTATTTGTACCTAAAAGAGATGAGGAGGCAGGTGAGTGGAGAAGGTTACATAATTTAGAACTGCATAATTTGTATTCTCGCCCAGATATTATTATAATTATTATATCAAAAAGACTTAGGTGGGCAGGCCATGTGGCACGAATGGAAGAGGAAAGAGGAGTTTACAGGATTCCTGTTGGAAAACCTGATGGTAAGAGAACAGTAGGAAGGCCAAGACGAAGATGGAGGGATAACGTTGAGATGTACCTAAAGGAAATCGGTAAGGATGGAAATGATTGGATATCTTGCCCAGGATAATAACAGATGGAAGGCTTGGGTTGTTGCAGTCATGAATCTTCGGGTTTAAGAAGGCTAGAGAGTTAGTTAGTATTTTATGTTCCATATATTGCAATATTGTATCTAATGTTTGTGAAATGTATCGAATTAGAGTGAAAATGTTGAGTTAAACATAGGAAATAATTATAAAATGCTAGAAAATTGCTTTGTCGTCTTATTTTTTAATATTTGTGTTGTCTGAAGACAGTGTTGCAAACTGCAACTTCATGCGAATATATTATTTGGTGTGGCCATATATGTTAGTTATAATTCTTCAGAAAGGAGAGCCCAGAATGGAAGTCGATATGCATAGGTAAAGGCTCAAATACTAACTTCCTCTCCAGTGGCGTACCGAAGGGAAGGACTGGCGTTCATAACCCACCCTATGGCCCAGCTTTCCTTAAAAGAATGCAGAAAAAGATGGCAACATATAGGGCTGGCTGCTAGAAAAGGAAATTGAATTTCATTTACGAAATTCTTCCAGCAGACACCGCCCCCACAACGAAGCAGAGGTTAAAATGACTTCCATTCCTTAACCCTCACAGAATGTAAAAGAAAAATGAACAAAAAAGCAACGGACACTTGTCTACCATGCTCTTGTTCGCTTGTCGTACCACACGTGTCGAGGAATTGTAATGATAAGTTGTCGGTCCAGTTAAAAGGAATAAATACTCATTAGTCTTGTCTGAGTCACGTCACACCGTAAACTGTTGATACGTACGTACAATAGAAGATCGTTTGCTAAATGTTTGTGGCCTCTTGCGTTTGTACGCTTTGCATTATTCATGTTTTGTTTCGTTGGAACTCTCCCAGTAGTAGGTGAGGAAAGCTTCCACACAGGACTCTGGCAATAGTTGAATGCTTTCTTGATGATTAATGATTTTCATGTACGCACCAAGCAAAATATCTCCGTGACGCGAAAGACCATTGAAGGCCAAATGAACATTAATTCCCTTCGCATTTGTATGTTACCAACTTAGCATCTCCTTTCTTCTTGTTTAGGTTAATCGCGACGTTGAGGATGAATAATTATTAAATTACATAAATGAAAAATAATCATAATGAGGCATCAGTGGCCGGGACTCGATCACACCAATGAAATGTTCAAGAAAATTAATGTTACATGAATATAACTTTCCAATGTTAATGATGGTTGTATTATTAAGTTCATATAATCCTGTCCCGGTGGAGGCACAAGTGGTTCGGATCCCACTTTAAACTGTAGTTCCAGTTCCGATTAGCCTTACTGTGCATAAAGTGGACTTAAAACACCAAATCAACAATCATATAATCCTGTATAATAACTACAATGTGTCTTATGTTTATTAAAGCCGTGGTATATTGTAATCCGAAAGAAAAAGCATTCGACTTTTATTTTATTTTTGTTATTTATCATCGCTTTTCTGCCACTATTACCACTCAAGCCCATGAGTGATGATATGATGAAGTTGATGAAGATGCACTCACAAAGCACACCCATACTCAGGACGGGTTTCGAACCCTGTACCCCTGGCGTTCTATCGCGGTGTGCTAACCACTCTGCTCTGGAGGTCGGCGTAAAAGCATTCGAAAAACGTATTAGAAATCCATATGAGTCACATTGAACACCAAAAAGAAAACAAAAATCGTTTACGTTTTGAAAAGCATGGTCTCAGGTTCGATACTCAGGACAGTGGTTTGGATCCCATTTCAAACTGTAGTTTCAGTCGCGATTAACCTATCTGTACATGAAGTGGACTTAAAAACTCTTAAGATTTGGCACACTTATTTTAACAGTTGGTACTTCGTATATAAAATTGATTTTCTATATATATAGGGTAATTCGACCTATTCCTGGAAAGGGGTAATACTAGAGCACATTTGCAACAAATTTGACCCTATGCACCGGGGGTCGGAAATCAATGGGTTTAGAGATATTGCAGATTGTAGATTTTCGTGACATATTCCGACTTGCGACCAACAAACTACTAATTGTGAAAAAACTACTACACCCTGGGCACTTACTTGACACGTTGCTAACAGCTGACGAATGAGTGACTACTGGGGAAAAAAATCATGCCCAAAATTCCCATACCCATACCCACAGAAAGAAAGAGTCATTGGAGCACACGTCATAAAGAAATTTGGAAATTATCGTTTAAATCGAAGAGGATTTCATAAGCTCTCCAAAAAGATACAAATGTTGCAGTAATTTTTACGCTAAGTGTGTTACCATTTTTTTTAGTAATCCTCTTCGATTTAAACGATAATTTCCGACCCCCGGTGCATAGGGTCAAATTTGTTGCAAATGTGCTATAGTATTACCCCTTTCCAGGAATAGGTCGAATTACCAATCACCCTGTGTGTGTGTGTGTGTGTGTGTGTGTGTGTGTGTGTATATATATATACACACTATCTACCGAAAAGTAATTGGGCACCTATAATGGTGGTTAATTTAGTATCTAATTTGAATCATTTAGTATCATTTAGTGGGACCACTGATGGTTGTTCGTGGCACAATGAACTCACAGGCATACTGTACAATACTAGACAATGAAATGCTCCCAATCTTGTGGCGTTTTTACGGAATGGACCCCTGTTACTTCCAGGATGACAATGCTAGGTGCCATGTTTCGGAGGCTACTATGCAGTGGTATGCCGACAACAACGTTCACCGATTGGTCTCGCCTGCACAGAGTCCTCCACAAGACAACCATTTTGTACACGTGCCCAATTACCTTTTGGTAGATAGTGTGTATATATATATATATGTGTATATATATATATATATATATATATATATATATATATATATATATATATATATATATATATATATATATATATAAAGGAATTTATACGACGTAATTTTTCGCCTCGAGTGTGGGAATCTCGATCTTGCCACCAACGACCCCATGTGCTGGTCCTGGCGTGAACACGGGGAATGGGGGGGGGGTTATGTCCTTACATTTGATTAAATCCCTTTTCATCCTAGTAGTCGTAATTAGCTTAGGAGGCAACAAAGCGAGGTGAAATATTAATAAGTGCTAATAAATGAATTAATCCTTAATATGCGCATAATTAACACTATTAATTAAACGTGCCGTGTAAAAGTAATCCTACTGTCAGGTGTGGGGTTCGAACCCACGCTCCCAACTGGGAACCAGAGCTTAAATCTGGCGCCTTAGACCGCTCGGCCAACCTGACTCTCAAAGATGTTCTTGATCTATGGTCGGCTAACTAGTCGAGTCTGGTGCGAGGCACACCCAGTTTCCACCAACGCCAAAACTAAATGTTAAGAAAATCTTGCCCTGCTAACCTAATTACATAAATGCGTATTAGCAGTGTTTGGAAGTAACTAGTTACAAGTAACTCAGTTACAAGTAACAGTTACTTGTTTGAAGAATTTAACTGTAACTAGTTACTTTTAAAATCACGTAGGTAACTGTAACTGAGTTACTTTATTCAATAGAAGTAACGTTTCAACAGTTACTTTCACAGTTACTTTACAACACTTAAATTCCTAACTTGAATGTTTGTAACGTGGAAGAAGAGCTAAGTTTTTATTCGGATCACCTACGGCCCCCCGTTGTTCAAAGAGCAGCGGGGAGGAGGAAGGGTAGCGCATTTAAAACTTCCCAGGTCAAGGTGTCTTGTCTTTGCAAAAATTTCCAGATTTCAACATTCCTCACACTGAAAATGCAATCTGCTTCAGGAAGTCGCTTGGTGGGTAACAAACAGGTCCACTCGGTTGATAGCTTCAGAACAACGAGTCCATTTATTTTATCTGTGACAGAGATAGAGAATGCAAGTGCTTCTTTGCTGATTTTCTGCTGTGGTAAATAGCTACTTGTCCTAAACCAAAATCCGTGAGTGAACATATCAACACCTTCAAGTATGTATGTCAACATGAATCTTAAATAGTCTTTTAATTATTTCGATTTTCTCTTTAAAGTTATGTGGTTCGCCTATGCTCGGTGAGTGAATGCTGTTATAGACTGAAGGGCCCTGTGTCGCTTGCCGCTTCGATTTAAAATCTCCCTTAAGGGAACATTCATACTGAAGAGACAGGCAACAAGTGACTCGGAAGTTTCACACTGAAACAACAAACGACACTTTCTTATTTCTGAACATTGCTTTTCGGAAGATGTGAGTTGCATGTCGCTTCGATCTGAAAGTTCAATAAGTGAGTGATCTTTTTCATTACTGCTATAATTCTTATAAGAACTTCCGTGCACTGTGAAAATGGATTACTTTCTTTTAATTCTAAGCTTGCCACCGGGGAGCAACAAAGGCTATTGTTCTAAATGTGTATTGTGAACAAAAAAATATCCAGAACTGCAATTCTTAGTTCATTACACAAAGAAAAGTATCTTCTGCTCTTACTGTTGATAAATATCTGTTTCTATAATAAAAGCTTTATAAAATGTTTCTAGGGAGTTAAAAACACATGAGCTTTTAAAAGGATAAACAAATATCAAATTTTATTTCAACAGTTTACAATATTTTCTTAAACTGCCCATTCTCTAACAATTTTTCTCACAAAAAAAAACAGGAATCAGAATCAGTGTTTTATGAATTGATTAATGAACTTGAATACATTGAAATATGGGGTAACGATGGGTTTCGAAAGAGTAGATATTCGTTCACTACTCTTTCTTCGTTAGATGTAATAAACGCTGGTCTGGGTTTCCAAGGAAACTACATTATTCCAAGTAAATTAGTATTTGCAACTGTTTAAATATTTTGTTTGTATTTTATTCGAGATATCTAGACTGTACCAGCCGTCTTGTCTCGTCTCGTGTCTCATCTCTCGTTTCGAATTTCAAAAGGCCTGTTCCGTTGCGTCTCATTTCGTTGGCAACTCTCCAGGTCATGCATGTATTTTATTTATCTTAATTGCAAAGTTAATCCATCAGTGGTAGGTGATCAGTTTTTGCATTATCGGCTGTGCGTGTGTGTAGTTAAAATGTGGGATATTTTTTCGATTAAAATATGTGTTAGGTTAGGTTATTGTTATGGGCAATTGGAAAAGTAGTTTTTGTATTTAAAACTGAAATCCCTCCTGCACCCACCACGAGAAATGATTGGTAATTTGTCTCCTCCCTACAGTAATACCTTCCGCCTCCACTGAATAACATACAAGTAAATGTATGAAGACTTATATATTATGTACCAACCAGAAGCATAAATAAAACACATTTACGTCTTCATATGTTTATTCTATTCCAGTTTATTCACCAGTTATATGTGAATGTTTGCAAGAAAAAAATAGCATAATGTAACTGAAAAAGTAACTTACAGTTACTTTTGAGGCACAGGTAACTGTAACTGAGTTACTTTTTAAAATGAATAACTGTAACTGTAACTCTGTTACTTTTGGAGCAAGTAACTGTAAGTAGTTACTATTTAAAAATTAACTTTCCAAACACTGATTATTAGGCCTAAGCAGAATAGTAAGTTAAGACTGATATTTTATTTATTGACTTGGCTAAAACCTTTGATAGTGTCAGCCATCAGCTATTAATTTATAAACTCGACCAAATTAGATTATCACCACGATTTATGAAATGGTTTTCCAACTTTCTAGTAAATAGAACTTTCTCTGTTAAGATTGGTGAAACAATTTCCTCTAAGAAATAAATATTTTGTGGAGTGCCTCAAGGGTCGCCACTTGGACCAATTCTATTTGCTGTTCTTATCAATGATGTTACATTACGTTTTAAATCTAGCACATGTTTACTATATGCAAATGCAGTGGCGGCGATTAGGGGCGAGGGGGGCAGTTGCCCCCCACTTTTCCCCCCTTTTGTACCCGCACGCCTCTTATCTACAGAGGGAAATGTACTGTCTTTGAACCCCCAGTTTTGGCACCTTGCCCCACCGGTTTTGGAACCCAATCGCCGCCACTGTGCAGATGATATTAAAAAAATTAAGAGTATTTTAACAAATAATGATGTCGCTCAACTTCAGGCTGATCTCGATAGAATGACATATTGGGGCAAGATTAATGAAATGGAAATTAACTTAAAAAAGTGTAAAGTTCTAAGATGTACTAACAAAGTTCATTATATAGTCTCCAACTATTTTATTTGTCAAAATAAAATCCAAGTGTGCGACAGTCATAAAGACTTAGGAATATTAATAGAGTCCTCTCTCATATTTGATGAGCACATTTCAGAAATTTGCAAAAGAGCGAAGCAGATGCTTGGTTATATATTTTTCTCATGGAAAGTTTTTCAAATAGAAGATAGGTACTTTAATATACCTGTATAAAACGATAGCTCATCCTATTCTTGAATATACTAATGAATTAATGGTTTCTGACAGCCACCAGTCACATTCAAAAAGTTGAATGAGTTCAAAAACTTTTTATCAGGTTATTACGCACAAAGTTTAAAAAAAAATACTATGACCAACATTACTTTGAATGGTTAACACAGTTGAATATGTTTACCTTAGAAGAAAGAAGAAAAATGAAAAGGATAAATTTTGTAGAGAAGATATTAACTTTCCAAGTTGACAGTGAATATTTTTTGAATAATATATCTTATAAAATTCCCAGATATTCCCATAGGTATATCTCAATTCTTACATGTCTAAATAAGGCCAGAGGTTTAGTAGCTGATCTTGTTGAAACCTACAATTTGAATTTATGTTGATGTATAAGATTGTAAGATCCACTGTATTATTAATTTATAATTATGTATTCAATTCTGTAATTTTGTATACAACATAGCGATGTACCTGGTTGTTAAATCGTGCTCATCACTTAAATAAATATCATTATTATTATTATTTTGAAGTAGGGTAACTTTTAAGCCTATTTTACACTGATTATCTAACTATAACAAACAGCTTGTTGTCAGTTTACAGTTATGCAAATAGTATATAGATATACAGAATATGGAAATTATAAATGTATGTATTTTTTAAAAAAAACAAGTAGTAGTAGTAATAATAATAACAAAATAATAGCAACACTGAAAGCAGTAATAATAGCAATAATAATAAGTTTCTATGAGCCTGTCCCCCCTGAGAAAAACTCCTGGGGACATCCTTGCAGGGTGGCCATAAAGCCGTTTTAACATTACAAAGGCTAGAGTTGATTTTTGTCGTGATGGGCTGTTATAATGCATATCAGTACATGAAATTTTCTTTTTATCGCTCTAGCAGGATATGACGTTTCAAATCATGGGGTCCCGGGTTCGATACATGGTAGAGGCACATAGTGGTTCAAATTCCACTTTAAACCCTAGGTTCAGTCCAATCAGCCAATCTGTGCACAAAAGGGGACTCAAAACTGAAAAGTTGACACAGAGGGATGGACGGACAGGCAGCTGGATTGACGGACAGACAGACCGATGGACCCTACCTTTGCATAAGGGAACTTCTCTTTTCAGCTTATCCTAAAAAAGGTAAAGCAAAGATCGATTCATTTGTTATCAATGCATTCCATGAAGAATTATTGTTGTCTTTGGTATGTGATTGTCCTTTTAAAAAAAGAAAAAATGCGATCATTTTATTCAGGACCTGTTCTGGAAGCCAGATCGGGCCTGGCACATAATTTCTATAACTCATCATATGCTAATTAAATACCCGATTCTCAAAACACTTCACTTTGCAACATAGATAAACTACAACTGTTCTGGACGTCAGAATACTTCCCGATCACCAAACGCACACAAATTTATAATCCATAAATTTAACATATCACAAGAATCACCGCAACATAAATAGTATTAAAAATTTATATAATTTTTATAATTATGGTGTGACTCAGTTGTTAGCATATGTAGATGATGTAGACTTATTAGGGGATGATATAAATACAATTAATAATAATGCTAAAATATTTTTCAAAACTGCTAAAGAGATAGTTTTGGAAGTTAACAAAGAGGAAACTAAATATATGCTTACAGGCCGAAACCAAGTGTTAGGTAATAATCAAAATCTAATTATTGATAACTCGTTTGAACCAGTTTCCAAATTCAAATACTTAGGAGTAATATTAACAAATGAAAATTATATTATAGAGGAAATAAAAAGTAGGCTTAATTCAGGAAATGCATGTTACTTCTCTCTTCATAAACTTTTGTCTTCTCGTTTAATATCTAAGAAACTAAAAGTTAAAATATACAAAACAGTAATTTTGCCTGTAGTATTATATGGATGAGAAACTTGGTCCCTTACATTGAAAGAGGAACATAAATTGATAGTATTTGAAAATAAGATCCTTAGGAAAATATTTGGACCTAAAAGGGATGAGGAGACAGGTGAATGGAGAAGGTTACATAATTTAGAACTGCATAATTTGTATTCATGTCCAGATATTATTAGAATGATTAAATCAAGAAGACTTAGGTGGGCAGGCCATGTGGCACGAATGGGAGAGGAAAGAGGAGTTTACAAGATTCTTGTTAGAAAACCTAATGGTAAGAGCGCAGTAGGAAGGCCAAGACGAAGATGGAGATATAACGTTGAGATGGACCTAAGGGAAATCGGTAGGGATGGAAAAGAGTATATAGATCTTGCTCAAGATAGGGACAGATGGAAGGCCTGTGTTGCTGCAGCCATGAACCTTCGGGTTTAAGAAGGCTAGAGTGTTAGTTAGCAATAAT